>NC_134561.1:38668899-38999809 GCF_025594145.1 Primulina tabacum | reverse complement strand
GAGATCTCGATTGTATGTCTATATATATATATATATATATGAAGCGAATCTAAGGATTGTCCTAATATATATGGCTTCTAAGAATTTTTTCATCTTTTGTCATATATATATATAATTTTGATATGATAATTAGATGACAAAAGATGATAAGATTCATTATTTTTTAATTTATGAGATTAGATGACAAAAGATATATAATATATTAAAATTTATAGACAAGTAAATTTTTTTAAATAATTATTATAGAACATATTTTGAAACGTCCTGCCCTTTTTATTTCTTTTAAAAGTACTAGAAATTTATTTTTTTTTCTAAACACTCAATTTTCGACCATGTACATTTACCACATGAAAATATTTTTTTTTATAAAATATTTTACTCCTTTAAAAATAAACACCCACCAACTAGTATTTAAAAATCAAGTGCAATAGTCATAAAATGAAATCGTCAACTGTTTTACCAAACCTAAAAAGCAATAAGTTTGAAAAGTATAGCTCATACTAAACCTCTCAAAAATCTCTCAAAAAGCATAAATAAATAGTCTTAAAAATCTTTAATCATAAACCATGAGTCGTAAATCATAATGCGGAAAAAGTAGAAGCGCTGGTCATCGGGTTGTGTGCGCCATCAGTCCAGTCAAATCATCTGTCAAGTCCTCCCTCAACCTCACCTGCATCCATCACACCTAGTGAGTCTAAAGACTCAACACACCATAATCTTTATAGCAAATAATACATATAAAACCACATACAACAGCGAAAATACTTTTACGTAAAAATAACTTTTCATGACATGCAAACATAAACTTTAACTTTTTCCTTTTTTCTCAACATGACATAAACCTTTAACATGATCATGAACATTTTCTTTTTCCTTTGTTAAATTCAGATCATTAATTGTGACTTTCCTGACATGACATGAACATGAAAAATCGATGGATCCATCTACATGAAACCGCAGTACTGGACGGCGGGGGAAACCAGCGACACTCTCACCGGTCAACTGGGCATTGGCCTATCCTGATCGAATAGAAATACGATATCGGTGTTCCCTCGGGGGCCTTTTCCCATAATTGGGTTTCCTGTGGGGCCTTTTTCCCTCACGATATTCACATTCTTACCGTTACCACAAAATCGTTACCACATATTCGTAATGATGAAAATACGATCGTCGGGCTTACATTGGGACCATCACCCTCACGACATCTCCAACATTAACGAATTAGTCACAATTAATTCACTTCCTTCAACGTTTACATTCTCATCACTTTATAAAAATCATGCATAACATTTAATTTTGTTTTTGAAACCAAGCATGCAACATGTCTTTAAATGTCTTCCTTAATTCATAAAATCTCATAGACATTTAAAATATCATATTTTAATCATGAACATTTCATAAACATTTAAAAATAATCATAATATAATAAAAACAGCATTTAGGGCACTGCCATGGCCTTTACAAATTTTTAGGTGTAAAAAGACCGTTTTACCCCTGGACGTAAAATTTCCCGTTTTTTTTATTTTTTTCTTGATTTCTTGACTCTTACATGTCCCAAATAATTATTTAAGCTTACATGAATTTTTCCATAATTTTATTTAGCTTAAAATCTAGAGTTTTTCATTTATCTTTAAATAATTGTTTTGACGGTGTTTTAATCCCGAAAAATCTCAAACTTTAATATAAAATTCCGAAATTCAAAATTTAGTCTTATAATAATTATTTAAGCTTAAAACTAATTTTCATAATTTCATAAAGTCTAAAACTAGGCGTTCCAATTAACTCGTTAATTAACGTTTCGTGCGGCGATTAAATCCCGAATAAATCCAAAACTCGTTATTTTGATCCCAAATTTTAAACATAACATTTTTAAGATTTATTCTACCCTTCCAAGTCATTAGCCACCCCCGTGGATCCATGGAATCAATTTTTTTTCCTTTAAAATCTCGTTTTTGACACATTAACAAACCACCCGAGCCAACTCCCGATTTACTCGAGCCACGCCCAAGCCACATCTGCCAAAACCTAGCCAACCCATCTAGGGACCCTACTGTGCAAGCCCAGCCCAAAAACCAGCCCTGGCCCGCTCCCAAAAGCTGCTGAAACTTGAGCCAATATTCTGCATGTGTGTGTGAGTGCTTTCCCGCTTGTGTTATGTTTCCTAGTTGTCTAGGACTCTTCCAACCATCTAACCACCGACCACCCATGACCATTACTGACCCTAGACCACGCTCAAACCCGTGCCAGCCCAGCCCAATCCCCTGGACCAGCGCACAAATAGCCTGAAAAGTTCAGCAGCCTGCGCGTTCCTAGGTTGCTCCCTCACGTTTCATGTTCTGCTCGTGCCCTCCTTGAACCAAACCATACCAGCCCCTGCCCAGACCCTTGTGCACCCCCTTAGGACCCTGAGGACCTAGCCTAGCCCAGCCTTAAGCCCTTGGCCGAGCCCTCTCTTCTCCCTGCATGAGCAGCTCACCTGCGCTATTTTCCTTTGGGCTCTCGGGTGGAGTCCTAGCTTGCTAGGACTCCTCCCCAGCCCTTCATTTCGAGTCCTAGCATGGCTAGGACTCCTTCCCAGCCCCTAACCGAGACCCAGCTCTGACCCAAGCTAGGCCATGCATCAATTTTTCCCTTGTACCGATCACATGCTACAATATTAAACAATTGGTTCCAGCTTTGTCCTATTCACGTGTGCAGCATATTGGTGTGGTTTAGAACTCTCTATAACATGTAAAAACATCCTTTTTTTAATTCCTAATCATGGCAGCCCTTTAGGTACATGAATTTCATGATTTTTGGATCAAAACCCATGCTTTAAAAATCACATATGCTTGGAAAACGAAAATATATCCAAGTGTTCCTTTTTTCATGCAAAACAATTTTAATTATTTACTATGGTGTGAAAGATGAGAAAAAGTAAGAAGTATGGCGTGCCTTTGCGTTTTATACGCTCGAATAAACGTTGACGACGAAGAACGGGCAAGAACCTTGGCTTGTTTCCACTTGAACCCTTCGAAAATTGTTTGGATGATATGTATATGTGCCGTGTGTGTGTAAGAGAGGGGTGGGGAGAGTTTTCAGATTTTTAAAGAGTGTGTGGCCGTGTACTTGGGGAACAAAGGGGTGGGTAATAGTTGAGGAAGGGGCCATGAGTTTATGAGGGTGGGGGAAGAGTTTGATCTTGTTAGATTTGTGATGGAGAAGTGGGCGAGAGTTTGTGGAGAAAGTTAGGGGAAAATTGCATTTTAAAAACTTAATTATTTTACTAACAAGGCTTAGGCCTATTAGTGGTTTAATTAGGCCCATTAGTTTTTAATTAAAATACAAAAAAATAGTTTTGTTTAAATAAATTTGTGAATTTATTAGCCGGATTGCTCATAAGTTCGTATTTTTGTTGAAAAATCAATACCGATAAAAATTACGTCCCGGCGTATAAAATCACATAAAAACCCCTTATTTTTTAAAAAAATAAAAAGCATCACCCATATTTTAAATAATTAAAAATAATTATTTAATAAAAACATTTTCTATTTTTTTTCAGCCCTCGGTCTTCGTTCCTCGATCACGACTTGAATATTCCTTAAAAATACAATTTTATGCATGATGACAATAAAATCATATTTAACATAGAACCATGTATGTCACATAATCAAATAGCAATTAAAATCAGTTAATTACTCATTTTTCATTATTTCCTAGATTTGCATGCAGTTGGATTACGTCGTCTTAATTTTGGACCTTACAATTCATTCCCCCTTAAATAAAATTTCGTCCTCGAAATTAGAACTTACCGAATAGATTTGGATAGCGACTCTTCAAGTCCCTCTCGGTTTCCCAAGTAGCTTTCCTTCCGAGTGATTCAGCCACTTGACATTGACCATTGGAATGACTTTGTTTCGCAATCGTCTTTCTAGTCTTGCTAAGATCTGGACAGGTCTTTCTTCATATGTCATATTTGGAGTTAATTGAAGAGGTTCATAATTAAGCACATGTGACGGATTCGACATGTACTTTCGCAGCATTGAAATGTGAAACACATTGTAAACTCCTGCAAGCGCTGGTGGCAATGCCACTCTATAAGCTAGTGTCCCAATCCTCTCCAAAATCTCAAACAGACCTATAAATCTTGGACTAAGCTTGCCTTTCTTGCCAAAGCGCATGACACCCTTCATAGGTGCTATTTTCACAAATACATGGTCACCCGCTGCAAACTCTAAGTCTCTTCGTCTTTTGTCCGCATAACTCTTTTGTCGGCTTTGTGCAGTCTTCATTCTCTCACGAATTTTGACTACAAGCGCGGCAGTTTCTTCAATCACATTTGGACCAATATCTCTTCTTTCCCCAACCTCGTCCCAATGAATAGGAGATCTACATTTTCTTCCATAAAGTGCCTCAAAAGGAGCCATCCCGATAGATGATTGGAAACTATTATTGTAGGTGAACTCCACTAGAGGTAACTTTGGTTCTCAACTGCCTTGGAAATCAATAACACATGCTCGCAGTAGATCTTCCAAAATCTGTATAACTCTTTCTGACTGACCATCGGTTTGAGGATGGAACGCTGTACTGAACAATTACTTGGTCCCCATCGCTGCATGCAGACTTTTCCAAAAAGATGACGTGAATCTCGGATCCCTGTCAGAAACAATAGATACAGGAATCCCATGCAGACGAACTATCTCTCGAATATACAAGTCGGCGTACTGAATCATGGTGAATGTCGTCTTAATAGGTAGAAAATGCGCTGATTTTGTAAGACGATCTACTATCACCCAAATGGCATTCAAACCCTTAACGGTCTTCGGCAATCCCACTACAAAGTTCATAGTGATATTTTCCCATTTCCACTCGGGAATAGGGAGTGGCTTCAATTTCCCCGCTGGTCTTTGATGCTCTGCTTTGACTTGCTGACAAGTCAAACACTCGGATATAAATCTCAGAATGTCCCTCTTCATGCCTGGCCACCAATATAACAACTGCAAATCTTTGTACATCTTTGTACTTCCCGGATGGATGGAGTAAGGTGTGTCATGGGCTTCCTTCATAATAAAATCCCTCAAGGAATCATCACTAGGAACCCATAGACGATCTCGATAGCGAACTAAACCATTCACCACTGAATATAAATTCCGGCCCTTGGCTTCATCTCTAGCTCTCCACTTTTGCAACTGCTCATCAGTGGACTGTCCATCTCGAATTCTATCTCTCAAAGTCGACTGAACTGATAATGTGGCAAAATTTGGGGCATCGCCCCTAGCATACACTGTAAGGTCAAACCGCTGTATCTCGGACTGCAACGGTTTTTGGAGTGATAATTGAGTGATAACTGTTGCCTTTCTGCTCAATGCGTCTGCCACTACATTATCTTTTCCCAGATGGTAGCTAATGTCACAATCATAGTCATTCACTAACTCAAGCCATCTGCGCTGTCTCATATTCAACTCCTTTTGGATGAAGAAGTATTTCAAACTTTTATGATCGGTGAATATCTTGCACTTCTCCCCATAAAGGTAGTGTCTCCAAATTTTTAGTGCAAAGACTACTGCTGCAAGCTCAAGATCATGAGTAGGGTAGTTCTTTTCGTGAATTTTCAGCTGCCTCGACGCATAGGCAATAACTCGGTCGTTTTGCATCCGAACTACGTCCAAACCAAGTTTAGAAGCATCGGTATAAAGAACATAATCCCTTTGCCCTGATGGCATAGATAACACTGGTGCTGATATCAAGGCTTGCTTCAACTTGTCAAAACTGTCTTGACACTCGGGTCCCCAAATGAGCTTTGCATTTTTCTTTGTCAAGGCGGTCATAGGTACCGCTATAGATGAGAAAACCTGTATAAACTTGCGATAATAGCCAGCTAGTCCCAAGAAACTACGAATCTCGGTGACACTCTTCGGTATTGGCCATTCTTTCACTGCTTCCACTTTACTCGGATCAACTTCCACGCCATCACTAGAAATGATGTGGCCTAAGAACGCCACTCTATCAAGCCAAAACTCGCACTTGCTGAACTTGGCATAAAGCTTCCTGTCTTGCAATACCTGCAGTGCGATCCTCAAGTGACGGCTATGATCCTCTCTGCTCTTGGAATAGATCAATATGTCATCAATGAATAAAATAATAAACTGATCCAGATACGGCTGAAATACGCGATTCATGAGATCCATGAAGATTGCTGGCGCATTGGTCAACCCAAATGGCATGACCATAAACTCATAGTGCCCATATCTCGTGTGAAATGTCGTCTTGTGTACATCTGACTCTTTTACCTTCAATTGATGGTATCCAGATCGCAGATCAATCTTAGAAAATACCGATGCTCCTTGCAACTGATCAAATAAATCTTCAATTCTTGGCAGTTGATACTTATTTTTGATAGTGACCATATTAAGCTCTCGATAATCAATGCAAAGACGCATGCTACCATCTTTCTTTTTCACAAATAATACCGGAGCGCCCCATGGAGAATAACTAGGGCGAATGAAACCCTTGTCTAGCAATTCTTGGATTTGATCTTTTAGCTCTTTCATTTTGGCAGGTGCTAGACGATAAGGTGCTTTTGATATAGGAACTGTGCCCGGCATTAGATCAATAGAGAACTCCACTTCACGGTCAGGCGGAATGCCAGAAACGTGCTCGGGAAAGACGCTAGGAAAATCTCTCACAATATCAACATCTTCTAACTTCTGACTGAAAGATGCACGTGCAGTAGTGACACATGCTAGGAAAGCTTGGCATCCACGCGTAATAAGCTTCCTCGCACATAGACAAGAGATAATGTGCGGCATTTGCTTGTTTCTCGCCGCCTCAAAGACAAAAGATTTACCACTAGGTGGCCTAATAGATACTGATCGCCGACGAAAATCAATCGAAGCTCCATTTGCTGATAGCCAATCCATCCCAAGTATAATATCGAATTCGGGCATAGGAATCACAATAATGTCTGCCCGAACAACATCTTTGAATAACCGAAGCTCCAGATTCTTAACAATCTTAGACGTGAGCATAAGATCACCGGAAGGGATAGTAACTTTGAAACCCAAACCCATATCTTGAGGAGTAATATTCAATCTTTTGATGAATGTTTCAGATATGAAAGAATGTGTAGCTCCTGAATCTAGAAATGCATAGGTAGCTACACCTAGAATGATGATCCTCCATGCGGCGAAAGATGTCTTTCAAATCTTTTCGTTTTGAATCTTAACGATTTACTATCATTAATTCCCAAAGTTATATGAAGATTTCGTGTTGGACTTAAACATTTCTTGAAAAATTGCATTTTAGCCCTCCATTTTTTTTATTTTTTGGAATCAAAACATCCATAAAATATGGCACAAAATTAACATCATTTTCTATGGTTTCTAAAATCATAACTTAAATCCAACTAATTAGAACATGCAACCTAATTTCCACAAGGTTAAATCTTGTTCCCAAATCAACTTTAATAACCAATTTAACATTTCATGCAATAATAAGCAATATAAAAATGTTAAATGACTAGGTTACCCGTAATGAGTGTAGTGTCTGCCTCTTCCTCAGCTTCCTCGGCATTCATAACATAAGCTCGGGCCGTAGTAGCTGCTTTCCTCTTTGGGCACTCGATAGCTCTGTGTCCAGGCTCCTTGCAGTAGAAACATTTAAATGATCCCCATTCACATTTTCCCAGATGTAGGCGGTTGCACTCCTTGCATGGCTGTCTCTCAGCAGGCTTGGGTGCTCCTGGATTTTGTGGCTTTGGTGGAGCTGGCTTTTTGGCTAGACCTTGGGGCTTTTGAGGCCCTTGAGGTCTAGGGGGACTCGTATATGGCTTTTTATTCGGCTGATTATTATTCTGAAAGTGCTGCCTCTTGCGCTGAATCTCAAAATCGATGTCCTTCAAAGACTGCTCAGACTGGAAAGCATAAGTGACGGCAGTAGAATAATCCAAAGGACGCATCATCATAACATTATTCCGGATGGTAGGTCGTAGACCATCCATAAAGTGTCTAAGTTTCTCTTCAGCATCCCTGGCAATAAGAGGTACAAAATGACAGCCCCTATCACACTTCTTGACAAACTCAACAACAGTCGAGTCTCCCTGACGAAGGCTCATAAACTCTCTCTTCAGTCGTCCTCTAACATCAGCCGTAAAATACTTCTCATAAAATATTGTCTTGAATTGAGCCCAAGTAAGAGTAGCAAGGTCAACACCGTGCTCGGCTCCTTCCCACCATAAAGAAGCATCGTCCCTAAATAGGTAAGTGGTACACCTCACTCGGTCCGCATCCCTCATATCTAGATAGTGAAAGTGTACCTCCAGTGAACGAATCCAATCCTCTGCAGCAAAAGGATCGGTAGTGCCAGAAAATTCCTTCGGCCCTAGCCTCCGGAATTGCTCAAAAATATCATGTTGTGGCCTACGTGGCTGCTGTAACTGCTGCTGCTGCATTTGTTGCAACTGCTGCTGCTACTGCTGCTGCTGTAACTGTTGTTGCTGTAACTGTTGCTCGAAGAGACGAGCCATCCCCTCTAATGCACGAGTAGCAGGATCCCCTGGTGGTGGTGGCGGCGCATTTCCTTGATGATTCACACTGTTTTCGGCTTGGTTTCCATTAACGGTGGCACGTCTAGGAGGCATTTTATCTGAACGTTTTCCAAATTCTAACGTAACCAACATGCATTTAAATCTAAGTTTTCTAATCATGTGACATATCCTATCCCATATAGTAATTTAAGCATGCAAAGCATAATACAAAAAAAAATGTTCGTAAACATGTACAATAAGCATAATATTCATGAAGTCATGGAGTTAACATCTTACTGAATCATATAAAACATGTAAAAACTTACAACTTTGAGGCTTGACGACTGATCTTTCCAGCGCTAATGGGGGCACAACCCTTTACAGGACCTTTGCTCTGATACCAACTGAAACGTCCTGCCCTTTTTATTTCTTTTAAAAGTACTAGAAATTTTTTTTTCTAAACACTCAATTTTCGACCATGTACATTTACCACATGAAAATATTTTTTTTTATAAAATATTTTACCCCTTTAAAAATAAACACCCACCAACTAGTATTTAAAAATCAAGTGCAATAGTCATAAAATGAAATCGTCAACTGTTTTACCAAACCTAAAAAGCAATAAGTTTGAAAAGTATAGCTCATACTAAACCTCTCAAAAATCTCTCAAAAAGCATAAATAAATAGTCTTAAAAATCTTTAATCATAAACCATGAGTCGTAAATCATAATGCGGAAAAAGTAGAAGCGCTGGTCATCGGGTTGTGTGCGCCATCAGTCCAGTCAAATCATCTGTCAAGTCCTCCCTCAACCTCACCTGCATCCATCACACCTAGTGAGTCTAAAGACTCAACACACCATAATCTTTATAGCAAATAATACATATAAAACCACATACAACAGCGAAAATACTTTTACGTAAAAATAACTTTTCATGACATGCAAACATAAACTTTAACTTTTTTCTTTTTCCTCAATATGACATAAACCTTTAACATGATCATGAACATTTTCTTTTTCCTTTGTTAAATTCAGATCGTTAATTGTGACTTTCCTGACATGACATGAACATGAAAAATCGATGGATCCATCTACATGAAACCGCAGTACTGGGCGGCGGGAGAAACCAGCAACACTCTCACCGGTCAACTGGGCATTGGCCTATCCTGATCGAATAGAAATACGATATCGGTGTTCCCTCGGGGGCCTTTTCCCATAATTGGATTTTCTCTGGGGCCTTTTCCCCTCACGATATTCACATTCTTACCGTTACCACATATTCGTAATGATGAAAATACGATCGTCGGGCTCACACTGGGACCATCACCCTCACGACATCTCCAACATTAACGAATTAGTCACAATTAATTCACTTCCTTCAACGTTTACATTCTCATCACTTTATAAAAATCATGCATAACATTTAATTTTGTTTTTGAAACCAAGCATGCAACATGTCTTTTAAATGTCTTCTTTAATTCATAAAATCTCATAGACATTTAAAAATCATATTTTAATCATGAACATTTCATAAACATTTAAAAATAATCATAATATAATAAAAACATCATTTAGGGCACTGCCATGACCTTTACATATTTTTAGGTGTAAAAAGACCGTTTTACCCCTGGACGTAAAATTTCCCGTTTTTTTTATTTTTTTCTTGATTTCTTGACTCTTACATGTCCCAAATAATTATTTAAGCTTGCATGAATTTTTCCATAATTTTATTTAGCCTAAAATCTAGAGTTTTTCATTTATCTTTAAATAATTGTTTTGACGGTGTTTTAATCCCGAAAAATCTCAAACTTTAATATAAAATTCCTAAATTCAAAATTTAATCTTATAATAATTATTTAAGCTTAAAACTAATTTTTCATAATTTTATAAAGCTTAAACTAGGCGTTTCAATTAACTCGTTACTTAGCGTTTCGTGCGGCGATTAAATCCCGAATAAATCTAAAACTCGTTATTTTGATCCCAAATTTTAAACATAACATTTTTAAGATTTATTCTACCCTTCCAAGTCATTAGCCACCCCCGTGGACCCATAGAATCAATTTTTTTTTCCTTTAAAATCTCGTTTTTGACACATTAACAAATCACCCGAGCCAACTCCCGATTTACTCGAGCCACGCCCAAGCCACATCGAGCCAAAACCTAGCCAACCCATCTAGGGACCCTACTATGCAAGCACAGCCCGAAAACCAGCCCTGGCCCGCTCCCAAAACCTGCTGAAACTTGAGCCAATATTCTGCATGTGTGTGTGAGTGCTTTTCCGCTTGTGTTATGTTTCCTAGTTGCCTAGGACTCTTCCAACCATCTAACCACCGACCACCCATGACCCTTACTGACCCTAGACCACGCTCAAACCCGTGCCAGCCCAGCCCAATCCCCTGGACCAGCGCACAAATAGCCTGAAAAGTTCAGCAGCCTGCGCGTTCCTAGGTTGCTCCCTCACGTTTCATGTTCTGCTCGTGCCCTCCTTGAACCAAACCATACCAGACCCTGCCCAGACCCTTGTGCACCCCCTTAGGACCCTGAGGACCTAGCCTAGCCCAGCCTTAAGCCCTTGGCCGAGCCCTCTCTTCTCCCTGCATGAGCAGCTCACCTGCGCTATTTTCCTTTGGGCTCTCGGGTGGAGTCCTAGCTTGCTAGGACTCCTCTCCAGCCCTTCATTTCGAGTCCTAGCATGGCTAGGACTCCTTCCCAGCCCCTAACCGAGACCCAGCTGTGACCCAAGATAGGTCATGCATCAATTTTTCCCTTGTACCGATCACATGCTACAATATTAAACAATTGGTTCCAGCTTTGTCCTATTCACGTGTGCAGCATATTGGTGTGATTTAGAACTCTCTATAACATGTAAAAAACATCCGTTTTTAATTCTAATCATGGCAGCCCCTTAGGTACATAAATTTCATGATTTTTGGATCAAAACCCATGCTTTAAAAATCACATATGCTTGGAAAACGAAAATATATCCAAGTGTTCCTTTTTTTCATGCAAAACAATTTTAATTATTTACTATGGTGTGAAAGATGAGAAAAAAGAAGAAGTATGGCGTGACTTTGCGTTTTATACGCTCGAATAAACGTTGACGACGAAGAACGGGCAAGAACTTGGCTTGTTTCCACTTGAACCCTTCGAAAATTCTTTGGATGATATGTATATGTGCCGTGTGTGTGTAAGAGAGGGGTGGGGAGAGTTTTCAGATTTTTAAAGAGTGTGTGGCCGTGTACTTGGGGAACAAAGGGGTGGGTAATAGTTGGGGAAGGGGCCATGAGTTTATGAGGGTGGGGGAAGAGTTTGATCTTGTTAGATTTGTGATGGAGAAGTGGGCGAGAGTTTGTGGAGAAAGTTAGGGGAAAATTGCATTTTAAATACTTAATTATTTTACTAACAAGGCTTAGGCATATTAGTGGTTTAATTAGGCCCATTAGTTTTTAATTAAAATACAAAAAAATAGTTTTGTTTAAATAAATTTGTGAATTTATTAGCCGGGTTGCTCATAAGTTCGTATTTTTGTTGAAAAATCAATACCGATAAAAATTACGTCCCGGCGTATAAAATCACATAAAAACCCCTTATTTTTTAAAAAAATAAAAAGCATCACCCATATTTTAAATAATTAAAAATAATTATTTAATAAAAACATTTTCTATTTTTTTTCAGCCCTCGGTCTTCGTTCCTCGATCACGACTTGAATATTCCTTAAAAATACAATTTTATGCATGATGATAATAAAATCATATTTAACATAGAACCATGTATGTCACATAATCAAATAGCAATTAAAATCAGTTAATTACTCATTTTTCATTATTTCCTAGATTTGCATGCAGTTGGATTACGTCGTCTTAATTTTGGACCTTACATATTTCATATATTTATAATAACTAGAAGACATGTACGTGTGTTGCACGTGTGGAACATACAGAGATGAAACATACAATAACTGTAATATCTGAATTTTTTATGATATATTTTGAAATTTTAAAGTTCTATACATATATCACGTCATTGAAAAAGTAGCTATAAGTTCTACATGTATTCATCGAAAGAAATTTGACATGGCATAAAACACAAAGATAATTATAATATTTTTAAAAAAATTTATTTTTCGAGCAAAAAATATATTTATAAAACATAAATAAAATTTTAAAATCTTATAAATCATTTTAAGTAACTATAGATATAATAATATTTGTTTCACATAAAAAGGATCTGAATTCATTATTATTCATCATTTTTTATCATTTGATATATGTAAGAGTAATTATTTCACATAAAATAAATTTAAGCTCATTTTCATTCTTTTGAAGTGTTCTCTCATAGCATCAAATAATTATTTGGGTTTGTCATGCATAAAATTTTATGGTTTGGGGGCGTCAATGAAATTCTCATTATGTTCATAATTAGTTTTGTATATGGCTTTGCACGGTACATCACAATTATAATAAATAAAATTTTTGTCTTGGGTAACAAATATAACATTTGACCTGAAGATCAAGAAACGTTTGAACTAAAAAATTAATTTTTCACTATCATTAGTTTTGTTGGGTTAAGCGTGCATGAATAAAAGTAGTACTGAGGAACTCTGAGGAATTTATTGATTAACAGACGGAAAAAACAAATAAAAAAACAAAGAAATATATATTTATTATTATTATTTACATTATTCATGATATTAATTTAATCAAGTTTAAAATAAAATTGGCACAGAAAATCCTATGAGGCTGTTTCGTAGGTCAATTTTGTGAAACATGTCTCCTATGTAACCTGAATAATGAAAAAACATTTTTTTTCACTTTGGAAATGATTGGGTCGACCTGTATAAGGATAAATATCAATGAAACCGTCTCACAGAAGACTTACTCAAAAATTGGAGAACTACAAATATTTTGAACAATAGTGTAAACTTCATTAAAGATATAATTTTTTTAAGAAAATAGAGGGCTAAATTTAATTTAGATTTCTTTAATTAATAGATGAAAAAAACAAATAAAGTGACATTTATTAATGAATATTATTTAATGAGGATAAGAAAATGGAAGATAAATTTAAATGTCATTCGAAAAATGACAGCTAAGTTTTCATTCAAAAAAATGGTAGCTAAATTTCATTTTTCTTCAATTTATTTTAGAAGTCATTAATGGTTAGGAAAAAACAAACAAAAAACATATATTTATTAATGTTACCATTGTGAATTTCATTAAAGATATAATTTTTTAGGAAAATGGAGTGCAAATTTCATTACAAACATGGAGGTTAAATTTTATTTTTCTTCAATTTATTTTAGATTTCATTAATTAATAGATGAAAAAAACAAATAAAGTGACATGTATTAATGAATATTATTTAATGAAGATAAAAACATGGAAGATAAATTTAAATGTCACTCTAAAAATGGTAGCTAATTTTTCATTCAAAAAATAATAGCTAAATTTCATTTTTCTTCAATTTATTTAAAAGTCATTAATAGCTAAAAAAACAAACAAAAACATATATTTATTATTGTTATCATTTTGAATTCCATTATAGATATAAGTTTTTTTTTTAAAAAAAAATGGATTGCAAATTTCATCACAAAAAATTAATGTTAAATTTTATTTTTCTTCAATTTATTTTAGATTTCATTAATTAATAGATGAAAACAAAACAAACAAAGTGACATGTATTAGTATTAATAAATATTATTTAAATACAAGGCAACAATATCAGATAAACTCGAGTAACTGTTTTTAGAACAAGCCTAACTGCTGCAAGATTGTATGCTTGTCTTCCTGCCACTTGTCCTAGACGTTGGCCAAGCGTCCCAAAACGTCCACACAACTGTCCAAACATCAGATTCAAGGCTTACATGTGTCCAACGCATTCACCAACTCGAGTTGACTTGCTTGCACAGCCAAGTCCAAGGTTACAAAGGAAAAATTGGTCTCAAATGTGGAAGATTATGCCACTGGATTGGTTGAAGCAAAAGCAAAAGAAGAAGCCGGAAGTTTGATCCGTATGAAAGACAGGTCTTTTGCAGTGTTTTCTTAATATATTTATTTAAGAATATATGCATTTTGGATCTTTTCTTTATGTATATTTGTTAGGAACTAACAGACTAATGTTGACAGGTTTTCGACTTTATTTGGCCAGGACGCTGACTCAATGCCACGGGTCTGGACGGGAAAGGAGGATATTCGAGCAATCACCAAAACTGCTTGTTCAGCTGTATGATATGCTTGAGCAAAATTTCTTGTGTGACTATGCTTTTGTCATCTAATGGGACATTTACGGTTTTTTTTTCCACTTACATATGGCTCACCAGTCTTTGAAGCTGCTGTCAATTATGGCTGCTATCCGCTTAACTGATGATGCTGATACTGTGGAGAATACCTTGTCACTTGCTCTTTTGGAGCCCAGAAATGGGGCATCTACAACAAAAGTGTTCTAGTGGACCCTATTGCCTCGAGCAGTTGTGAAAAAGGTAGCTAGTTTGTGTTGGGATATTCGGTGACTCTCAAGCTATGGGCTGCAAACTATTAGCCCAGTGGTTATGGGCTTGGGCCAAACCAAGTCAATTGGACAAACTTGTAGAGCCGAGAAGACTGGAGACTCCAGGACAAAATATATATATCTGGACTCCAGGAGAAGACCGACAGGGGGAAAAACACGCTTGACAAAGATACACGAGAGAGGACTCTGCACGCCAAAGGAGAGGGAAGATAGTTGAGGGAACAATCTCGATTGTAATTCAACTGAAACTCATGGTTATGCAAGTGTAAAACTCTCTGTGATATTAATACAAGAAGTTGCTCCGTTCTTCCGTGGATGTAGGCTATTTCAAAAGCCGAACCACGTAACTCGATTGTCTTCTTGATTGCGGTTTTCATAGTTCTGATTCATTGTGCATGCATGTACGTGAATTGTGGTACTTGATCGATTATTTTTCTAACAATTGGCGCCGTCTGTGGGAAACGAACCCACGACCACGAAGATCAAGAAGATGGGTTCTATGAAATACGATATCGAGAAGTTTTCAGGAAGCAATGACTTTGGCCTCTGGAGAATCAAGATGAAAGCCATATTAATACAGCAGGGATTGGTAGATGCACTCAAGGGCGAAGATGCGATACCAGGTGATTCGAAAGAAAAGGTGCAAATTCTTTCCAAAGCACAGAGTGCCATCATCTTGTGCCTCGGAGATAAACCGCTCAGGGAAGTATCAAAAGAAACTTCGGCTGCTGGCATGTGGAACAAGCTCGAAAATCTTACATGACCAAATCCCTAGCCAACCGCTTGTATATGAAGCAACGCTTATATTCATTCAAGATCGGAGATGCAAAGAATATATCTGCACAAATTGATGAATTCATCAAAATTCTGGATGATCTTGAGAATATAGATGTCAAGATGGAAGATGAGGATAAGGCTCTAATCTTGTTAAACTCCCTTCCAAGCTCATATGAAAATTTGCGAGATGCCATGCTGTATGGCAGAGAACAGACCATCTCACTAGAAGAAGTTCAGTCGGCAGTACAAGCCAAGGAACTACAGAAGAAGATCCAGTCTAATGGACATGTGCAAGGTGAAAGCCTCGCAATTCGTGGGAGGAATGATATGAGATCCTCAAGATCTAAAAGAAACCGATCAAGATCCAAAAGCAAAAACAGATACAAATGTTTTCACTGCCACAAAGAAGGACATTATAAAAGGAATTGCCCTGATAGGAGAAAACAATCACAAGAAAAACCAAAGGAGAATGCCGAAGCTGCTGTGGCTTGTGATGGGTATGAATCTGCAGAAGTACTCTCCATATCAGAACAAAGTCCTTGCAATGATTGGATACTTAATTCGGGGTGCTCATTCCATATGTGCCCTTCCAGATCATGGTTTGAAACCTTCACTGAAATCGAAGAAGGTTTGGTATTACTAGGAAATGACATATCATGCAAAGTGAGGGGCATTGGTTCCATAAGACTCAAGATGCATGATGGAATGGAGAGAATTCTAATTGATGTGAGATATGTCCCCGATCTCAAAAGAAACCTGATCTCTTTAGGAACACTTGACTCAAGTGGATATACCTGCAAAGCTGAAAGTGGCGTACTCAAGATTCAAAAGGGGTCACTAGTGATCATGAAAGGACTCAAGAAGAACTCCTTGTACATACTTCAAGGGTCGACAGTGATAGGCAAGTCTGTTGTGGCTCAAGCCACTAAAGATGTATCAAAACTTTGGCACCTCAGGCTAGGTCACGTAAGTGAGCAAGGTCTAGCCCATCTATCAAAGCAGAACCTGTTGTGTGGTGATCAAGTTCACTGTCTGGACAAGTGTGAGTATTGCATCCTTGGAAAAGCTAAAAGAGTAAAGTTCACAAAAGGAAGTCATACCACCACAAGACCATTTGAATATGTACATTCAGACCTATGGGGCCCCTCGAGAACCCCCACACATGCTGGAGGAAGGTACTTCATGTCCATTGTTGATGACTTCACAAGAAGAGTGTGGGTCTTTGTACTTAAAACCAAAGATGAAGCATTGATCAAGTTTAAAGAATGGCTCATTGTGACTGAAAATAAACAAGATAAGAAGCTCAAATACTTAAGGACGGATAATGGTCTGGAGTACCTATCACAAGAATTCAAGGAGTTGTGCAGAACCAAAGGAATCACCAGACACATGACAGTTAGTGGTACTCCCCAACAAAATGGACTTTCAGAGAGAATGAACCGCACCCTACTTGAAAGAGTAAGATGCATGATACTAAACGCTGGTCTTCCAAAGACATTTTGGGGAGAAGCCATAACCACTGCATGCTATATAATAAACAGATGCACGTCCAGTGCAATCAACTATAAAACCCCAATGGAATTGTGGAATAACAAACCAGCGAACTATTCAAAACTGAGAGTCTTCGGATGTCTAGCCTATGCACATGTTAAGCAAGATAAGCTGGAAGCAAGGGCTAGAAAGTGCATCTTCATTGGATATCCTGAAGGGGTAAAAGGGTACAAAGTCTGGAATCTTGAAAGCTATGGTCCAAAATGCTTCATTACTAGAGATATAACTTTTGATGAATCCAAAATGGGCTATCAACAGAAAACAAATTCTCCTGGAGAAAATAAACTGATCACTGATGATATACAAGTCGAGGTGGAGCCCACTAAAGACACCTCAACCGTTGAGAATGAAATAAATCATGAGCCAAGTCCGGACCAAGAAGTACAAACTCATCAGACAGAACATGATTTGAGATCATACAAGTTGGCCAGGGATAGACAAAGGAGGGAAATAAAACCTCCAGACAAGTTTGGGCATGCTGATATGATTTATTACGCTCTGACAGTAGCAGAACAACTGGAGCATGATGAACCGAGTTCATACAAGGAAGCAGTATCGGGAAAGAATGGACTTAGGTGGATCAAAGCCATGGATGAAGAGATGATCTCTCTGTACAAAAACAAAACATGGAAGCTTGTGGATAAACCTAAAAACCAAAGAGTGGTTGGATGCAAATGGATATATAAAGTTAAAGAAGGAATGCCTGGGGAGAAAAAGACAAGATACAAAGCACGGTTAGTTGCAAAAGGTTTCACTCAACAACAAGGAATAGATTTCAACGAAATATTCTCTCTCGTGGTTAAACATTCCTCTATCAGGATTATCCTATCCTTAACAACACAATTAAACCTTGAGCTTTAGCAACTTGATGTAAAGACTGCCTTTCTCCATGGAGAACTCGAGGAAACAATCTATATGAACCAACCTGAGGGCTATGTCAATCCCGAAACCAGTGAAAAGGTGTGTCAACTTACAAAGTCTCTTTATGGACTTAAGCAAAGTCCAAGGCAATGGTATAAGAGATTTGACGAGTTCATGCTGAACAACAACTTCACGAGGTGCAGCTATGACAACTGTGTGTACATATGCAAACAAGGAAATAAGATCACAACTTACCTCCTCTTGTATGTAGACGACATGCTAGTTGCCAGCACAAGTAAGACCAACATGGAAGCTGTTAAACAACTTCTGAGCTCAGAATTTGATATGAAGCAACTAGGAGAAGCCAAAAAAATCCTAGGAATGGAGATCAAGAGGGATAGGAAGCAAAACAGACTTTTCGTGTGCCAAAACTCATACATTCGTAAAGTACTTCGAAGGTTTAACATGTATGAGTCCAAACCAACCACTATACCTATGCCTCATCATCTTAAACTCTCTCGTGATCAATCCCCTGCTACTGAAGAAGAAAAAGAAAACATGCTACACATCCCTTATGCCAGTGCAGTTGGAAGTGTTATGTATGGAATGGTTTGTAGCAGGCCTGACTTATCTTACAGTATGAGTGTTGTGTCAAGATATATGGCAAATCCTGGCGAAACCCATTGGCATGCCCTAAAGGGAGTGTTGAAATATTTGAATGGCTCAGCAAATGTTGGACTGCTATTTGAAAAACAGATTGGCATGGAGAATCCTATAGCTGGATATGTGGATTCTGACTTTGCTGGGAACATAGACACAAGGAAATCCCTTTCAGGCTTTACATTCACTATGTATGGCACAGCCGTGAGCTGGAAAGCTACATTGCAATCGGTTGTAGCGCTTTCAACTACAGAATCAGAATACATAGCTCTCTCAGAAGGGATTAAAGAGGCACTATGGTTGAAAGGAATGGTGTCTGAATTAGGCATACCTCAGGACAAGGTTGTGGTGCATTGCGACAACCAAAGTGCAATACACCTATCTAAACACCAAGTGTACCATGAAAGATCAAAACACATAGATGTTAAGCTGCATTTTGTTAAAGATATGACATCTAAAGGGGAAGTCCAGGTGGAGAAAATTGATACAAATGACAACCCAGCTGATATGATGACCAAGTCACTGCCACAAGCCAAGTTCACACATTGCATGAACTTGGTAAAGGCAGTGAAATGGAACTGAACAGGTAACAAGAAAGGAGCAGCCAACCTTGGAGTCAAGGTGGAGATTGTTGGGATATTCGGTGACTCTCAAGCTATGGGCTGCAAACTATTAGCCCAGTGGTTATGGGCTTGGGCCAAACCAAGTCAATTGGACAAACTTGTAGAGCCGAGAAGACTGGAGACTCCAGGACAAAATATATATATCTGGACTCCAGGAGAAGACCGACAGGGGGAAAAACACGCTTGACAAAGATACACGAGAGAGGACTCTGCACGCCAAAGGAGAGGGAAGATAGTTGAGGGAACAATCTCGATTGTAATTCAACTGAAACTCATGGTTATGCAAGTGTAAAACTCTCTGTGATATTAATACAAGAAGTTGCTCCGTTCTTCCGTGGATGTAGGCTATTTCAAAAGCCGAACCACGTAACTCGATTGTCTTCTTGATTGCGGTTTTCATAGTTCTGATTCATTGTGCATGCATGTACGTGAATTGTGGTACTTGATCGATTATTTTTCTAACAGTTTGCATGTTCGCTTCTTTCTATATTCTTCCTACTCATGTTTATGACGGCCATGGCCAACGAAGAATCAAGTTTCTGCGACTCAAACTGTGCAGTGAGATGCTCAAAGGCAGGACGTAAAGACCGGTGCCTCAAGTATTGTGGTATTTGTTGTGAGAAGTGTTATTGTGTCACACCCGAGACTTATGGAAATAAAAAGACAAGTGCCCTTGCTATAGAGACATGAAAAATTCCAAGGGCAAACCCAAGTGCCCATGAGTGCTATATTTAAATTGTATACATGATCACCGTCGGCAATTGTGAATGCATTAAATGCATGTCGGGAGTGGGCAGAAAAAACGTGGCCGGGCTGCATCTATTGAACAAAACGAAATTTCGATGAAAAAATAGTCTCCATCATGTTATGCTACTTGATAACCAATACTTCACTTTCTTTTAAGAAAAAATGTTCGCTTCTTTCTATGTTTAATTTGCATCTTTTTTACAACTGCCACCAGAAATAATTGAGTTGAACGTTATATTGGCCAAACTTCTGTTTCTCATCTTTTAGGAATTTTCGTTGCAAGTATCCTAGAACAAATAACTGATAGATTAACATTGTTTTATGTTGTATTGGATTGTGACAATGTTATGTTAAGTGGAAATTTGTCCTTACTTTTCCTATACGGAGGATTCAAAATTGTTTTCCTTGCTCTTGCATCCTTTCATCTAAACAAGATTTTATCAATTAAAGCTCTTCAAAGTTTAATATATTGGTATCAAATATTTCTGGTTTATTAGATAACATGATCTATAATTTTAATTTAAAATTACCAACGGTGGCTTATTTATTATTTTATTTACTGAACATGCTATTAATCCTTGTCAATTTTTTGCACTTACATCAAGAGTTTCGTAACAATTTATTATAGTCGTCGATATGTTTCTTGCAAAATAGGTGTCCGTTGGCATGAATATAGTAGGTTTAGTCGGTGTTCTTTCATTAATTTATTGTCAAATAGACTCTAGGAAATGGAATATATATATACTATATTGTTGCAAGACTCTTGATAAGCACGAATTATATAGCGTTTTAAGGGCTCTATTTTGTCGTATTCGTGCTTATCTGGCGTATTTATTCCGAGTTTTGCGCTTAATTCGTGTTATTATTGTTATTCGCAGGTTTGACCAAAAGATGATAATAGCCAAAGAAAACAAAGAAAAGTCAAGCGTCGCAATGCCATGTCAGAAATACCCGGAAAAATAGGAAAATAGAAGAAGAGAGAACCCGGACCCATACACGGACCCCGTGTAAGGGTCCGTCCCTCATAAGCCGAAGGAAGACATTGACAGAGCCTACACGGACCCCCTGCTGGACCTGTACCCGGGGTCCGTGTCATCTATCCTCGAGAATGAAAAAAATAGAGAGTGTACACGGACCCTGAGACGGACCTCTACACGGGGTCCGTGTCCAGTGTTCCGGAAGAAATTTTGGGCAGAGTCTACACGGACCCCTTCCCTGATGCATGCACGGGGTCTGTGCCCTTGAGATCAGAATCAGATTTTGGCGAAAATTTGTTAGAGATTTGGAAATAAATAAAAGGAGGAAAAACCTAAACTTTTAGGACGTTTTCGGAGATCAGAAAAGGGAGAAAAAGAGAGAAGAACTTGGAGACTTTTGAAGGCGGCGACGGCTTGGAAGAACGAGAGAAAACCGCGCACTTTACACGCAAGATCTGCGCACCATCGCTGAGATTTTCTCCTCTCTTGTTTTCTTATTTTCATTTATGAATTCGAATATTAGATCTTCTTCTAGTCTTGAATTTATGGAGTAATTTTTCTTGTGATAGGGACCACGATAGGGACAAACTTTTGATTCTGTTCGTTCATTGGATTATTTGACTTATGAATAAATTCTA
This sequence comes from Primulina tabacum, assembly GCF_025594145.1. Lineage (NCBI taxonomy): Eukaryota > Viridiplantae > Streptophyta > Magnoliopsida > Lamiales > Gesneriaceae > Primulina > Primulina tabacum. The sequence goes on along the minus strand of NC_134561.1, from coordinate 38,977,966 downwards.
TGTTATTTATTAATGTTTGTGTAATTCTCGTGTTTTTAATTTGGCCAATTATTTGCATGTTTGTTGTTTGATCTCGACTCGAAAGAGAATAGATTAAATTTAGCTTCAAAAATATTAATCAACACACGGTTAAATCGATTAGAAATAGTATTCGGTTTCAATGTGCGATTTTAGTCGACAGCTGTGATTCCATCGTTGAATAATGCGTTTTTGTTTGATTAAATTCAATTAGAAATAATTGGACTGTTAAATGAAAATAGGATTATAAATTCTAGAAATAGATTTATAGTTAATTCAGGGAATTTCATCGTGACATCGAATAATCTGTGATTCATTAATCCCAATACATGACTATAATCAAAGTTTGGACCGTTGTGTGTTCCCGATCATTTTTTTTTAAATTTGAAAAATCCCCAAGTTCCTCGCTGTTCTGCAAATTCGATATTAATCATTAATTTAGCATAAATTAGTTTAATTGAATTAAGTTAAATTATCATCAAATCACTCGTTATTGTTTGCCTAGATTAATTCGAATAATTTAAATCTTAGTATTTAAATAATAGTCTCTGTGGGATCGATACTTGGACTTTTCATCCAATTACTATAACTTGACATAGTCCGCTTGCTAGAATTTTTCCCAATCGAAATAATCGGTCAACTCTATGCTTCGTTTGATTCAAACTTTCTATCTATAACTATTTTTCTCTTAAGCCAGATCTTCAACTATGTATTATCTTTAAGCATGTGGATTGTGGAGCTTGGTGGCTTTTCAGTGGCTTGTGAACATGTGTTTTATCAACCATGCAGCAATTCTTGAATTATGTTACATTTACCTAATCCAGGTTCCATTGTCAAAAACCTTGTTAACACATGTCCAGTGTAAATCATTGTGGGGGCCCGTGCTCCTTATTAATATTTAATGACCAAACAATCAGGATTTATTAATGTAAACAGCGAAAGCGATTAAAAATTTTCCTTTTGGGCCAATAGAAATTTCGGCATGACCTCCCCGTAAGTAGGACATCCCAAAAATTTCCAAACAACACAAATAATATTTATATACTCGAAATAAAGTCATAACATCAATTCACAACCCTATAGCCGCACTAGCCAGGACTAAACACAGATAGAGCCGGCAAGGCTCGATCACACAACTATCAATTCAAAACATCGTAAAAATAACAATACAGCTACACGGGGCATCTCCCCGGTAAATGTATAACTCCATAATATAGTATATATATATCTGAGAACTCTCAACCATGACTCGACGACTGGGCACCACTACCTGACGCTCCACCAGACGTGTCAAATCCTCCTGGATAACCTGCTATGGCATCAAAAACAACCACAGCATAAAAAGAAATGAGGGGTCGGGCCCCAGTACGATGAACTAGTAATATTACGACAAATATAACTGACATGAAATAACATCAAGTAAAATACGATGCAATGCAATGTAATGCAATGCGTGAAAGGTAACAATCGATAACGGATACCAAACGGAGTCCAAATGAATCGCATCAACAACAGTAACAGTGGCCACCCGTGCCAGGAACGTAGCAACGCAACATCAAGTCGCCACTCATCCATGCACGTAGCATCGAGGGTACGGGAGCTACCCGCTCAGCCCTGATGCAAGTCATCAGGAGTGCTAATCCTACCCACCCGCTCCATCGATGACGCAACAACTCGATAGATCAATATCAATATCAATAGCAATCAAAGGAGTCAAGGCTTGAAATGCTATGCACTAATAATATCAACTCAAATAAATGCATGAATGCAATCACGTATTTACAGAAGTACATAAGGCACGCCACAACTCATTACAAAATACTTAACGTCATTTCACCTCATATAGACGTCATAATAAAACAGTTCATGCGTACCTCAACTGACTTAATTTACCACAAAATATCTTAAATTCTCAAGAAAGTCCTGGAAATGCCAACTCAGACAAATCACCTAAATATTAATTTAAATGGTCTTATTATCATATAAAAATTCCAGAACCATTTAAATTCACTAAAAATCCAATTTCAACAATTTAGGCATTTTAAATTCTAAAATTCCAATATTCGACTAAAATGCCTAAAATCAATCATTTCTATTGATCGTCGGAAAATATTATTTTTAGCTTTAAATGACGCTAACCTAATATTTAAGCGACTGCGATAAATTCTAGGTTCACCAAATTATACCTCTAACTTGCACAATTCTGGAACCTACAACAATAACCCAATAATTAATCAATAATGATACATTATTTGAGTCGAAATTGAATTAAATTCACGTGGGCAACAATTCGCACCGAGGTAGCTTGTAATCTAATTCCGAACAACAGTGGCTAAAATCAAGCCTACACCGAAGCTCACCGGCAACAGGCGGCAAACTCGCCGGAGAAGATGACCGGAATCACGCAGAAAAACGGAGCCGACGGGTTATTCTCGAAAATTTGCAAAAGTGGTACCAAAAGGAAGCTTACGACATAAGGAACAAAACCCCTCAATCAATTTTTAGTTTTGAGCGGCGGAATACGACGATTTCAACGGCGAAGCCGGCGGCGTTTTTAGACGGATTTTCGGAAATCACGATTTCACCTAGCAAGAGTGGTATCAATGGATAGCTCTCGTCACGGGCTTTTCGAATATGTATTTAATTTAGTTTTTTGGGCAAGCGGAACGACAATAATCGAGGAAAGAAATTTCGAAATTGAAGAAGAAAAGAAAACGAAGCTCGGCCGATGCAGCTTACGGGAAGAGAGAGTGATAATTATCATTTCATTTCATTTTTTTTAATTAAAACTTACTCAAATTGGGCCGGGCTTGGGGAATGTGTTTGGACCAAATATACTGGGCTCTCACAATCATTGTGGCGGCAGTTCAAAGTTGAGACCGAGTATACTGTTACTCAAGCAATTGCTGCTCAGGTAAACGTGCATACCTGCTGATCATATTGTGATGGGTGACATGTTATAATTCAGGTGCAGACATATGCATTAATGCATGTTTATTTTATTTTTTGATGTGATGGATTGATTGTGTGCTGGTATATAATCACTGATCTCTTATTCAATTTTCAGGAAGCTAGCAGGCGAAGTAACAACTGGTTACCTCCCCCACGGGCAATCGTTGCTTTAGATGTCATGGGTTTTAATGAATTTATGGCCCTTTTGAGGTATCCTATTGTTACCTTTTGTCTTGATAGTTGGAATGGATTTTGTTTTAGTTCATCACATTTTAATTAATGGAGCTGTTACTGAATTAGTCTCCTATTGTTATTATTTTGTCCTTCTTAGTTTACAAATGATCTTATTATCAAAGTTTTATGGGAAATATCTTATTTTTGTTCATATAACTTTACGCACAACAATCTCTTTTCTTGCGGACAAGTAGAAAGTTACTTACTCCTGTTGTCCTGCAATTTGATTGAGAATGCGAGAGAAGATTTACGTGGAAATTTGTAAGGCTATTTGGTTTTACTTTAGTGACTATGTATAGTAATTATCCTCTTTTCTAGGAGCAACATTTTGTCACCTTTGCTTTTTAAGCTGCTCCACTCATGATTTTTTTTTTGTCCAAACTCTTTCTGCTTGCATTAATGATGTTCTGGATAATATATTTTTTCTTGTTTTTTTTTTGTATTATGGGCTTTACACAATCTATTTTGAACCAATTGCTACTTGTTTTTTTATGTGAAGAATTGAGATAAACTCATCTGATTAACTTCCAATTTTCATATCCTAGTTGCCTGGAATACTTTCAAATTTCAACCAAATTTCTCCCAACCATCATGAACTTTGTTAGTGTTAGAGTAGATGCCCTGTAAGCCAACTGTTGGCTAGGAAATTTATTAACTCAGTTGTAATAAACAATCTTTATTTTAATAAAATTCATTATTTCATGATTTGTTATTTCTTTATCTGTATACTCATGTAAACAATATAGACAAAGTTTTTGATTATACTTTAATACAAATGAATTGTAATTCGATGTTGAAACTCATTTGTAAACACTGTATGATCTAAATTCGTTCATAATCGATTCAACTGCCTAAAACGTGGATAAAGGTCGCTTGAGCTCGAGACTAGCATACGTGATGTTGTGTACCGCGTTTCTTGATAAGAGCATAGAGATGTCCAAACATGCAGATGGGTAGTCATATAATGATTATATCGAACTACCCTCCCTCGGACTTTCCAAGTGGTTATCATTCATCAAGAGGATAAGTCCGTGGTTATGATTGTACACCATTAGTCCTTATGACCCGGGACGACACTGATACTCTATATGCTAGGGCTGTGCTTTGACTCGTTTACCGACTCCAGGAGGGTCATAAGGTGGCGAGATTGGGAACAGTTATGACACATGTAGGAACAAGTGCATTGTAGCCAGAGTATGAGTTGTACGTTAGAGAAGAGTTATCCAATTGTACATTCGATGCAACTATTTATTCTCAAAGATGTGTCACATAGTTATCGAATTATTATGCAACCCTCGATGAACCAATGATTGCAGATTCGATCGAGATATATGAGATGAAGGGACCGTACTGTACGTTAATCATAATCGACTAGTTCTTGCAGGCACTATCAGTGATACCTAGGTAATCATGGGGCGATGCTAATAGACGCTCTTACCATGATTCGATAGATTTAATCAGAAATATGATTTCTGACATTCTCATGATCAATTGTTGAAACATAGAATGGAGCAAATTAGGGTAAACCCGAATAAATGATTATGTCCTGAATCACAAAGAGTTGTGAACCCACAGCTAGCTGTATTCCAGAACCATTGAGGGTCACACAAGCACTGGATCATTTGTTCCCGTGAAGAGAATAAATTCAAGAAGTTGAATTTATATTATGATATAGTAAATTCAAGGAGTTGAATTTACGATAATTAAATTTTCAGAAAATAAATTCAATGAGTTGAATTTATGAGATAGTAAATTCAAGAAATTGAATTTATGATTTTATAAAATTTGGAGATAATAAATTCAAGTAGTTGAATTTATTAAATTTGAGAATTTAATTTATTAAAGTCAAAATTTGAGTTTATTAAATATTAAATTAAATATAGTGCGAAATATGTTTAATGTGCTTGTAGGAGTACAATTCTTATATACTAAATAATTAAAGTTCTTAATGGACTTTGATTAATTAATTAAACTAGTTGGACTAGTCCAATTAATTAATCAAGCACATTAATGTTAACTGTGAAAATTAGGTCATGGCTTGATTATAAAAAATCGTAAATAAGCCATAACCCTAGCCACCAAGCAAGCCAAATTCCTCCAACTTTTCTCTCAAAATTTTCGGCCACATCAAAGAGTTTTTGGTTTGAGCCGCCTCTCGATTTTAATATCCAACGTTGAAACTTCTTCCGAATATTCTAGTGCTATTTGGAAGAGGAACAAATCTTTCTAATCGTGAACCTGATTCGAATATTAAAGAAAGGAGTTTTCGAAGAAAGTTCGTAGGAAATACATCAAGAGCTATCTCGGCTAATCCCGAAATAGTTAGAGCCTGAGTGCTTAAACTAATATATATTGAATGTCAATATCTAAAAAATTTTAAAACTTCCGTTGTGTTTGGGCACGAGAAAACCAAGATCCAACGGTTAGAAAACTGGCTGAGGAGGGCAAGGGCGTGCCAATTCTGATCCCCAACGTAGCCCCCCCGCTTCAATCAAACACCTTACAAAGTGGTGCAAAAAATCATACCATGCTTCTTCCGAGGTAACATCCTCCGAAAACGGAACTGGATACTCTAGCCCGTCGGTTCATCACAAAACACAGTAACCTGAGGATTCCAACTTCATGATTGATACCCCAGGGATGAACCTTTCAAGATCCGGCCCAAACTCACGGCCCATCTCTGAGGCCCACAGGTGACTGGCCCATGAAAAGCCCAGGTATTCTTCTATAAATACCAGGTTTGAGCGTATGATAATTCATTCACTATATTGTTTTCAGCAGCGCCCTTAGCTGCTCCCCCCATATATCCTCAGTCTCTGACTTGAGCGTCGGAGGGGCTACGCCAGGATACCCTCCTGGCCCCCTCCTAACGGTCTTATTTGTGATTTCAGGCCCAGGGTAATTTTGAATCCCGTGTCTGGATTAGTGACGCTTGCGTGGATCGGATCCTAAATTTCCCGTGAGTATCACATGGCGCCGTCTGTGGGAATCTTGGAGTTAAGACGTAGAGATGGTATGGAGGAGAGGGAGTGGAAGAGCCACCTCAGCATCATCGCGTCCTCAGAGGGGACCCGAACCATCTCGCGCTGAGGCGGGACAGGAACAACCGCATCTTGAGACGAGACAAGAACAACCTCGTCAAGAGGCCAGAACTGAGCAGCCCATCCACGAGACGAGGGTCGAGCAAACCTGTCCCAATGAGAATGTGGGAAACTTGACTTTGGAACAGTTGGGCCAATTTATCACCCGGACAGTGGATGAGGCAATGAAGAGGAATAAAGAGTCTATGTTTGTAGAAGAGCAGGCCGCTCGCCAGGAGCGAGAGGAGAATGTGGAGGGTAGTCAGAGTAGGGTAGAGGAGATGCGACCCCTCCCCAGTGAGGAGAATCCGGAGATGGAAGAGATGTGGAGGAAGAAATACAGATGTTGAGGCAGCAGGTGGGAAGTAGAGCGCCGGCCCCAAGAAAGGAAGTCCTTTTTCGCTTGCCATTCTGAAAGAAGGACTTCCCCCGAGTTTCCGACAATCGAATGTTGGAGAATATGATGGACATACCGACCCCGAAGAGCATTTGGGGAGATTTGAGAATGCAGCTCTGTTGCACCAATATTCAGATGGAGTCAGGTGTAGGGTTTTTCTGGGCACGTTGGTGAGGTCAGCCCAGCAGTGGTTTAACACTTTGCAGCCCAACTCTATACGTTCTTTTCAGGACTTCTCAGTTGCCTTCTTGCACCGATTTGCTAGCAGCAAGAGGCACCAGAAAAATTATTTGAGCCTGTTCGTGATGAAACAGCAAGAGAATGAAACTTTGCGAGAATTTGTCCTGCGTTTCAACAGTGCAGCGCTGGAAATACCAGCGGCTATCCCTGACATCATGATAAGTGCCTTCACACAAGGACTGAGGGGAGGGGAGTTTTTCAAGTCGCTGGTCAAGAAGTCTCCGTTGAGCTATGATGATCTGTTGGCTCGAGCTGAGAAATATGTAAACTTGGAAGATGCCCAACGGTACAGAAGGATGGAGAGCCGGCCCGGAGGAAGTAGAGTTGAGGGAGCGGAGAAAGGAGGAAGGAAGAGGGGTGCGGGGGAAAGAGAGGAAGACAGAACTAGTAGTAGAAGACAATTCTCATCCCATGTTACCCTAGATAGGAGTCGGGACGAGGTGATGGAGGTGAGGGAGCCCGCGGGGAGGTGGCAGAAGTCGCGAAGGGTTGGGTACAGTGCTAGATTGTCTTCACGGGATAGACGAGAAGGATCCTCATTAAGGAGTCGACAAAGGTCTCGCTCGCCCCCTAGGCGTGGTCAAGGCCCTCCATGGATAAATCAGAGGATGGGTGAGCAGAGAGGGGAAGGTGGATGTCAAGATGTCCCTCAGGAGCTCGTGGAACCGAGGAGGGGAATGAATGAGGATAACCACCCTACGAGAGGAATGATTCATATGATCTCGGGGGGTGCTACTGATGGAGACTTTGGGCGAGCTCGGAAGGCACATGGGAGAAGGTTGGAGAACTTTGAGATATCTAGGGGTGCAGACTTACCACAAGACCCCGTCATCAGCTTTGGGCCGGAAGACCTCCGAGGCGTTGTGACTTCACATAACCATGCCTTGGTGGTAACGACCACCATTGCCAATTATGATGTGGCGAGAATATTTATTGATAATGGAAGCTCTGTGAACGTCTTGTTCAAGAGCACGTTGGATCAAATGGAGATGGGAGGATTTGAGTTTGAGCCGATATCCACCCCGCTGTATGGGTTTGCAGAACACGTCATCTTGCCTTTGGGTCAGATTGTTCTTCCCCTATCCTTGGGGACTGATTCTCGGCGGGTAACAAAGATGATAGCCTTCACTGTAGTAGATACCCCGTCAGCGTATAATGGAATTCTAGGACGACCAGCCCTGAAGGATTTTAAAGCAGTAGCTTCCAGTTATCATCAAAAGCTTAAGTTTCCTGGGGAAAAGGAGTTGGAGTCCTGTGCGGGGACCAAAAAGTCGCACGTCGTTGTTATGAGAGAATCGTGAAGGAAGAAGAAAAGAGAGTTCACGAGCATTCGCATGGAAGCTTGAGCTCAGTCTTGCAGTTGTAGAGTCATTCGAAGAAGCTTCTAAATGGGTAACTTTGTCCTGTGAAGGTATAAGAGGAGCATAAAAGTTGGAGAAAGCGCAGGGCAAGGCTTCAAAGAGACCCTGAAGTGCTTACCACCTCAGAAAATATTACTCTCGAATTTATTGTTGATGTATTTCATCTTTGCATTTTCCCATGTAATCAGTTGAAATTCAATAAAACCAAGTTCTTATATTAAGTTCATGGATGTTGTTGTATTGTGAGGATGAAATAAATTTTATTTTCATGCTAAGGCATCGCCTAGCAGAGGAGTAGAGTTGGGGTGGAAGAAAGATTTTATTTTCCTGCTAAGGCATCGCCTAGCAGAGGAGCAGAGTTGGGGTGGAAGAAAGATTTTATTTTCCTGCTAAGACATCGCCTAGCAGAGGAGCAGAGTTGGGGTGGAAGAGAACTTTTATTTTCCTACTAAGGCATCGCCTAGTAGAGGAGCAGCGTGTAGACGAAAATTTTTATTTTCTTGCTAAGATATCACCTAGCAGAGGAGTTAGAGGGTGGGGGCGTTGAATTTTCATTCTCCTGCTAAGGTGTCACCTAGCAGAGGAGTTAGATGGTGGAGGCGTTGAATTTTTATTTTCCTCCTAAGGTATCACCTAGCAGAGGAGTTAGAGGGTGGGGGCGTTGAATTTTCATTCTCCTGCTAAGGTATCACCAAGCAGAGGAGTTAGAGGGTGCAGACGTTGAATCTTTATTTTCCTGCAAAGGCTCGGCTTAGCAGAGGAGTTAGAGGATGAAGGTATTGAATTTTTATTCTCCTGCTAAGGTATCACCTAGCAGAGGAGGTTCGAGTGTGGGGAGTGGTTGAATTTTTATTTTCCTGCTAAGGCCCGGCTTAGCAGAGGAGTTAGAGTGTGGAGGTGTTGAATTTTTATTTTCCTGCTAAGGCCCGGCTTAGCAGAGGAGTTAGAGTGTGAATGTGTTGAATTTTTATTTTCCTGTTAAGGCCCGGCTTAGCAGAGGAGTTAGAGTATGGAGGTGTTGAATTTTTATTTTCCTGCTAAGGCCTGGCTTAGCAGAGGAGTTAGAGGGTGGAGGTGTTGATTTTATTTTCCTGCTAAGGCCCGGCTTAGCAGAGGAGTTATGAGATGATGAGGTGAGAGTTTGATTTTTCCTGCTAAGGCCCGGCTTAGCAGAGGAGTTAGAGGGTGGAGGTGTTGATTTTATTTTCCTGCCGAGGCATCGCCTAGCAGAGGAGTTAGAGGGTGGGCGCGTTGAATTTTATTTTCCTGCTAAGGCCTGGCTTAGCAGAGGAGTTAGAGGATGGAGGTGTTGATTTTATTTTTCTGCTAAGGTATCACCTAGCAGAGGAGTTAGATGGAGGAGTTGAATTTTATTTTCCTGCTAAGGCATCGCCTAACAGAGGAGTTAGAGGGTGGGGGCGTTGAATTTTATTTTCCTGCTAAGGCATCGCCTAGCAGAGGAGTTAGAGGGTGGGTGCGTTGAATTTTATTTTCCTGCTAAGGCATCGCCTAGCAGAGGAGTTAGAGAGTGGAGGTGTTGAATTTTATTTTCATGTTATGGCGTCACCTAGCAGAGGAGTTAGAGGGTGGGTGCGTTGAATTTTATTTTCCTGCTAAGGCATCGCCTCGCAGAGGAGTTAGAGGGTGGGGGCGTTGAATTTTATTTTCCTGGTAAGGCATCGCCTAGCAGAGGAGTTAGAGGGTGAATGCGTTGAATTTTATTTTCCTGCTATGAACTATGTTAGTAGAGGAGTCAAGGGCACGGGGAAGTGGAAACTATTTCCCTTCAAAAGCTTAGTAGAGGACCTTGAAGATGGGGGCGACGAGGGCATACTGTGTTAGAAAAATTTATTTCGTTTGTCGTTAACGAACAATGTTTGCCGCTGCGAAAATTACGGGGGTGTGGGGGTGTGGGGGCAACGCCCCCATAAAAATTTTTCAGAAATCACACAACCATTCGCAAGGCAATGTATCAAAATTCTCAACGTACTGGACGAGTGCTCGGGCGAGCGTGCGTTCGGCAGGTCGACTTGACAAGGGGATGGGGCGGGTCGAGCAGGTGAAGGGAGCGGGGCGAGCACGCAGCAGATGTGATGGGCGAGCGTGCGCTGGTTGGGCGAGTGTGCGAGAGCGAAGAAGGTGCTTGGGCGTGAATGTGGCGTGATGGCAGACGAGCGTCGAGAGGGCGAGGGTGAAGCGCGGCAGGCGATGGCGAGAGCAGAAGGCGGGCGAGCGTGGCGCTTGGGCGAGCAGGAGGTGCACCGGGCGAGCTGGGGTGAAGCTCGGGCGAGCAGGATGCGCGGCGCGGGGCGAGCTTGGGCGAGCATGGCGCCGGGCGAGCGTCTGCGTGCGGTGCTGGGCGACCGCTGCGCCGAGAGCGGGCGAGCTGGGGTGAAGCTTGGGCGAGCGTGGTGCTTGGGCGAGCAGGAGGTGCGCCGGGCGAGCTGGGGTGAAGCTTGGGCGAGCGTGGCGCTTGGGCGAGCATGAGGTGCGTCGGGCGAGCTGGGCTGAAGCTCGGACGAGCGTGGCACTTGGGCGAGCAGGAGGTGCGCCGGGCAAGCGGGGGTGAAGCTTTGGGCGAGCGTGGCGCTTGGGCGAGCAGGAGGTGCGCCAGGCGAGCGGGGGTGAAGCTTTGGGCGAGCAGGAGGTGCGCCGGGTGAGGCGATGGTGGAGCGGTAGCTTGGGCGAGGCGGGGCCGGCGCGCGGGGTGAAGCGGTAGCTCGGGTGATGGCGAGGTGATGATGAAGCGGTGCTAGGATTACGATTTGATTTGTTTCCAAATTTTTGGAGACTGACGAAAGGCTGGAAGATAATGCGCAACTCACACCCGGTAGACCGAGAACAACGCAATTAATCGAACTTTGAACCTACGATTCAGTTCGACTTGGGAGGGGGAGACTGGTAATACCCCAGGGATGAACCTTTCAAGATCCGGCCCAAACTCACGGCCCATCTCTGAGGCCCACATGTGACTGGCCCATGACAAGCCCAGGTATTCTCCTATAAATACCAGGTTTGAGCGTATGATAATTCATTCACTATATTGTTTTCAGCAGCGCCCTTAGCTGCTCCCCCCATATATCCTCAGTCTCTGACTTGAGCGTCGGAGGGGCTACGTCAGGATACCCTCCTGGCCCCCTCCTAACGGTCTTATTTGTGATTTCAAGCTCAGGGTAATTTTGAAGCCCGTGTCTGGATTAGTGACGCTTGCGTGGATCGAACCCTAGATTTTCCGTGAATATCAATGATTGTTAGAATTACAATGCTCAGCGCACCGGTACTCTATTAGAGTATCTTATTTGCACAAAGAATATGCATTGAGTTTCGTCCTCTCAATTTAAAAGTAGAAAAAATAAATAACATTTATATGACATATATTTAAAATGATAAAACTCTTTTGTATTAGAAATAAATAAAATCGATTAGACAGAGAAACCAACTTCCCAAATATATTGAATGACAGTAATCGGGCAATTAATAGTCATAGAAGTTAGGTGTAAATCTGAAGGTTGGATTTCTTATAGTATTCATATTACAAAGATATAACTATTTACCTACACACGGCAGGCATGTGGCGAGTAATTATATTGCAGTTCCATGCCGGTCTTTAATTCATATTGACCAACTACCAAGAACACTTCACTTCTTCTTTTTTTTTTTTTTGCTGTCATTTCAACGTATTTTTATGTGATTAATGCTTTAAAAAGATTAAAACAAATTGAGGATCATTAATCAAAAGATTAGGTTCGGGGGCGTTTCACTTGCTAGAGCCTATGATTTTATAATTATTTCATCAGTGTAAAATTATTGGAACTTGTACCTATCAATGACCAGAAGTTACAACGTGAAGTTATAAGATTAAAACGTAAATTGAAGACAGCAAAAACAAACATGGTCAGAGGATTAAATTCTCTGTTTAGTTAGTATAAACAGCAGTGAAGTAATTAATATCACTAATCCCATGTATTAATACGATCAATGCATGCTCGTCTATTTTCGGGTAAAGTTTATTTAAAAAGTAAATAAGCAAACATAAATGTGCAGGTAGATCCAAACGGTGCAAAGCTTTTTAGATGCAATGAATGATATTTCCAACTGTTATCATTAAATGGCAATGGATACATTCATATATACACGCAAAGGCCAACCACAGAAAAAGCCACACACACATTTATATGATAAAATATCAAGAAAGAGGAGGTTTTTCAATAATGGTGCTTCAGTTCTTCTGGTTGATCACCACTTTGCTCACTTGCTCTCAAGGTAACCTTGTTTCTTTTGTATCCATGGTGAAGCCAAGAAAAAAAGTCTTTTCTTTTAGGAGACTAGTGCCTCAAGTCCAAACTAATTTCCAGCTTACTTTGCTTCATTCTTTTTTGACGCCATATTCCGTAATGCAGGTATACAAGAGGAACACCCGGCCCAATACCGCTATCCTTTTATCAAACCCGCTAGCTCATTCTCCTCCTCTGCCACATGGCAGCCTCAGAGCAGCGGCGCTGCCGCGTTCGACTACATTATCGTGGGCGGCGGAACCGCCGGATGTCCCCTCGCCGCCACCCTCTCCCAAAGCTACAGTGTGTTGCTGTTGGAAAGAGGAGGGACCCCATTTGCAAACGCTAATGTCTCCTTCATGCAGAATTTTCACATCTCGCTGGCGGACGTCTCGCCCACCTCCGCATCTCAGGAGTTTATCGCCACCGATGGGGTATTCAATTCTAGAGCTAGAGTTTTGGGAGGAGGCACTTGTATCAATGCTGGATTTTATTCCCGGGCAAGCCCGAGGTAAAACTCATTTTTTTAAAAAAAATAATTTATTATTACTCTCCTTTTCTTGATCCCTTTCCATCTTGTTGCAAATCCGCTCTTCAAATTTGAGATTTTTTAAAGTTGAAATTGGTTGTAGAACTGTGGAGTTAGGACAGTAAAGATCGTACTCGATAACTATATTGTGGCTTTCAGTTACACTGACAGAGTAGGCTGGGATGCTAAGTTAGTAAATGAGTCATATCAGTGGATTGAGAAGCAAATAGTCCATCGGCCATCGCTACCGCCATGGCAAAGAGCGATCAGAGATAGCCTGGTAGAAGTTGGGCTCTCACCTTTCAACGGATTCACCTATGATCACGTGTATGGTACCAAAATTGGTGGAACAATCTTTGACAGATTTGGACGCCGCCACACGGCAGCTGAGCTTCTTGCCTCGGCTAATCCCGAAAATCTGCATGTTTTGGTATATGCGACAGTTCAGAAAATCGAGTTTGACACTTCAGGTATGGTCCAGAATCTTTTTTATTCTTCAAACGGCATGGACTGATAAGCACACAGCCGTCTGCAAGTAAGATTTAAGTGATGCGATTATGTTGCTTTTACAAATTCAAAAACAGGGGCAAGGCCTAAGGCCATTGGAGTTATCTTCAACGATGAAAGCGGGAATACGCACAAAGCATTTCTCTTAAAGACGCCAGGGAGTGAAATTATCATGTCGTCTGGTGCAATTGGTAGCCCTCATCTGCTGTTGCTCAGCGGCATTGGTCCGAGGGCTGAACTCGAAAGCTTCAACATAACTGTGGTGCTTGAGAACGAGTTCGTCGGAAAGGGCATGGCTGATAACCCTCTCAACACAATTTTTGTTCCAACTAATGAGCCAGTCGAACAGTCCCTCATACAAACAGTTGGAATTACAAAGTCGGGAGTCTACATTGAAGCCAGCAGTGGCTTTGGACAGTCACCCGATAGTATTCGTTGGGACCATGGAATTGCTTCCGCAGAAGTGCGTGAAAAGCTCAACACTTTTTCTTATACTTCTGTAATATTTTTATTTCCCAAAGATAAATAATCTTGAAACTTGAGTTTATCATATTATGTATTGAAAACAGATCGGTCAGTTGTCGACTATTCCTCCAAAGCAAAGGACACATGAAGCCATTCAAGGCTACAGAGAATGGAAGAGAAACCTCCCACACGAAGCTTTTCAAGGAGGTTTCATCCTGGAAAAAGTTGCCTGGCCCCTGTCAACAGGCCAAATTAGCCTAGTGAACACGAATATTGACGACAACCCTTTGATCACCTTCAACTACTTTAGCCATCCTGAGGATGTAGCACGCTGTGTAGATGGTATACGCATCATAGAGAAGATTCTTCGGTCGAAACCGTTCACCAACTTCACGCAGTGTGACAAGGAAACGATGGAGAGGCTGATCAACACAAGTGTGCAAGCCAATGTCAACCTCATTCCCAAGCATACCAACGACACCAAATCATTGGAGCAGTTTTGCAAAGACACAGTCATTACTATCTGGCATTACCATGGAGGGTGTCATGTGGGCAAGGTGGTTAGCTCTGAGTATAAACTTCTTGGAGCCGACAATCTTCGTGTTATCGATGGTTCGACATTCTACGATTCTCCTGGGACTAATCCTCAAGCCACGGTCATGATGATGGGCAGGTGGGATTGTAAACCATTATTTTCAAGATTTAGATCACGAGAAAGTAGAAAGGAATTGAGAATCACTTGCTTTAACATAAAATTTTACGAATGCAGGTATATGGGAGTTAAGATACTGAGAGAAAGATCAGGAACAGCAGCAGGAGTTTAAGGATCAGCAACAATTACAAGTAGAAGATGTTCAATTTGTTCTGATTATAGTAAATTAATGATATTCTTTGCCATCCTCCATTTTAGGCTAGCATTTGTAAGTGGAGTGAGGAGCTTGTAATTGAGGATGTAGAACAAGTCCATTTCCTTCATCCGCTGCCTTTCAAAGTTTGGTCTTCTCCTTTTACTTTTATTATTTTATTTTATTATAACCACTTTTTTTGTAATTTTATAATAAAATTAATAGAGCTACTCATTTATTTGCAAGACCGGATCGAACTGATCCATATATATATATATATTAAAACAAATAATCAAACATTTGAATTTACTTCTTTTAAAAAATAACTATGTATATCATCTATTGATTTATAAATCAATAAAATAAAATAAATATGTTAAAAATCATTTCAGTCACAAAGTAGTGTATATATATATATTTATATATAAATTAACTATCAAAATATTAAACAATATAATCGGTTTAAGGCAAAAACTTGTGTGAGACGATCTCACATGTGGTATTTTGTGAGACAGATCTTTTATTTGAGTTATCAATGAAAAAATATTATTTTTTATGATAAGAGTATTACTTTTTATTGTGAATATCAGTAAGGTTGATCCGTTTCAAAAATAAAGATTCGTGAGACCATCACACCCTACTCTAGATTTAAATTTATAAAAATTTCAAAATGTTAGTTAACAATGGGATCAATTAAATCAATATTTTACCAAATAAAAAATCAAATAAAGAGATACATTAGACTAAAATTCCAAATCAAATGAATTGGATCCAACCTAATTTATCTCCTTTTATTTCCAATTATATTTATGAAATAAAATGTAAATGTGACGTAGTTTCATAGTGTGAGAGGGTAAAAAACAAGTTGGATGTTGAAATATAATAATAATTCCTTCCAAAATAAAATATTAATACAAATAATAATAATTATTATTTGATAAAGAAATACTAATTGATTTGACCCAGCCCATTATTTATTTGGGCCCGTCCATCTTAAATGTTAGGTGGGGTCGGGTCCAGGATTGCAAATTTTTTTGGGCCCGGCCCCTTTTATTTATTATTATTTTATTTTTGGCAGCATTTTAAATATTATAATGTTAAATAAATAAAGGGAGGTTTTAGCCGCTCTTCTTAAACCCTAAACCTCCCATATCCAAAACAGCTGTTATTTTTCCTTTTTGTGATCTCCATTTTAACCTAATTCCACTATGTACAGAGCCACCGCTGCAATTGCTTCGTCATTCAGGTCGAAAGTTCACATTTTGAATCGTAATCGATTTCGTATGAATGTATTTTACTTAATGCTCTTAGTCTGCAGGTCATCTACCTCCAGGAACTTAGTCAAGGTAAAACTAGAACATTGTTCTGGTCTAGCTTCAGTTTTTAGGTGTTCGTAAAATTGCCTACTGAGTTTCTCATTTATCGATGTTTGTGAGTTGGAAGGTATGTAGTAGAGTTGTTTCTAGCAGAAATTATGTTGCCAAGGACATTAACTTTGGGACCGGAGCTCGGGCAGCTATGCTAGCTGGAGTTGATGAGCTCGCCGAAGCAGTAAAAGTGACCATGGGTCCAAAGGTAAATATGTTTTGGCATTTCTTGCATTTCTATGCTATCTGGGAAAAATAAACTATAGACAACAAATCGAATCGAAAAGTACATGTAGCATCTGATTGTCTTTACTTGTACTGCATAAATATGATAGCCATTTATGGTTGGGTTCAAGAAATTGAAGTTGATGAAATAAAGAATGATCGGAAGTTTTCTGTTAGGTGTGTCACCCCAAAAGTACCTGTCCTTGCTTATGACAGCGTTTGTCTCTGTGGGCCGAGGAGCAAAGGGGCTCAGCGTGTACATGAGAAAAGCAAGGAGTTTGTCTTTGTGTGGTTTATTTCCATACGATGCAAGAATTGGTTCCACTTAAATATTTCAACTTCAGATTCCTTATTATTGTTTTCTTTTGCCCTTCCTTATTTTCATTTTCGTTGTGCATGCAGTCATTCTTGTATGTTTTTCCGTAAGACATGGAATCATCAGGATATTACTAGAGTCCAATATCACGTATCAATGATGGAAATAATAAATACTGTTGCCATTATCTGGTTTTCCTAGGATTAGGACGCTCACCAATAATTTGCGGTTGCCCTATAAACTCATTTATTAGTTCGGATAAATGATATTCCTTCCTAAAATCCTTACAGGGCTGCAACGTAATTATTCAGAAAAGTAGAAGGAACCCCCAGGTGACGAAGGATGGTGTTACTGTAGCCAAAAGCATAAATTTTTTGGATAAGGCAAAAAATGTCGGCGCGGATCTTGTGAAGCAGGTAGCGGAGGCAACAAATAAGGTTGCTGGTGATGGTAATCTCTCATTCTTTTGGCTTCATGCTAAAATTAGATGGATCTTGTCAGAGAGGTTTTTATGTATTTGTATTGAATCATATTTGCACTTTTCTAAACATGTACTTCTCGGATATAAGCAATTGCATAGAATTAGAATTTTGGAGAATGCACCATTTTTCCATGTAATATGCGTAAACCTAGTCCTCTGAATGCCCACATTTAAACTGCGCCCCTATATGCATGGAGTGTGCGTGGTATATCTTACATTTTTTATAATTACAATACAATTTTTTTTTCTTATAGAAATATCCTTTGGTAGAATTCTTGGAGCTTTATGGTCTCTATAGATTGAATAAGATATCACACAGAATATGATGTTGCCTTAGGTACCACTTGTGCTACTGTGCTCACTCAGGCAATATTCAAAGAAGGATGCAAATCAGTGGCTGCCGGTGTAAATGTGATGGACCTGCGCAAAGGTATCAATATGGCTGTTGATGCTGTTATTGCAGATTTGAGGAGCAGAGCACTCATGATTAGCACCCCCGAAGAAACTACACAGGTGGCTAGATCTTGCAAGACAGTACTGAAACGTTGTATTGTTTACTTTTTTCTAGATAAATTTCACCATAGTAGATAACTTTGATGAGGTTGATGTTTATAAAATGTCTTATGTTTCTTGGTCAATTCCGCACCTTAAAAAAAGTAAGGTATGAATTGTTGAATTTTTAATCTCCATCCATCTATATCTTAAGAAACTATTCTCATTAACTATTTTTATGTACCCCTTTTTGCCAGCTTTTGATAGTGTTAAGATTTCAAGGTAAAGTGGTAAAATAATCTTCTTTGAGTTTTATGAATTTCTAGATTATTATTTGATACATTTGCATTGAACCTGTTAAAATAAACATATTTTTTAACCTTTTCGAACTCTTTCTTAATTGCACATAAAGTGGACAAAATTAGCTTTCTTCATCTTCTTTGATTGATGTTAACTGGTGTATCCTGTAAAGGTGGCCACTATCTCTGCAAATGGTGAAAGTGAAATTGGTGAAATGATAGCACAGGCTATGGAGAAAGTTGGGAAGGAAGGAGTCATTACAGTTGCGGTGAGTATGTCTTGCCATTAGCTTGACTTGGGTTTGTAATGATTAGTCTTAAAAGATAATGAGAGTTATTATTCAAAATTCTTCAGGATGGTAATA
Organism: Primulina tabacum; assembly: GCF_025594145.1. Taxonomy (NCBI): domain Eukaryota; kingdom Viridiplantae; phylum Streptophyta; class Magnoliopsida; order Lamiales; family Gesneriaceae; genus Primulina; species Primulina tabacum. Next base: position 38,959,519 of record NC_134561.1, on the reverse strand, counting down.
CCATGGATAATGAGTTGGAAGTGGTGGAAGGGATGAAGCTAGCCCGTGGTTATATCTCTCCTTATTTTGTTACTGATGAAAAAACCAAAAAATGTGTATGGAAATTTAAGTTGCAATATATGCATACTTGTGCAAGCATGTGATTGTCCAGTGAAAACACATGCATTTCTGTTATTTTCATTTTAATCGATAGTTGTGCTTGTTTACTATAATTCCCTTTCAATGTACAGGAACTTGAAAATCCTTTAATCCTAATCCATGAGAAGAAAATTTCGGACATGGAAGCACTTGTTAGAGTATTGGAACTGACCGTGAAGGTAAATAAAGTCGATGTCAGTTGGAAATATTTGAATGCACACAATGAGCTTCGATTGATCTTGTGGCTTTACCAATTGACAGAGAAACCGACCACTATTAATTGTTGCAGAAGATGTGGAAAGCGAGTCACTTACTATGCTTGTCCTCAACAAGCATCATGGAGGTTTGAAGGTAAATGGGCTATGTTTTTAGTCACTCAATCGTATTTTCATGAATCTCTGTAAAATTCAGACATGTTTTAAACGAGAAGCAAAATGTTTGGAATTTATGGCTTCTGTTTTATTTCCCGAGAATTCCAATTTTTCCCTTAAAGATTGTATTTAGTTTATAATAAAATTTAGGTTTGTGCTATCAAATCTCCTGGTTTTGGAGATAACAGAAGAGCAAATTTAGAAGATCTTGCCATTCTCACAGGAGGAGAGGTGAGACATGCTCCACTAACCTCCACATTTTTATTAGTTGTACCTTTTTAGTATTGAACTCACTGATTTCTGCAGATTATAAGTGAAGAATATGGAACTAGTCTGAACAAAGTTCAGATTGATATGCTTGGTTCCGCTAAAAAGGTGAGGGTGCTCTCTAATGAAAGTTTGGTCGAACACTTCCACGGACCAGAATCCTTATTATACCCTGGTGGAGCAGGTAACAGTTTCAGTTGATGACACTTTAATTCTACATGGAGGAGGGGATAAGAAACTGATTGAAGAAAGGTGCGAGCAGGTATTAATGGAGACTGTAAAAATCTAATTAGAACCTACTCTTGCTCTTTACGAATGCTGATGTTACCGATTTTTTTCCTCGAAATGTGGGTTGATGAAGTTCACTTGCATTCTCTGTTTTTATGATGGACTAAATGCTGTTTCTTCTGAAATATTTCCCTCTTCTATTGTGCTGTACCTTAAAATTCCCTCAAGTTTAGCTGTAACTGTCTCGTTAAACCATTGCCTTGCATGTATAAGTGTGGGGGCCCGTGCTCCTGATTAATATTTAATGACCAAACAACCAGGATTTATTAATGTAAACAGTGAAAGCGATTAAAATTTTCCATTTTGGGCCTACAAAAATTTCGACATGACCTATTCGTAAATAGGACATCCCCAAAATAATCAAAACATCACAAGCAATATTTATATACTCGAAATAAAGTCACAACATCAATTCACAATCTATAGCCGCACTGGCCAGGACTAAACACATGCAGAGCCGGCAAGGCTCGATCACACAACTATCAATACAAAACATCTTAAAAATAACAGTACAGCTACACGGGGCATCTCCCCGGTAAATGTATGACTCCATAATATAGTATATATATATATATATATATATATCTGAGAACTCGACGACTGGGCACCACTACCTGACGCTCCACCAGACGCGTCAAATCCTCTTGGTTAACCTGCTATGGCATCAAAACAACCACAGCATAAAAAGAAACGAGGGGTCGGGCCCCAGTACGACGAACCATTAATATTACGACAAATATAACTGACATGAAATAAAATCAAGTAAAATATAATGAAATGCAATGCAATGCGTGTCGGTAACAACAAAATAATGGATACCAAAGCGGAGTCCAAATGAAACGCATCAGCAACAGTAACAGTGGCTACCCGTGTCAGGACTGCAGCAACGTAATATCATGCCACCGCTCATCCATGCACGTAGCATCGAGGGTACGGGAGCGACCCGCTCAGTACTCATGCAAGTCATCAGGAGTGCTAATCCTACCCACCCACTCCATCGATGACGCAACAACTCGATAGATCAGTAATGATAGCAATCAACAGAGTCAAGGCTCGAAATGCTATGCACTAATAAGATCAATTCAAATAAATGAATGAATGCAATCATATATTCACAGAAGCACATAAAACACGCTATAACTCATTACAAAATACTCAACGTCATCTCACGTCATAATAGACGTCGTAATGAAAGCAGTTCGTACGTACCTCAACTGGACTTTAATTACCACAAAATATCTTAAATATATCTCGAAACTCCAATCCTGTGGCAAAATTATTTATCGCACATCAATTCCTATCTTAATTAAAAAATCAAGGAATTTATCGAAAGTAATTCCAAAATTCACATTAAATTTCCAGAACTTATAATTTCAAATCACAACATCTTAACGGTGTCCGACTAGCGCATGTACAGCTCAAAAGTCGAAATGTCCCAACTTATAATTCTGAAAATTCGAAATTCAGCAAATAAATCTCCGAAAACGTCGATAAATACCTCGAATCGACTCAATAATTCACCTACAATTAATAATACATCATATATCAATTGTTGAAATTCGAATTAGTCAAAATACCCAAAATTTCGAAACCTTAAAATTATAATTATACCTCAAGGCTTCGAAGTAGAGTTCTAGGAAACTTAAACCGAGAGTTTCCTCACAAATTCCGGCGAAAACGAGCGGCGTTCTCCGACGGGCTCGAAAAGTATCGTGAGATTTCTGTGCAAAATGGGTATCAATGCGTAGCTTGCGACGAGAGCTATCCGAAAATGTATTTCTTTTAATTTTTCGGCGACCGGAGCGGCTAGAATCGAAGGTCAAAGCTTCGAAATTGAAAAAGAGAGAAAGGAAGATGAAGCTTTCGGTGCTGGAGGAAAACGGGGAGAGAGAAAGAAATTTTTTACGTTTATCTCTTTTTTTTTATTTATTTACTATTTATCCTTACTTAAATTTTTTGGGCTGGGCTCTCACAATAAGTTTGTTGAAAATCAAATAAATGACAACACACTGCTTTACTTCACCTAAGGGTGGAGCTTAACCATACATTCATGAAGTTTGATTTTTTATATGCCTATTGTCGTACTTACTACCTGGTTAGATTTTGTGAAGAAAAATTAGAAAATTTCTCTGGCTTGAGAATGCCAATAATGCGGAACCAGTATCATTGTGACTCCGATAATTTCTTTTACGTCTCTACAGTTAAGAACTGCTTTTGAGACCAGTACTGCAGTGTTTGACAAGGAGAAAGCACAAGAAAGGCTGTCAAAATTGTCTGGAGGTGTTGCAGTTTTCAAGGTATAGTCATTACCACAGACTGATTTCAGATGCAAACTTGTGTTTCATCCGTTGGTACTGTACTGTCTTCTGCTTAACATTCTAAGGTTGGAGGGGGTAGTGAAGCAGAAGTTGGAGAAAGGAAGGATAGGGTGACAGATGCTCTTAATGCAACAAGGGCTGCTGTGGAGGAGGGCATTGTTCCTGGTAAAGTTTGTGTGCTCTTTAAATAAGGAAGACACCTTTTTTCAAATGTTAAAAATTGGATCATACTTACAATTGGTAGCCTTGCAGTAGGTGATCCAACAAGTCCAACCACGTTTTTAGTTTGTGTCTCATGTCATACTTGTATGCCACCTTTTAGTATATATCAGTTTAAAAGACTATCAGAAAATATTAAAACTGATTGAAAACTTAAATTGGCTATTTCTGTCAATATTTTCTCTTAGTTTATATTATTTGATTTACCAAGAATGTTGGGACATAATTAAAGGAGATTTGATGAAGGTCTTTCATGAGTTTTTTGAGAAGGTCATCGTCAACGGCATTACAAACGAAACTTATATATGCTTGATTACTAAAAAGCATGAGTCCGTGTTAATTAAAGATATTCACCCTATTAGCTTGGTTACCGGTCGAGATTGAAGAAAGTGATGTCAATGACTGTAAAAGACACTCGAGGCGCTTTTATCGAAGGCAGACAGATTTTAGAGTGTTGTCTCATTGCTATTGAAAGAAACAAGGTTGGGTTTTCAAGGTCGATTTTGAGAAGACTTATGACAATGTAGATTGGAGTTTCTTGGGTTTCGTATGGTTGTCTTTTGATTGTGTCGTTTTCGGTCCTTATGAATGTGAGGTCTGGGGGAAAATTCAAGGGTGTGAAAGGTTTCAGGAAAGTGGATCCTCTTTCTCCTTTCCTGTTAATTTCATAGTGGATGTGTTGGGTCGAATGATAGACAAGGCTAAAGATTTGGACGTTATCCAAGGGTTGGAAGTTGGCAAGGTATGGTTGAAATTTCTCACAGTCAGTTTGCGGATCACGATACATTATTTTTTGTGAAAGAGGATAATCATGTCAAATTTTTCGTGGAGATTTTGAAATCTTTTTGCGCTGTCAGGGTTAAAGGTTAACACGGAGAAGAGTGATTCGCTAGGCCTTAATTGCGCAGACGAGAATGAGGAGGGGCTAGCTAGTGTCATCAGGCGTGGTGTAGAATCGCGACCTATTAGATACTTGGGGGATCCCTTTGGGAGGTAATCCTTTAAAATTCTCCTTTTAAGATTGCCGAGAAATTAGCTAGTTGGAACAAAAATGTTTTTGTCCAGAGGGGGGAGACTGACTTTGTTTTCAGCGGTTTGGAATGCTCGGCCTATGTATTTCTTGTCTTTATTTAGGATCCCTTAGGGGTAGCGGACACCATGGAAAAGCTTATGAGGGTTTTTTTGTGGAATGGTGGCAACGGAGATCACCACTGTCACCTGGTTGCTTGGGACCAAGTGTGCAGACCTAAAGAGCGGGGGGTTGGGGTTGGTTTGGGTATCGGTAGTATTTGTTTGAGGAACAAACCTTTACTAGGTAAGTGGTGGTGGAGGTTTTCTAGGGAGAGGGGTTCGTTATGGTGCAAGACTGTTGTTAGTATTCATGTAAAGAAGGATAACGGGTGGGATGCGGGTCTTGCCAAGAATGCCACTTGCAAGATTCTTTGGAAATTCATTTCTAGGATATACCTAGCTTTCTTCAGTCTGTGGCAGCGGTAAATGGGGGTGATCTGATCAGATTTTGGGAGGATCATTGGTTGGGGGATTCTTCTTTTCAGGAACTTTTTCCTTCTTTCTTCAGCTTTCTCGTTTGGCATTACTTCTCTTTCTTGGAATTTGCATTTCCGAAGGGATTTGAGGATGGCGAGTTGGATGAGCGGAGTGTGGTGTTAGGTTTTTTGGAGAGGGTTAATTTCTTAGAAGGGACTGTAGATATCAGAATCTGGGTTTTGGACTCTTTGAGTTTCTTTTCAGTTATATCTTCTTCGAGTCCATTTTCCCTCATTCTCTCTTTCCTCTTCTTTTTAATTTCATCCGGAAAGTGCCAATTCCTTCTAAGGTTAGAGTGTTTACGTGGACAGCTGGTCTTGGTAAACTTCCAACTTGTGAGCTGGTGTAGATGAGTGTGTGATGTGTAGGCAGGAGGCGGAGACTCAAGATCATTTTCTTATTAATTGTCATTTTGTGAGCATTCTTTGGTTCAAGGCTTTGGGGGAATTGGATTTAGCTTGGGTGATCCCTAAAACCACTCGAGTTATTTGAATTGGATTTAGGACTCTGAATTGGGAAGAAAGAGAAGAATCTTTTGGAATATGGTGGTTAATTGCATTTGCCGGTCAGTTTGGTGGGAGAGGAACAGGAGGATTTTTTATAATCAAGAAGATTTGCTGGAGGGTCATTGGGACAAGATTAAGTTTAGGGCTCTTTGTTGGCTTCAGGCGACTTTTAAACCTTTTTCAGTGTTAGATTTGTAGGATCGGGGTCTTTTTTTTTAGTAGGCTTAGTCCGTTTTGGTTTCTCCTTTTTCTCTTTTGACGGTGCGCTCGACCTCGTGGTCCATGAACTCGGAAAGCCCATTACGCAGGTCCGTTGACCTCTGGTCTGCCTTGTAAATTATCTTTTCTTTTATTATTAATATATTTTAATTTCCTGGAAAAGAAGGTCCTCGGTATGAATCTAGATTAAATTGATTGTTAAATATTTCCTATGCAACTAAAGTTAGTAGAACTTCTTCCGGAACAAAAATATTAGATCTAAAACAAACATTGGAGGAGGTGTTTGTTGTTATTGAAATAGAGTTTCCAGCCGTGGAGGCACGCAACATCCCCTGGAAGAAAATATGTTGTCATCTGAAAGTATCTTTTATAAGCACATTTTTTCCCTTTTATACGGTTGATTTTCTTGTAGGGGGTGGCATTGCTCTTTTGTATGCCACTAGAGTTCTTAAGGACCTTAAAATTGCGAATGAGGACCAAAGAAGAGGCGTGGAAATAATTGAGAACGCTCTAAAGGTTTGTTCTTCTGCATTCTTGCTCTCTCTTTCCTTTTCCTTCTTTAAACACACAAACATGCACCTCCGTATAAGAGTTGAGTTTCTAAGTCCTTCTTTTACACATCATCGATCTTAATTTCATACGGAAATGTGTGCACATTTTGTTTGATTGCTGTGCTGTCGTGACATGTTTCTGGTTAACAGGCACCTACTTCTACTATAGCATCAAATGCTGGTGTTGATGGAGCTCTTGTTGTAGGCAAGCTATTGGAGCAAGATGATCTGAATTTGGGCTATGATGCTGCATCAGGTTTGTTTTTGAAGGCTTTCCTTTTGTTTTTTTAACCAGTAATTAAAGCATTATTTGGTCTTCCATTCACTATATCTCTAAACCAGGTGAATATGTTAACATGGTAAAGGCTGGAATCATAGATCCTGTGAAAGTTATTAGAACAGCTTTGTTAGATGCTGCAAGGTAAAAATTTTGTTCACCATTGAATATGTGTGAATTTATATTTTCACTAATCAACTAACTGTTTACGCGTAGTGTCTCCATTCTATTGACTACCACCGAGGCAGCCGTCGTGGACTCTAAATGTGAGAAAAATCCCCTTAGAAATCGCATGCCGAACATGGATGACATGGGGTATTAAAACAAAGATTGTGAATCTGTATCGATGGTTCTGTGACATTCTTATCTGTGTTGACAGAATGGAGACTTTTAAAGTGTTGTAGATCGAAAAATCTAGGATCCTGTTTCTGAGACCGTAATTTTTCGATTACCAGACGTCATGATGGATGTTAGTGGCCCAAGTACATCTGCATCATCTTGTAATAATGTAATTTTCTTTGCGGTGTTTCACAATCTTTGAGGCAATGCAGCATAGATTTAGAAATCATTTGCCCAAAAGTGAAACAAATTTGTCATACATTTAAACTTTGTCGGTGGTAACTTAAAGAATGGAGATTGGAGGAGAGAAATTATAGGTGGAGAATTTGAAACCTCAGCCTTCGTGTGCATAAAAGACTTGAAGCACCTTTTAAACACACCTTAAATATAGAAATAGTAAATCCAAGATCAAATGCAACATATCAGTCACCCATTTTAGTGGCTACCATGAGAATTTGTTTTGTAAAGACACAATGGGTTAATTGTTTTCGCCTCCCTATGTATTTGAATTTTCTTTTAGGTCTTTACCTGCGTTTCTCACTTGGATAAATTCTTACCCCCATCAGTGCCAATGGAGTTGGGAAAAATGAATTATTGAATACACTTCTAAAATGATTAGGTTAGTCTCACAAGGAAACTGTGGGAACTTGAGTGAATGATTCTAAAATTAATTATTCTTGTCATCTAACCAGAGAGAGAAAACAGCTTTCCCCCTCGAATTGTACCTTTCTCAAGAGTTTCTCTGGAACCTCCGATCCATCTGTTGTATACCTACAAAAATAGTTGTAATTTATTTAGATGTGTAAGAAACAACCAAAATTTATCAATTAGTGATTATAAGGTTTAAAGAAGACAGATAGGAAACACCCATTATTTTCTTCAACCTCAAGTGTATTACCACGAACTAAATATGCATGATCACAAGACAGATACAACAAAATCGTATTATTACAACCTCACAGAGTCACACTCGCAGTAGGATATGATAATGCAACCAAATTCATTCAAGAATATAAAGCAACAAATTCCATATATCTTACAATATGATATCATCTCCAAGGAGCCGCCGTGCTAGTTTAACCAAAATAATGCACGTAAGCTTTGTCATCCCCATACGAGCCAAATTCATTCTCAATCTGTCGCATTATCTTCCACTTAGAATATCCACTATTAACATAATATCGACGGACAAAAAAAACAGATTTATATACAACTCTATCAACCTTATAATGTTTACAAAAAGTTAAAGCTAGTTTAGTAAATTGAATTGTTGATAAATCAAAAAAGAAAAGAAAAGAAAAGAAAAAAACCATATCATTTAATTTATGGGGTATCTGAGATATTTTGCTTTGTATAGCTTGATATTACATTATTCATAGAAGTTTATGATTTATTTCACACAATATATTCGGTTTTCGCTAGTGTACTATATGATTCTTTGTCGATTTAGTTTAACTCGTCATATTGCTATATTTTAAAATTAATTAATATGACATGAAACAATTATAAATAATAGTTTTTTAAAAAAAATGGAAGGGAGAGATCAAATTAAAATTTTGAAATGTTTTTGGAAACAAAACGATGGCGTGAGATCGAGAGATGATGAAAATGTTGAAAAGGGTGGAATCTTTTGTACGTACAAATGAATTAAATGACCCCATCTAGGCACACCACATAAAAAAAATATTTCAAGAAAATGTAGTACAAGTCAAATTAAATATATGAATGATAATATTCATTAATATTTTAATTTCTTTTTTCGATAGATAATTACCCGGCCTAAAGCTACTGCATGATAGTGACATGACGATGGACCTGATCTGCCCGGTCTTTTTCATTCTAGCTTGCTTGTTCCCACGTTATATATATATATATATATATATACACAGAGAGAGAGAGAGAGAGAGGGGGGAGGGGGTGGGGGGGTGGGGGTCACCTGATCATCTAAGTTCTTGGGACTGTAAAGAGGTGGATCGAGCTGGGGGCATGCAGCTTATCTGAGGCGGGGGGAGGGTGGATGTGGTCACCTGATCATCTAAGGCAAAGCAAATCCTTTGCATTTTATTAGCATTTCAGTACCAAATACAACCTTATTTTTAATCTTTACAAAAATTAAAAGAAAGAATCCTATGCTACTTGACCACTGTAATATTCACATGTTGCATTCGACAAAATAAAGTACAATTGTGAACGAACAAGACGTACATTAAACTTTTCAAAGCAGACAAACACATGTCATGCATCATCCCAATCCATTAAATTTCATTCATTGGGAACTTGTTTATCTCCGCCTTGATTTACTATCTGCTTCAACTTGGAATTAATTATTACTTTTGTATAGAAATAGAATTCACAAGTGCACAATATTTATTATTTATTACAAAGGCAAGCATGCATTAATGTGGTCCGAGAAGCATTCAATTTTAATCATAACCAAAATTTCATTAATACTGCACTCAATAGACAGTAGACTGACTCATGCGATATTTTCTTTCACATGTACATTAAACCAAATTAATTAAATATAATCTACAAAAATTGTAATCATGATTCGCATCTTTCGATATACGTACATTTGTTGTATATCTGAGCTACCAAGAGATAGATAGCTAGGGTTTCAAATTTGATCAACACTAGTTTCTTCCCGATCAACATTCAAAGAAAACAAAATAAAAGGGTCCTCAAAAGATTTAACCTTGCCAAGATTTTTACGTTTGATTTCCATCATTATTTTGCGCACATGCAGCACCAGCACTGTTGTTCATGCAGTTGCTCAAACTCAGAATTTCACTTCGAGACAAAGGCCTGAGTCCCAAGAAATCCCTTGTCAATCCACCGTTTCCACCACCTTCATTCGCACCCCTAACTTCCTTTGCTGCCACAGGATGATTAAAGATTCCACCAAATGCATGCATGTCTCCATCAAATCCAGTGTTTGAAGAAATTCGAGGATGCTCGGGGTTGTTCATTATCATTTCATGTAGGAAAGAAGAAGTCGAAGAAGAAATAGGGTCATTATTAGTATTGTTATTGTTGTTGCCAGTGTCACCTCCTGATGCACCTGGTCCTGTACTAGCACCACCTGTCATTGCTGCAGCTCTATTACCAAATGAAGTCAAGCCATTGATAAACTCATCACTTGAAGACATGTTTAAACCAAAACCAGCTATTATATTTTGACCAGAATAAGCAGCGGGCATGTGTGTTTGGTGGGGCCTGATAAACACACCCGCGGGTGATGCACATTGGTTGCTGATGCCTTTTGCGCCCATCTGTGCTGCTTTCTGCAGCAATGCAGTTGCTGAGAGGTGCGGAGAGGGTGGTTGGGCGTGGTGGTAGTGGGGTAGGGCGGTGGAGCCCAGGCTGTTGCTAGGGTTAGGGTTTGGATTCAGATTCTGATCATGATGATGATGACCTTGGTTGTGCTGAGAATCTTGAAAGAGTGATACTGATGATGGAGTGGTACTGCTGATGAGGTCAATGGGCTGTGGGCCAAGAAATGATGTGCAAGATATCCATGGTGGGATCTCTGGCCTCAAGCTAAAATTTTGATGTTGTTGCTCTTTCTTGATGGGAAATGGGAGCTGCTCATTTGTATTATTATTGAATTGGGATCGAATTTGTTGGAGATTCATGTGATGAGAAGAAGCTCCTGCGCCAACTTGAAGTGGGATTGTGATATTTCTTGCATTTTCTTCTGCTAGAGCATCACAAAAAGCTCTGTGTGTGATAAAGCTATCTCTCCTGAAATAGAGCAAGAAAATTACATTCAAGAAACAGACACAAACACTATATGTGTGCATTGATTATATGCTGAATAAAAAATTATTTGTTGAGCCTGTTTGTTTATGAATAGTGAGTGGGGGTCTCATTTGACAGGATACGGGAAATATGTATAATTTAAAGTTACAGAGGAATATTTTAATCAACAATTGTGTGTCAAATCACTAGACTTTTTCATTCTTGTTGAAATTTGAAAATTAAGTCCCTGGAAAAGGGAAATATAGATTAGACCAAAAAGAAGAATAATTTTGAGAAAAAAAGGACAAAAACAGTTACGAAATTAGAAAATCAAGAAATGCCATCTATAACTAGCTAGCCATTTTCATACACTGATTGATAGGATAAACTTCACACAGATCCCAAAAGGAAAAACCTTGATAAACTAACATAATAATTAAGAAATTTGTAACTCAATTTACTTGATAAAAAAATGGTGATTTTTGGTAACTAAAATAGAGACTCTTAAGTTTAATTACCTGGAGAAGATAGTTCCACAGTCACATCTGTATTCCTTGGTGCCACAAATCTTTGAGTGTGCTTTCCAGTCTGATTGAACCGCATACCTCCTTGAGCATTTCTCACACTTCAATTTCTTCTCCCCATGTTTTCTGCAAAAGTGCTTCTTAATTCCTGTCAGATCTCCCAATGCCCTTGATGGATCATGGTGGATACAGCTGCTTTCTGGGCAAACATACACTTTTTTCCTTATCTCGTTGCTTGTTCTCTGCTTCAGCTTCCATGGCAGATTGTGACCTCTTCTGTGAAGCTGCAGGTTTTGGTCCCTTTGAAACCCTTTGTTGCAGATTTCACACACAAATCTGTTGGTTGCCAAAAGGGTTCTCGGTGACAAAGTAATTACTTCTGCATCAGGGTCTGTTAAAAAACCGGAAGAATTTCATTTCTTGAATCGCCTATAACAAAAACTGGAAAAAAGCTGATTTTTTTGGTGGGCTTTTGCTTTGCTTTTTTTTACCTGGATGGCCTGGTTGGTTTCTCTTTTTCTTGATTGGCTGTGGCTGTGGTTCAATTGTGGGAGGAAAATTATACAGTGGATTGCACATTCCACCAGTGTCGTTCCTGTTACTTGAAGAAACACTAGCTTCACCAGATGCAGTAGTCAAGTTAGACATGTTTTCTTCCACAGGAGTTTGTTGAATTGATGCCAAACTTTTCATCATTTTTTTCCCTTTAAATCTGAATATTTCTTTAAACAGATGCAAATTAATACATCAGCAAAAGCATAATCATTAGCTAGAAATCCAAGTACTGATGCATCATGGGGTGAGGATGAGTCCACAGATCTTGAACTTTTTCTTTAAGACGGGATTTTTGAGATCTAAAGACAAAATACTAATCTAGAAAAAGGCTAAAGTAGGTGAAAACTGGACAAATATTTGTTCCTTAAAAGTCTAGTTTCTTGTTTGAACCTTAAAAAAACTTCAACTCCCTTCTTGATGATGGCTTCTTCCACCCTTTGGCATAACCACAACAGACAAGTACTATTTCTTTTCTTGAAAAAATAAAATAAAATAAAAGGAAGATAAATCTAAAATCTGACTGAAGCTTATACCAAGAAAGAAGAAGAAAAAACCACAAGTTTTTCTTCAAGATTTTCTTGCTAAAACCAAGAAAATCAGATCAGAAACAAGCATGTGCCTTGTAAGAACAAATGACAAACAAAATCCAACTTCTGTTAATGAAATTTTTTTTAAAATTTTTAAAAATGGCTTTTTCAGTGTGTGGTGTGGGTCTTTTAGAAGAAAGAGATGTGGATGAGAAGAAATCCCTGAAAATTAATTCACCCCTCCTTGGCAAAAAATGACACACAGCCCTACGGCTAATTCTGACGTGCACTTTTTGTCTCTACTTTTGTTCTCTTGATCTCCAAACCTCAGGAAAAAAAAAACTTAAAAAAGAAAATCTGATCTTTATTAATTGTTTTTTTAAAAAACTATTATTTCTCCAATTTGAACTCCACCTCTCACTTTTCTTATATAAAGAAAAGCCGCCATGTGAAAAAGTGACTTGGTTTTTTTTTATATAAAGAAAGAGACATTGATAATTTGCATGATTTTTACAGTGTAATTAATAAAGTTGGCAGTAGAATATATGCCTTTCAGATTTTTAATTGTGTGCATGCATGATTGAGTCATTATATTGATTAAGTCTTTGTAATTATTTAACTTTTGTTTCGTAATTATTTGCTAATCATCAATTTTATGTATCGTAAATCCTTCTTAGGAATTTTTTTTTTACATATAGTGAGTCCATCGATATTGGTTAACTAAAATTTGAGTGATTGATTAACTTAGCAAACTATGTATTTAAATTTGTAAGAAATTCAATGCATTTGTTTGACTTCATTTTGTAGCTATCATGATTATTTCACTTTCCATGATCCATCCACTTGGGCAATTATTATTATTATTATTATTATTATTTTTAGACATTCTTCCCAATGTCACATGCTTGCTATGCTAAACTTGTTGGTATATATAGATTGCTGAAGATGTAAGTTGCATTGTCTTTTTATAATTTATGAACTATATTTAATTCAAATTAGCTTTTAATATAATTTATCTTCATGTTTTATGATATGATTTTCTTATTTCTACTTCAATCAGAGAGATCTTTTTTGGGGTATGGTCTTATGTATACTGTTCCAAGGATGGAAATTTCTGTCATTGATTCCTTTGAACAACGTATCATTGATGCATGGTGCATGATTTGAGGTTCGTGGATATGGTAAAAATTAAGCATTAGATTTATTTGAAATTTGTTATTGTTAAATAATAATGTTTCACTAATTGGAAATTATCTTCTCTTTTGGAAATGCAGATTTTTGTGTCATTCCATTTAGTTGTTATCAACTTAACTTGGGCCAAAGAAAAATTCCATATTTGGATAATGTAAAGTGTGATGACGATGAAAATTCCTTCTTTCATACTTTTAATAAATCTAAAAGTATCTCTTTTACATTTTGATTTATCTATATCTCAATTTGTAGCATAATCAAATGGCCAATTTTTTTAAAAAAAAAAATCATGTGAAAGTCCAGAAAATAATCTGATTTGGTAGGCTACACCAAGAAAAGAGTCCACACTCTCAAGTCAAAAAGGGCTGCTCAAATAGACATATACTATACTATCCTCCTTAATTCAATGTACAATACTAATAATTTATTATCTATATTATGTTCTTTTTTCCCTTCAATGTTTTTCCAACTGTTGTAGTCTAGCACTGGAAATTGTATGATGCAAAAGATTTCAATGGGATGTATTGATTGCAGTTACTCGGAACCATGGATTTGAAATCGAACATAAAATGCAGTAAATAGATCTTAATACTAATTTCTTTGAATCAAAATCAGCTAATGAATGATGATATTGTCTCCTCTTTATTTGTCTTAAGAAATCGAATTTCACATTTCAATTATCATGATTCATGCATCAATGGGCAGAGTATGATTGAATTTTCCTTGAGGTTATAGAGATACTGGCACACGGAGTCCATCGTAGCTAAGTTGAACATCAAGTCCTTCGGTCTCCTTCAACTTCACGAGATTCGAGTTCACTTCATGGTGATCCATGAGATGCATCATGCCTAGTTACAGATCAAAGTCGAGGAAACAAAAACATTCTAGGTCCAAAGAAGAGACAGTACAACAATCAGTAATGGAAGCATACCGGTGAAAAGTGTTCTTTTTGGTCTGATTTTTCGAACCTCCTCCAATGCCTGGGAAATTTTAAATATAACTATCAGATGACGGGTGACTAAGCATCTGCCGGGCTTGTCGCGATTTGCTACTGAAGTAACTTACTTGCGGGAGTCCAAAATGTGTTGCAGAAGATCGATCTGGTCTCAGAGCATCCTAATCGGGGAAATACAGGAAAAGTAATGACGACAACAAAACCCACTCAACTAAAAGAACGAAGATGATGCTCATGAGTCGAATGAGAGGCAGGGCTAAGACCACCCAAGGGTTGGGGAATAAAATTCGAATTATTTTTATGCGGGCAGAACCAAAATTTTTAAATATTTTCTGAAATAAAATTTACATTCATAAGCTAAATTAATGCCTTTTGAAATTTAAGTGGGGCAAAGAATTATGCACAAAAAATTCAAAGGAGGGAAAACAGAGAGACCAGAATAAGAATTTCACAGTTCTCGAGAAGAGGATAGGTATCTTCGGGTATTTCACTAACATCACTACAAACACACAGAAAAATTATCAGCCTCCATTAATGAATAAACCACAATTATTTAAAACCATTACCTAATATAACAAATATTGCCAAAACGAAAACCCAAAGAACGATAACCGCGGCCATGCCAGACTGGTAAGGGAATAAACTGCAAGAACATTAACAAAACAAGAAGATAAATTAGTAAAGAACGCTCAAGCATTCCATATAGATACATATATCTATAAAATTCAGAGCTTAAGCCCTAATAATAGAATATCATACTTCAATAAGGAACATATTGAAAAATTTCACCTGAAGATCATGTACTGAGAATGGCTCTTCTTGTATGACGTTAAACTGCAAGTCTGAAACTGCAGCACCAGGTGTCACACCACTTTTATCTACCAAATAATAATGAGTTTTATTCATCACCTAAAATTATAAGGGTTAAGTCAGTCTAACATGAGTCCGATATTTTACCATAAACAATGGCTATCATTGTTGTTAAGACAGAACAAACATATGGAACTCTCAACAAACTACAGACTCAAATATACTCCATGCACAGATAGCAGACTTTAGTCTAAGTGACCACTTACAATGGAAACATCGTTAAACATCTAAAACCCAAATGAAGGATGTACATGATAAAGCCCAAGTGGACAAAAATTATATTATCTTTTTTTAAAAAGTGATAATTGGCTTTTGAATTCTACAGGAAATATCATTCACGCTTCAAGAGATTTCAGATGGAAATTGAAAGCTCTGGAAATTAATTTCTTAAGTCCTCGAGGTTATTAATAACTAAAATTGTATAAAAAATACTTGTACTTATCCTGTGGACATATGTTGGATGAAGAGGATGGAGGGAGCGGGAGCAGTGAGCAATTTTCTAGTTATATCCATCCAGTATGAGTTTGTTTAAGAAAACGTAAAATATACCATCAGTAGTAAAATATCAACAAATTTTTATTGAGGGATGCAGATTCAAAAGCAATAAGAACCTCAAAGTCACGCAATGTAGTATAAATTGGAACAGAAGGCTGAACATTATTTGTCCAGTCACGAAGATCATCCAAACCTGAAAGAAGCAAGCTTTCTTATATATAAATGCTTAGCATTTTATGACTTCATCATCCATAGAAATGTTAAAGAAATAATGTGAGAGACCTCCAATTGCATCAGCATGAGAATGTGTAATAATAACGGCATCAATTGTTCTTATCCTGGCAGAAATCCAAGTCGTTATAACAAGGAACTTCCATGAAGATACCCGTGAAAGAGACCATTACTTGTTCTTTCCCGTCACTTT
The DNA here is from genome assembly GCF_025594145.1 of Primulina tabacum. Taxonomy (NCBI): domain Eukaryota; kingdom Viridiplantae; phylum Streptophyta; class Magnoliopsida; order Lamiales; family Gesneriaceae; genus Primulina; species Primulina tabacum. Next base: position 38,943,196 of record NC_134561.1, on the reverse strand, counting down.
ATTAATGCAACCGTATGTGGAAAATATTCAGTAATAAATGCATAACATAAATTCTGAAAAATTATGTGACAAGGTACAAATAACGGTTAGCAGACCTTTAACTAAAGTAAGCTTACCCATAAGTCGGGAACCATCTCAGAGCACTTTGATAGAAAAACCTGCATCGAGCAAGGATAGTGGGGGTTTAGTGTGTACCATAGCTTCGCAGAATGAACAACTGAATATCTACTAAATTCAATCCAACAAAGCTAATGGCCTACACCCAAAACTGTAATTTCTTGAATATCTATATTTTGAGGTTCCTCTCAATAAACAAAAGTATCTTTCAAAGTATTGAAAATTATTGTGCTTATTCGTGATAAATTTTTAATCCCGGTTCAAATTGAAGGAAGCCATTGTTTCTATGTCAAATTTTTCTCATTAAAGCCATTGTGATAGGAAGACTACTTGGACCTAGGTTGCAAGAACAATGCATGGAAGACAAACTATACATTCAATCACATCAGATTATTCTCATATACGATGATATTCAACAAGTGGTACGTGCTCAGTTATTTCAGCCAAAATCAAGATATTGAACAAGGGATACGAGCATTTACTTTTCTTCACATTGACACAGCATATCAAAGATGATTATGAATAAGAAGACCTAGGAAAAAACCTCAAAAATTTGAGCGAAATACAACGGTATAGCAACCATCATTCAAGATGCATGTGACAATCAAGAAAAATCTTGTTATGTGAAAATGAAAGAACTTTTAACATACTTGCCGGCATCAATAAGAATGTTACATTCTCCCAATGGCCTTGGTAAGCGGATGAGGAGGCTTGTGTTAAGTCTCTTATTTCTGTTACCCGGTTCTGCAGCCTTGAAGCAAACCTGTTTATAGAAGTATCAGTCCGTGTAAGTTAACATTCTCATCTCTGAAACCATAATCATGAATTCTGCAAGCATGAAATATGTGCAGCCATACTGGGCATGTCTTATTGGGATTAGTAAGGCAGCTCACACGTGGAATCCCTTCACTAGTCCCGGTTCCAATAAAAATGATTTCAGATTGGTCTAAAGAAACTTGAGCTGGTCCAGAATCACTAGCATAACCTGTGAGAAAATTAAACATATCCTTAGCGACGATTCCTTCTTGAAAGAAAAAAATCAGTATGAAGTACAGTCAAGCAGCATACTATCCTACAAAGATGAGCTAATTGATCTAGTAAAGCCGAAACATTCTCACCACTGTTAAACAACTACAGAGATCTAAAATTTCTATACAAGCACACGGAATATAGAAATGGATGGGGGGGATACTGCCTAGGGAAGGAGTAAACATAAAGTCAGCCCACTATCAAAGTACCACCTCCCAAAAATGACTTATGTGCATCAACTATTTAGCTGGGAAAAAACCTGTCGGGTCACTGGAAACATGCATATTCTCTTTTATTTCTTCTGGTTTACGATTGACAAAGTTTTTTATTTTATAGATTAAATTCAGGAAAAAAAGCTGAATTCAACCATGTAAGTAGGATCAAGAATGTGTTCCATTAATAAATATTAATAATATCCACATTCAATCCCATGAGCATTAACACTCTAAAAAGAAATCGATCTTAAACAATGATTATATTCCAAATTCCTTGTTTCTTACTAGACAAAGGTTGCTCGAAACATCAAGAAGCAACTGAGCGAGGAAGCCAGGTTCAAATTACTCAATGAAATGTTCTTAACAGTTCTAAGTTCACATTTGGTATCTCAGGACATTCTAGAGTTGAGATGAAATCACCTACTTTTATAATGAACCGACACCAAACACACAAAGCAACAAAAAGCAAATATTGTTCAATTGAAAAACTCAACATATATATAATACCTCTGAGTTTACCAATTCCACAAATTTTGGCTAAACCTTCAATTAGAAGCTAGATGATGTATTATACAATGATCAACCCAAGCTAAAGAGAGAAGCAATAAAGTCATTATAATTCTAATTCTCAACGTCTTTATCTTGATCCAACAATCACATTTCTAAAATGACTTTCAAACAATCAACAAAGACTTTCCAGACCAAAAAGTTTCCTTCTCACTTATAACTTACGAACTGTCCATTTTATTAGCTACAAGTAACATAAAAAAATCACATAAACAATTAAATCTTCACAAGAACACTTCAACGAAATTAATCAAATAGAAGAACAAATATGAAACACGCCATGCAATAAAATAAATCAAAGCTTTTATGAATTGAAACTCACTTGAATGAAGGGAAGCATGAAAATTAGGGCCAAAGCTAGTCGACCCGTTTCTTAAAATCGATAATGGTGCCCTCATGTAGAGATAAAGCGGGTTGATTGTACGAGTCAGCTGGATCCATGATGAAGGAATCGGACGTACAATACCGAAAGGGATAGGTACAACCATTTGGGATATTCCGGTGTCTCCGGAAAAAGGCAAGGTCCTTTCTCAGGGGAGAGCACCGACCAATTATTTTCAGATTTTTTATTTGAGCCGAAATATTTTCAGATTTTTGTCGAAAAGTACTTAAATTACAAAATTACATGCTTTAATTTTTTATTATAACTAATTATTCTGCCATTTTTTTTATCATTATCGATGGACTATAATAAAATTTAATACGAGGAACTAAATTGATATTTGAATTTCTTAAATATAAAATAAAAATAAAAGTGCGTATTGAATCTTTTTTAAAAAAACAAAAAACAAAATTATAATATTAGTATTATATAAGAGTAAGTTGGAAGAAAAAATTGGTATCCTTCCTAAATTGTTACTATCATACAAATAGAATAGATAATAATAAATCATTATATTGGTCTTCGTTTTTCTTGCACATTTGAAGGTAAATTTTTTTTTTAAGTCACAATTTAATAATAATGTTTGACTAATATCATTTTTTCCAAAGTTTTTTAATTAAATATTATGGAAATTAAATTAATATATCAAAATATGAAAAACTGAAAGAATTTACATATTTATAGTAATCCGAGGAATAAAAGCTCAATCCGAGCAATCGTTCCTCGGATTTGAACATAGATTATTATTTTATTTTCCGAGTGAATTGGTATGAAACCCATAAATTAAATTCTCCCAATTTTGATTATATTTTTATAGTATTTAGTTTAAAAACCGTGAAAATTATTTATATTATTAATGCCTAATATAAAGTAAAAGAGAGTATATACCTTACATTGTAAGCATTCTTAATTTATTTCAAACCTTAATAAATTAAAGCAGTTCTAGATTTTTGCACATCCAATTTTATCGCTAAATTCTTTGTCATTAAATTCACACAACCAATAAAGCTAAATAATTTATTCGCAGACATCAATGTATATATACTGGGCAAAAACTTGTGTGAGACGGGTTCACAAGTCGTTTTTTGTGAAACGAATCTCTTATTTGGGTCATCCACGAAAAAGTATTATTACTTTTTATTGTGAATATAGGTAGGGTTGACTGGTCTCAACAGATAAAAGATTCAGGAGACGATCTCACAAGAGACATTCTCGGTATATTATACTATGTCCGAGAGCTCATCCCAGCTTGAAAGAAAAGCAGTAGCACTAGGTGATGGCAGTGGAGGAGAGATGGCGTCCGAGACGGCTGCGGATTGGGTTGATGATGTGAATGCTGCCATGAGAGATTCAATGTGATCTATAGGATGCAGTGGGGCTGCGTTCATGTCAAATTCATAGAGCCCTTCAGACACCGGTTCGAAAACCTGCTCTTGCACGGCAGATGAAAACGGCACCCCAAATTCATTTCCTTTTATTGTTTCCTCGAATTCTGGAAATATGGGATCAGCCATTGGCAAGTCTTGAACATAAGCTTGCGATATTTCATTAGGGCTAAAGAACTTGTTGTCATCAACAAGTACTGGGGCTGGATTCTCAAAAGTACTGAGCATGAAGGTGTCATCTTGATTGAATACTTTGTGCTGATTTTGGCCGAAACTTTCAAAGTTGCTTGCCAGAGGCCATGAAAATGGCTGGTAACAAATGGGCGGTGAGGGGATCGAATTATTATTGCGGAAGAAGAACAAGCAGTTGGGCACGGAGCCTTTCTCATTGAATTACCAGAAAAAGAACGAAAAACTGAATGAATGTTTCTGTACATTGACACCTATCTATTTAACCATATTCCAACTTAACCGTATTCCAGCTAATGCTAACTACAATGCTAACTAATTAACTTTGTAAGTTAAATATCTAATAATTATCGTGCAAATTCATCAAGTATAAACTTTCAGAAAAATCGCTGCCACAAGGATTTTCTGATTATCTGCTGCATGAATAAGATTCTGATTAGCAATTAACTTCTTCTTGACGCTTGATTTCCAAAAATTCTTCACTTCATTATCTGTTCTTCCAGGGAGATGCTTCGCTTTTTGAGCCCACCTAAAAAAAAATTGTGCAAAATTTTAAATATTTTTTTCCCAATTTATATTATACATGACACTAGAAAATAATTACTGAGGAAAAAATTTGAATTTTTTTTTTTTTATTATGGGCTGGTAAAAAACCAACCTGTTTTCTAGGATTTTGTGGAGCTCAATGACTGTAGCTGCTTCACGGCGAGTGAAACTTCCTCTCTTCAAATCAGGCCTCAGGTAATTAATCCACCTCAATCTACAACTCTTTCCACATCTTTGCAACCCTTGTTTTACCAAATTTAATTAAACTAAACAGATGTAACATTTTTACATATACGCCAAATCGAATCATGCACCATTTTACACACAGAAACACACACATTTGTGTGTTGTCAGTGTATATGTATACCTGCAAATTTGGGAACTGAACTCCAACAGCCATGGCCGTAGGTAGTGATGTAGTTGATGAGTTTTTCGTCTTCTTCAGGTGACCAAAGTCCCCTTTTCACCATCTGTTTGTTGCAGCAAGAATGTTGTGCCATCTCCGATCTTTGCTCCGATCCTTTACAAGAAAATGAAAACTCAGACATCAGCAAATCTTTATAAAAATACACACATATGATCAGATCAGAGAAAAGCGTGTACAAATATCAAGAAAAGAAAAGCCCATGATTGAATTAACTAGCGTTACCCGAAAGCTAGCTCAAGAGGGGAGGATTGTCCAAGCCCATATATACAAACGGATGGCCTAATTATAGGTAGTTCAACACATAACGGTAGAACCCGGGCTCTGATACCATGTTAAGATTGAAACTTGGACCTAACTCAACCCTAAAAGCTAGCTCAAGAGGGGAGGATTGTCCAAGCCCATATATACAACTCTCAGGTTATTTATTCAATCGATATGAGACAATTAACAAAAACATGTGTGATAGATCTCTTATTTGGGTCATTCATGAAAAAAGTATTATTTTTTATTATGAATATCGATAGGGTTGAGCCGTCTCACAGATAAAAAGTCGTGAGACAGTCTCACACAAAAGACATTCGCTTAGTGGATTTGGAATGAGAAAACCCTTTGTGAGAGGGGGCAGCGTTTTTATAGTCATGAAAATGGACTATCACGAGTCAGCCATGCAGTGAAAATATTCCTTCAAGGCCCCAAGGTTGGAGTCAAATTAAAATGTTAAAATTAATTTTATGTTAATAAAATTATACTGATCTTGTATAATCTATAATAATTCATAAATCTATGTTACCAAAGCTTTTTTAATATCTTTTTTCTTTTTTAAAAAAAAATTAAAAAAAATAGGCACGTGTTTGGATAACAAACATTATATTTAAGTTTTAAAAAAATTTGAAGTTAACGCAGTAAAAAAGATGCGTTTTTCGACTTCTCATGGCCTCAGGTTCTTTCGTGAGATTTTTGAAATAATAAAAAGATAAAATCGTACTCACACGCATGTAATACGCTGATAAATTTTTTTTAATGATTCAGCTTTTTTTATACAAAAACAAACACAAAATATATAGCAACAATTATTGGCTCGTAAACATAGGAATCAAATTAAATGCAAATATATTTCGAGTTGAGGCATGAATAAGTTGAAGCATATATTTCTTCTCATCAAATTAAAAGATTTAGAAATATTTGATATATATAATTCTTCTAAATAATATTGTATAAATTTCATAATAGATAAATATCTGAATTTAATATATTTATTAATGAATAAACCCTTCCTTGAATAATTTAATTGTAGATATATTAAACATGAAAAAGCGATATAAATTGAGTTATAATTTTACATCATTAATCATTAATTACGTCATCAGATAACATTATAGCTAGCTCTATATAATGGATATATAAACAATTCACTTTGATTTGCAAGGATTTCCAATGTAATTTTTCAAGTAAAGGAGAATGTGGCTCCGCCCCTGACTATGCACGATCACTAATGATGTAATTAATTTTCATTTGATGAAGCTGAAAGAAAGATTCAAAAAGAACAATGAAATTTATCATTCTTAGTGACTCTGTTTGTTGGATAATAATCATTATACACGTAACTCAAAACTGAAATAATCCTTTTTTGTTGAGTGCATATTCCTTCGGCTCTCGTTGATGAAATTTATCAGATGAAAATAATAATCTGATCAACCTTAGCAGTATTTTGAAGACTCGTTATTTCAATTGATCTTATTGAGAGAATGGATCACCATCTTCTGGCGAGTAACGGAGCTATAACAATGGAGGAAATTAAGTTGCAGGCCTAAAGAAACGGAGCTTTTAGTGAATGAGATTTTTCAGTTAATTAAGAGCTACAGAGGATGGAAAAGTGGCTTCCTGCTCGGGCATTTCAAAGATTTGCTCACAAAAGTCACTGTTGAATTAATAATACTATTCAACCTCTGGCTAGACTTCGCTCTTGATGTTATTTTGTAACGATTAGCAGGCTCCAAGCTAGGGGATCTGATTTCAAACTGTGTTCGATGTTGAATGATTGAATCCATCTCATATTTGAATTTTTAGGTGATTCCATACTTTGCCAGCCATTACAGGAAAGATAAGATACTACGCATGGCCATGGTGGAGGTGCCGCCATCGAAGCCTTGGTGACAGTTTGTCGTGCCATCTCCCAGCTGGATGTGGGAAACTTGGCTGTTGCAAGTTTTGGGAGGCAGGGCAACATCAGATTGCTCCAGGAAGCAACTGTTCAAGGTAAAGAATCAAGTTGTCCGAATATTTGGACTCGTTTCTTGAATGTTAGCCGATCTTTTGAGACAAGTAATCAAGTATTTTCAGATATCGTAGTCTGATTCGTGTTAGTAACTTTATTGAATGTAAAATCTGATCGAAACACTTGTTAACAATGAAAAGTAAGAAATGTAATATATGAGATCGAATAACACTTCTTTTCCCAACAAAATACTAAAGAGATATTCATAAATATATCATTCCTCTTGGATTGCCAAACCTATATATTCTTAATGAAGCTCACCATGACTTCAGAATCAAACCAAAGCTGCTAATCTGAGGCTTTCAAATACAAAATATATCTTAACTTGCTAAATGTCGAATAAGTACATGTGTTTTCTTGCCCCACACAGATACACAAACAAGGAAAAGGGGAAAAAAAGGTGAAACCAGTTTAATCAGTAACCAAATTATTGAACCATATCTATTGATGAACTCAAAGAACATGGGGGCTGCTCTCATGTGCTGCCATTGGAATTCTGCCGAACTTACTGCCCACCATCAAAGATTCTTGAATCCTGATTTTTGCTATAAGTTTTAATAGAATACTTTTTAGCTCTCCTCCATCCACCCATTCATGGATTTCTGCTTTGACGCGTCCCTGATTTTCGCGTATCAAATCCCACGCCGGGAAATTCTTTCTTGGCATCATAAAGACCCCTTCCTCCAGCTTCAAACTCGGGCAGAAATCGCCGATCCCGTCACCAAGATATATCATCCTTTTCTTCCCTTCTTTGGCTACAGAGCATTTGATCGTTTCGATAATCATACCCTTTCGTTATTAAACAAACGCAAGATCAGATTCAGTACAGGTTCAAATAATAAATATACTCAAAGAGGCGTGCATAGATATACCATATATATATATACCTTGCACATGTTTGGAGGGCAAGGATAATTGCAACCATGGAGAGACGACTTGAAATCAACGTACGGAGAAATCCTCAACCTCCCTTCATTGTCCCGGTGGCTCGGGTTCGTGTTGATCTCAGAGAAGCAATCCTTTATTCCGAGGTGATCAAGAATCGTCTCGACGAAAAAGTTGTTCGCATCACTCACTATCCTCAGAAGTCAGATCACACCTAATAATTTACCAAAACATAAATCAGAACTCGGAAACTTTTGATGACTGTATTTAATATATATATAGATCAGTATGCATGTATCATAAGAATCATATTATCATAAATACATACCCTAAAGCATGAGCAGTTTTGATTGCAGGGACGATCCTAGGATGTATTGGAACCGTCCTCAGCACTTGTTTGATATCTTCAATGGTTTTTCCTCGTGCGTTAAGTTCTATCATCATCCAATCCTGTATTTTGTAAAATAAAAAAAGAGAGATATAAGAATATATGCATCCAGCCTCTCCATGATTAATTAATATATATATATATATATACCCAGTAAAAAAAGTTGAAACCTAACACATACGTACGTATGTATACATACGTACCATGAGTGAATTCCAAGGCATGGTGGGTAGAAGCTGATCGAACAAATCGGTGGCGCCAAGTTCGTCCACCACCCAATTATCGCTGTCGGTCTCGATGATCGTCTTGTCGAAGTCGAAAACCACCACGATTCCGGCCATCGTTCGACAGAGAAAAGATTTTCCTTTTCTATGTAAATACGTAGGATTTGATACGCATGGAGATTCATAGCGTAGCGGGTAGGGGTATTTATAGGGTTGGAAGGGAATCCAGGTGGGCTGCGTCATGTAACAATCAGATTCCAGTGGAATATTACTTCGTTCAAAATTGTTGTATAATTTTTAAATTATTGTTCAAATCAGCCGCTGGATTAGCTTCATCCAACGGTCAGGTGTAATGTAAGGTGGTTTTTTTTTTTTTCTTTTTTAAAAAAATCTGATAAGGAATATTACATGAGTTCTTGTATATATCTTGTCCGATCATATCCATAAAAAAATATTATCTTATCGTGTAAAATATAAATGTACAAAAGACTTACTCATATTTAATAAAAAATAGTTACTAAAATAAATAAATATTCAGTGTTTAATAATAATTGTTGCCTTTAAGGTTAATCATATAGCAAAGACATAAAATAATTTAGATTTTGAGGAGCCCAGTATAAAGCATAGTGTATAATATAATATGTAAAAGCTTGTATGAGACGGTTTCACGGGTCGTATTTTGTGAGACAGATCTCTTATTTGGGTCATCCAAGAAAAAATATTACTTTTTATGCTAAGAGTATTACTTTTTATTGTGAATATCGGTAGGATTGACCCATCTCACAGATAAAAATTCGTGAGACCGTATCACAAAAAACCTACTCATAATATAATATTGATGCTCCCTCTCTGAATTATTGGAATAAAGTTAAATGTATGCGTCGTCTATTTAATATAGTAGAAGCAACATTTGTCTCTACCATTTTTTATTTCAAAAACTCCTCTTTCCACATTTTATTAATAAAAAATTGTAGAATACGGCTTTCTCGGATTCGAAACCAAAATTTGTCCTTAAAAAAATCACCTTTAAGAAAAATTAAATAAAGACAAAAGTTTAATACTTTTACAAAAGAAAGAAATATCGAACGAGAAACTTTAGGTGAACAAAGACCATCCTACAGAAGGAACAAGTACAAGCGTTATGCTACAATTAAATTTAATGAATTTCCAGAAGTATTGCAACTAAAACTAACATTTACTAGGGGAGCAAATTATAAGACCAACTTAGATTCCAGAATTCTACAAGATACGAACAGACCCGACTCGACCCGACCAAACGCGACACTTTGATGAGAGGTGAAGAAAAAATAAATAGAAGAAATGTTGAGGGTAAAACAACGGAAGGTGAAGGGAATACAGTTGTCTTGCTCAGGTAACAACACAGACATGCAGATCTGTTTTGAAATTTGTCATGGTAGCTTATGAAACACAGCATTCCAAGCACGGATTACAGAGGCTTGAGAAAGTGATCGACCTTCTCTTCTATTTGATGAAAGAGGCATCTTCAGATGAGTTAGCCTAAAATTGTTAACCGGTGTTCAGGAATCGAGTTTTCTTTTTCTTTTTTTTTTTTTATGCATAATACATGTACAAGCTATTTGCAGCAGCACAAGCGATTGAGTTTTCAGATGGGTGCCACGCAAGGTGGAGTAGTTTTGTAGTGGAGTCAAATGAATTCCCATTTGTATCAACTCCCGAACTTTCTGCACCTGCAACATAGAGCACAACATTATTGTCAGTTGAGATTATGTTGCATGGACACGAAAACCAAGTAGATGAGGAGATGGGAATGGGAATTATACCTCTTCTGACGACACGAGTGATGCTACTGCTCAAGGATCTGGCAGGCCTTGAAGGGTTCTGCACCTGCCTTCTGAAAGAGAGTCGTCCGTAACAAGTAAAAATGAGAACTGAGACTAGAGTTGGCCCGACAAATCAAAACTTAAAACTGGTAGTAGTACCTCATTGGGTTTTTGCTTGCTTCTAGGGAAGTGGCTTCAGTACTGCCCGAAGCACAGCCAAACACGCGGAACAGATTGCTGAATCATACCAAGTATTTTGTCACATTTTGATAGAGAGACATACATGCAAATGACAGTATGATAAAATGGAGCACAAACTTGGAACCTACTTGTAAGAACCAGTAGCCACTCGGCGACCATCACCACTCAGGCAGCATTCAAATTTATCAAAAATGGAGTCATTTTCATACAAGTCACAGAGCTGGACATTATTAAAATAGCAACATTTTATCAGCTCAAAGGTCACAAAAACGCTTCGGGCAAAATGGTCCAGGAGCAAGGCAACTCACCTTTGGTCTTAAATGCTCATGAACCTGGAAAGTTGTAATTGGGCCAGAATCCATGTTAATATCCCACAACTGAAACCAATTTATATTCAATCAGTGAAAAACAAAACTGAGACCACGATAAATATTGAAAATAGAAATGTGATATCCACGGAAACTCAAAAAAATATAGAAACAAGTTAGCTTACGAGCAATGCATTTAAGTGGTTTCTACAGCCAGTCAATGAAGAGCATAATTGAATTACAATATCATATCCAATTTCCAGTGCCAAACTTGAGCTCTGAGTTTTCAATTTTCAGATAAAATATGGACACGTTAATCTGAGATCAATAGTTTTTGTTAAATATTTATTTCAAACCACTTATTCATGATAACAAATAAATTTTTCTAACATTAAGATAGTCATAGAAACTAAATTTTATCCAGCCTGCATTCTTTACTGAGCAAACTGCGCCTAAAGGCAATCACTGACATCAGCTAAATTAGCTGTAAGTAACAAAAAAGTTAATAAACAGCGAACATGTTGGTCAATTAGAATATTAACAACCAATAATGATAGAAGTGCAAAAATAACTACAGAAAACAAAACCTTAAGGGTCATGTAATCGCGACTAAGAATATATCTTCCATCATTCGCGAACTTAATATCTGAAATCGAAGCAATTATCTCAGTGAAAAATGATCTTGAACCAGGTGCTTCCTGTTCCTCGAATCTGTTTATGAATGAACATTAATATCTCACCAAAGAAAGCGCAAGAAATCAGAGCACAAAAACACTGTCCTTGCAAAGTACTTAGAATTTCCCACAATTAGCATTCAACTTCTTAGGAAAAGTTATCGAGTTTTTATTAAAAAGCAGATAAGGTCCAAAATCATTTATCAGAAGACTTAAAATGCAACCCATCACTTACATTTTAGAATGTGAATCGCACAGGGCAGATTGCCGCAGATCAACGAGACGAATTGATCCCTTAGAACTACTATACGCTAACATGTTGCAGTGAGAAGGATGAAATTCAGCTGAAGTTATCACCTCTGCAAAAGAAACAAAAATAAGTGAATAGAAGATTACCCCATTACTTGTTCTTTCAACCTTTTTCCCAAAAAGGAAGCTCCCAGACGTTAAGTTAAATTGTAAGAGAGGCATATCACATATTATAGTGCAAGAATTATAATAGCTTTAAGCCTCTTGATATGACCTCTTTTCGAGTCTGTATGTCACTTAACATTTATCACGACAGTCATCAAGAACTTAGAGGAAATGTCACAAAATCTTATGCAATAAGTCATTATTTAAAATGTGGAAAAAGATACATGAAGAAAGATGTTACGGAAATGAATATTATTATGGATTTTACTATGGTGGGCCCAGGGCCCTAAAACAATGCAGTTCAAGTGATGCAAACCCAAGCCCAAGCCCAAGCCCTTTGAAGAATTTAGATATGGAGAAAGGGAATACAACATGAGGGGAGGTAAATTAGGGATCATTATGTTATTTTGTTGTTCGAGAAAATACTAGCCTAGGCTAGGGAAGAGGAGTCTTCCTCTTTTACAGAGTTTATCTCTGGGTCTATTTCAGCTTTATATTAGTTTTGTTCATCAATTATTACATATAAATTGTGGTTGCAACAAAAGAAGATAGCACAAAGACACACCAGTCAGATCCTCCATATTTGTGGGCTTCACATCAACAATGTTGAAACTTTGATTACTTATTTCCAGGTTCCAAAGATTTATTCTTAGATCATCAGCTGATATAAATGTTTCACCATCGCTGCAAAGCATTTCAAATATGAATTAATCATGAAATCAGACAAACGAAAATCAACAATATGTCATCGTGCCAAAACCTAGTGAATATTTTTCGTTGCTAACATGTCAACAGCAATCAGCCTTTCATGAAGTCACAACAGTAGAAGTGCCCCAGTAAGGAAAGGTGCATGGGCATTGAATGACCACAAAACAATGACATCCACACAGTTCTATTTTCTATTTTCGTAATTCGAGGCAAATACTTGGGAACACAATTTCTACAATATTCCTTGCCCTCTGGATAAACTGTCATCATCCCCAAGTCTTATTACCATAATTAAAGTTCTCACCAAAGATGAGAACCTAACTATGCCATCTTTTTGTTTTTTTAATTCTAGCTGTCCCACATATATGCAGGCATAGTAAGAACTAAGATGAGACAAATTTTGGATCTTTACCTGTTATTTGATATAGAATTGATATGGTAATCATGGGCATGGGCATATACTCTCCTACATCTCGCAACAAGACCTGTCTCACTGCATGTGACCTATAGATTGTACAATCAAGTGTCACAAGAAACAAAGTGAGCGAGAAAATAGCGAATTGTGTGATGCACATAAATTATTTTTGAGGGAATGCCTACGATAATTTTAAGATTGAGAGTTGAGCAATTAATCCTAATGATGTCATCATTAGGCACCACAGCTTAGAATTCAACAGTTATGAGGAAGCCATAAATGTTATGAGACATATACCCAGGCAAGTTAAATCATTCAGTGGACAAAATGGATTTTATACGTTCGAAATGGACTAGAACGGACAACAAATCAAAATAGCTTTCATTTATTAAAACCTAACAACCAATTTTCGACCAAACACATAAAAAAGATAGCACATCGCACAGAATTATTTATACCACAAATAGTAGTGTAGCTAAGTTAAGTGTGTGTACCACTGGTAATCGAAGTGAGGGGATACCCCCAGGTGGAAAGGACAAGTCATTGCTCAAGTAGTTATAAAATTGATCTGGACTGCCACCATTTGCCAGATGCAATTTAGAATTCCAAGAAACACTGGAGCTTGCAACAGTACTATTTCCAGCTGGTTTAGATGGGTGAACATTCATATCAGATATTTTCTTGATCTTCTTTTCTTGAACCTGTTTCAAACAACCACTAGGCAATTTTTCAAATTGAAAATTAAAGGCACTTTTTGATAGAACGAATTTCTTTCTTTCTTGTCAAGATATTTCGGGGAATTTGTACCAAAAGTGTGCACAGGAGTGCTCATGTATATTTAGTTTTGTATCCAGGGACATTTTCCGCTTTAAATGTCAAGTCATAGCAGGTTTTGTAGGCTATTTATGTCAAACAAAAAAACTTTGCAGCTTATTTTATTTAGATTGCATGTAAAGTTTGATGAATAATAAATTCTATCTCATATTGGTACACATGTATTAAATAAAATGAACCGCATTTAATGCTGTCTGGTCATAACAAGTCATTCCCGAGAAAAAAAGGAAATGGGAATGGAATCAATCAGTGTATGCAGAGTAAAAAATTCTGGAATGGGCAAAAGTAATTTAGTAATGCGAAAAGGTTGTATTAATCGATGTCTTATCTTATCTTGACTCCTAAAAGTACATTGAAGGAAAATTAAAGACAGCATTCAAAATCAATTACAATATGAGAAAAACAAATCCAGAATGCGAATAAGATGAGCACAAGTATGAATACATAATTACTACAATAAACAACCGCAAATTATTAACTATTCTAACATATTATACCTAAACAAAAAAATAATAATTAACAAAAAGGAAAAATTCTATATCTAACCTTCCAAAACTTAATAGTTTTGTCATTCGTGGAAAGGAGAAAGAGTGCACCATTAGCTGTCTGACACCATTGAATCTTGTTGATTTTCTCCTCAATTTCCAAACTCTTGAGATAATCAAACTGAAGTAAAAAGATTTTCACGCCATGTTATTACAATTCAAACTTTTAACCAATTTTTCCCTCACGGAAAAGGAAGTAAAAACAGTGAAAGCAATAGATGCCTTTAAGCATTTGTCCAATTGAAAACGGAAACCTCTCTGTTAAATCAAGGCCTGTGCATTTGGAAAAATGATTGAATTCGAAGGTAGACCCCAGGTAACAAAAATTTGACACGAGTTGGAATTTTAATAAATACCTCTGGTTCATGGCTCTGAAATTCAGTTTTGTAACGAAACTCCGGATGTCTAGTTGGATAGTCCATCATCTCTAAATCTCTACGATTTTCCCCATGCTGCAATTTAAACTTGTTAATAGAAGATAATTTTTCAAAAGATGAACATGTCCACAATTAAATAAAACCATCAGATGTTGACCTTACCTCTCTCACATCAGTCCTTTCAAATAAGACCACCCTTCCACCGCGGTCACCAGTAGCCAGATGATCACCAGTTTTGTCAAATTCAATTGCGGATATGATGTCAACTGCCATGAAAAGAATTCAAAACAAAACTACAGTTTTGAGTTGCACCCTAAATTTCTTAGTCGGCAGTTCCGATTAACTTATAACACGGACAACCACTAAAACATGATTCAGGAAACATTAAGAAAAAAACATTCATACAAAACCGCTGCTGTCAATCTTCTTATCTACCAAAGAAGAGACACGGAGTCTTAAAATAAGGGCAACGTAACCATAAACCTTTTACTAAATGGGGAATTGTAAGGTACATAAAATAACAAAATCTATGAATAAGTAAATAATTAGAAAAATATTTTGCGTATTGAGGGTAAAAATTTGGCCCAGAAGCTTATTGCAATTGAACTTCTTGAATTTGCAGAATACTTGGTCCTTACCATGTCTCTAATAAATAGCATTTCAAGTAATTTCAGGTTAAAAAAGCACACAATAGAAGCATCCACTCAAGAAGTAAATTTCAAACTTCAGCCTTTCTAACAGTTGAAGTCCAATTACCTACAAAGCATAAAAATTTACGACAAGACCGTCACCTGCTTCAGCATGCACATGTCACAATCTGAATGTTTTGCAAAAGACAACAGAGTCCAATTCTTACCATGTGCAGATTGCGAGATTTTTTTTCCTTTTTATTTTTTTGCAAGAGACAGATAATGAAAAACCAAACATGGTGATCTCGGTCCATTTTAGAATGACCCTACAACATAACAGATCACAAGTTTTCTTGCCCTTCTCCTAGCCAACACCCCCTCTACATGAACCAGTTTGCTAATTTGAACCGACACAAGGTGTACAGTGAACAGCATATAATGTGATAGCAAATTAAATCACATGCCAATTAACTTAAGCGACGAAAGTCGACAAATGAACAAACGAGAAAAAATGGAAACAAAATTATAACAGACATCATTTTTGTTTCATTTTAAATGACACCATACAAGCATGTTTTGAATGGCCCTGTTAAGGCATAACAAAATAACAGCATAATTTTAAATCTCAAAATAGGTCAGATCAGTGCGTTTGGGCATCATGAAGTCCTGAACCCTTTCAACCCAAAGAAGAATTTGGAAGCAATAGAACACATTGTGACAGGTTATTCATACCAGGGCCAAAAACAACAAAAAGTATAAGCTGGAAGCTCCAGTCCAAGCAACAGACACAGCCAAAAGTTGGCCAAAAACATTACACCCAGCACCACGTCATAAATCAGTAGACCTACAAACAACAGCAGCAAAGTCTTGGAATGACCTCCAACTTTGGTTCGGTCACTGCATGGAGTGCGCAAAGAGACCAGCTCTCACTTCCCCAACAACGTAAAAAGAGCTTGGAGTTCAAGCTATAAAAGTTGCATCGTTTTCAAAATAACCATGCACAAAACAAGTTCAAAGACATAGCAAAGACTATTTGAAGTAATCAAAACCCACAGTAAAAACACATTCTTTAGGCCAGAAACCAGGTTCATTCCGCGTGAAAACCCACAATCAGACTAACGTTGAACTCTATTCACTTCACACCCACACCATTAACCTTTGGTATCATTGATCAAAACAATGGCAAGCAGATCACTCACGTTAATCCCCAATCAATCACACTGAAATTCTACAAAATCAAGCAGTTAACAAACCCAAAAAGGATCAAATTACAGAAATCTTTACCCTAACGAGAAGATCCAAACCCAAAGCAAACATCTTTTCCTCACTAATAGAATCAACAATAAAAAATCTACCTTCCTGTACTTCTTCTCCGGCTGTCCGCTCGCCAAATACCTGAGAAAATTTCCACTCGAGCGGCGCTGGCGGACCCAACGCAGCTGAATCCCCCTCTTCACCATCACCACCGTTCATTCTCCTCGATAAACGAAAATAAGAATCAAAAGCAACAGCAAAACAATATCAAAAAGGCAACATCTAATCTCACTTCCTCCCTATCTCCAGTTCATCAAAAAGAGCAATTGAGGTTTCAGGAATTGAGAAAGATCAGAGCTAACAGAGGGGATTCGGATTCAGATTCAACCATTTCTCAGTGCGTTCATAGAAAAACGGCAAACGCCGATTGTTATCACAAAGGAAGATGATTCAGATTTTCTCCCTCAATGCGTCGATATACTGATTGTGCAACAGTGTGTAAATGTTTTTGGAGACAAATCCTTCTTTCTATTTCTTTTTCCTTTTTTTTGTCCCCTTTTCACTCTCAAAACAAAATAAACAATATGCAGACAATCATATGTTATAAACTTGAATCACAAAAATTACTGTCAAATCGTCTTGCGGATAAATTTTATGGATAATTTTTCTCAACTTGAACTACGAAAAAATATTATTTTCATACAAAAAAAAGATATAAGATCAAAGAAAATTACTCAGTTGTATTAATGAATGCATTACACATTAAGTTAATATTACTAATTACTATACGATGAAAACAGACCCGATAGTCAAAAAAAATTTCAGGAAAAAAAAAAACAAATATATTTTTTCAAAAGATTAATATAAAAATTGAATTAATAAATTAAATTTTTCGAAAAAATATGTCAAAACAAGTATCCATGAAACAGAAATGAGGCTGTATCGGCCCAACACTGTGGGGGCAAAACAACAGGGCCCAAAGAGTGACTAAAGCCCAAACTTTTTGTCTACCAAAGGTATCGGATTCAGGTACTATTCTATGCCTTCATTCTCGTCTCCATTTATTCTACGGTACCCATACCAGAACCGGTATTCGACTTTCATCCACAGCATCTTCATCTTCGTACCGTATCCAAATATCCTATTATCATTTACAATTGCATTTTTATCAAATTTGAATTTTTTGATAAAATGTTCCGTACCCAAGAATCCCATATCCATGACCGATCACTCATTTATTTATTAATTAATAATAAAAAATGGGAAGAAGAATACTGAACGACGCCTTGAGAACAATCGTCAATGCCCGATAAGAGAGGTTTCGCTTCTGCTGAGCTCAACCCCATCTCTGATGTCATGGCATCTTTTCTTCAAATCATGAAATAAAGAGGTATACCTGTATCTATTCTTGTGTGCTGTTGTAATTGAGTAGCGACTCTATATGTATTCTTTTTTTATTTTGATTGGTGCCGTTTACTTGGAAAATAAGATGAGAAAATGGGTTGGATTTGTTGTTTGTACTGTTTCTAAAAGTCCGTGCTTTTCCAGATTTTTTGTGAGGCTGTGTTTGAGATTGGATTTTAGTGAAAATAAGAGTTTTAAAGAAGCCAGACCAACCGAATTTGATTTTGAGAAACGATTAACTATTCGTATTTGCTCCTCGAATCTTTTTAATTGTGTACGTTTTAAAGTAGCCCTTGAAATCTTTTTTTTTTCTTTTTTTTTTTTATATATTTCCAACTGGCAAATGAAATGATGAAGTGTTTATTGATTCTGCTTTTCTTTTTCACTTTCCCATCACTGAGTTCTTAATCCAAATGAAGCTTTGAGAAATATAGTGGGACAAAAGAGTGTGATGATTTTGAAATCACAGGGTACATTAAAGATTTTCAAGTGCATGATCCACAAAGGGTGGGGAGGATAACTGTTGAACTTTTAGGGAGGGTTAAAGATTGTCGGGCTCTCACGTATAGACAAGACATTAAGTTTCAGGACATCGAGAAACACAAAACCCGTGCTCTTCCAACACACCAGGTTTGTGTATTTCCTTCACATTTTAAGTCTGTGATTGTGATTAATGAGATTTTGTCATGCCCTAGCATCATGGAAGAACGATGAAATAGTGGATTTTTGCTGGAGAGTTCGAGATTGATTGTGTCTGGTTTCGATATTTGGTAGAATCATTTATGATGAGCAATTAAATGAAGTAATGACTGTTGGGAAGTACATTTTTTGTTTTCTTTTGGATTACTAATTGCATTCCTTTGTGATAGTTTCTAACATTGGAATTGGAAGGTTGTCTACTTGAGCACCTTTGTTGTAGAAAAGACGATAATGTTTTTCCCAGTTTGTCATTTGTTTGGTCTAAATACGATGTATGATGGGTTATGGATCTCACATTAAAAACAAAAGGCTCAACTTTTTTCTGTATGGCTCTCAATCATATACCAGTGAATCCATTTGTTTTGCCCTGGTCTAGGTCGCTGTGCAGAGTTTAGCGATTCTTATTGGTTGCTCTTGAGTAAAACATGACTCTTGTTGTGAATTTATCATGTATAATTTTCATATGTAAGCTATCAACCGCAAAATTATAGTTTAGAACCCTTAAAGAATGTCATTCTTGCAAAATTATTAAACTTTAGTTCCCTGGTTGTATCTATTCACTTCTGATCTTTTATAAAAGTCATTCTCTTGTGATTCTCGTATTAGGTATGTCTGCATCATGATCCTCGAGTTTTAAGGAAATATGTTGACCATCCGGAAATCTTTTTCTCCACATGCAGTGGGGCTATATCATAATCACAACTCCGAATGGAGTCTTGGATCATCAGGAAGCAAGTCGACAAAATGTTAGCGGCCAAGTGCTGGGATATTTTTACCAGAGATCTGATGGTTCTTGGGAGACGTCGAAGTAGAAACGGCAACCCCTGCTTTCTTGACACGTTTTGTTCATTTTTGGTCTCCCGGAAACAGTTTTTGAAGAACATTGAATCACGTGGGAGCTTCCATGCACTAGCTTGCTATTTTCTGGATTCTGTATTTCTGTTTCCAAATGTAGTCGAAAATAATACAGCTCTTTGTTTGTTGCTACACAGCGTCAGATACAGCCAATACTTCTGTAAAAAGTGATGCATTGTGCTTGTGTTAAGAGTTTAGTGCATGGTTACTGTTGGGCATTGTTTGGTGCAATGGATGCAATTTCGATTCCAAATGCTGTCATGGCCTATTTTCAAGTCTATAAGCATATACTTTTTCGTGTCATATCAAAGGTTAAAATGTAAAACATTGTCTTGTAGCAACTTGACCCGTTTTTACCAACAACTTGAGCCGTTTTTTCCAACTTCTTGAGCAGGGAAAAAGAAAAAAAAACGAGGCGATGGAGATTCATTGGATCTACGAATTTATCTTTGTCCATAAATAATATAATGGTTAACCGGTAAATGCTTGTAAATTCGCGTGATTTGTGTAAAGGATGATTTTGTGATAATTTTATGGCATTTTTTTTTTTTTGTGAACTTGATTTTGAGTCCCATCATTTTTAAATAAAAATTTATATTTGTTGTGACTTTCATCAGTTGCTTTCTTCTCCAACCTTTTCTTCGAATTTCAGGATAATTAATAACTAATATTAGGAAATTACGACAGTATTATTTTGCGGTAATATATGATAAACATTATAATTAATAAAGATTTGCAATAAAATAAATTTCATACACCGAGTTGGGATTTTCATCGGTTGCTTTCTTCCTAAAAATGTGCCATTTTCTTACCAGCTCAGTATACTGTATACTATCTTGTTCGCTCAATCTTTAGGGTCACTTGCGCCTAATTGTTTCGCAAATTCACACACTTATCCCCTTTTTTCCTTTCTTCAAATCGAATTCGCATATTTGTTTTTCGGATGCAGACCCCTTCTTGTTATTGGGATTACTACTGCGGAATCATTTTCCTCTGAAAATAATCCGATCCCGGTTGAATTTGGTTTCACCTTGTATAGACGGGATCCTTTTCTTGAACTTTTTTGTATCATTTGAAAGATTTTAAGCCCAGTTTCGTCACTGGACTTCTTCAAGACTTTAATTTCAGGTACAATCTGTGTTTTTTTTTCAACTATTTGATTTTGTGTTAGGAATTTGGAGGTGTGTCATTTTTTTAAATATATATTTTATTATTGGGATGGTTCGAAGATGTGAGTCGCCACTCTTCGTTTAATTTAATGTAAAGTTACTTTCGTTAATCGAGTAATTCAATTGGAAAAACTTCGTTTTTTGTTTTATGATTAACCATGGAATTATAGAATATTTTAAGGATTTCTCTCCTTTTTTATTGATGTTGATCGTGAATCGTGATGCGATATTGCAAAATCTGGGTACGGAAAATTAAAAGTTATTTCGCATGTATGGTGCACGATTACACGGTACACTAGAAAGCTTCGACGAAGCCATGCATCATTTTTAAGGAAGGTTGCTGTGTATGCCATTAAAGTAATTATGGTGCAAATTCATTAGTGTGCATGATAAGCAAAATTTTAGTACAGACGTGGGATTGACATGATAAATGGCATGGCCAGTGCATAGCACACAAATTTCAGCAACAAAATTGTAGTGTTTTAGGCTCTGGACCCCAGAGAAATGCTTTTCTTGGTCAAGGATGATTAACTCAAGATTGTTCAAGTAGGCTTTTTTCTATTGCATGAGAAGAGGATTTCATCTTCGCACTGGATTGAAGTAGGTTATGTGTGAAACATACTCATCCTCAATTAAAGAGCAAAGCCATGATTTATTATGGCAGGGAAGTTTCAGTCGGTGCTGATTGATCCCTTAAAGATTTGAGTTACTTGTTTTTGCAGAAAGTAAAACACCGTAGCCCAACAGTCAAATTGTGATGCTGAATGTTGCCTCCAGCTGGTGGGGTTGGGATGACATCTGCAATGGATGATATAAACTTGATCCAGCAGTCTCAGAGGCATCATCTTGTTGTCAGGGAACTTGGTGAAGAAATCGATTTGGAAATTGGCGCTGGAGACGATGACCCAACTTTTCACCAGAACTCTCTTCTTGGTGTTCAGCCAAATGAATCCTCTGCCAAAGAGCACACTGAAAACAAGCATTTAATGGGTTCTCAACTTCCCAGTGAGGATCAAGATTTATCGAAGGCACAGACAGGAAAGAGGAAAAAGAAGGTAGTGAAAAGATGGAGAGAGGAGTGGGCTGATACATATAAATGGGCATATGTTGATGTAAAGGAAGGGACAGCAAGGATATTCTGTTCTATATGTCGAGAATATGGAAGGAAGCACAGGCGGAACCCATATGGAAATGAAGGCAGTAGGAACATGCAGATGAGTGCGCTGGAGGAGCACAATAACAGCTTGCTTCACAAAGAGGCTCTCCGTCTGCAGCAAGCATCTGTAGAAAAAATAATAGTTGATAAGCCTATCTATGTGAAAAGTAAGTTTTTTTCCTTATTTGCTGATAAAAGTTCTTTTTTTTTGTTCAATTATTTTGTTCTTTAATTAATTGGGGATACGGCTTCAGCATTTTTCCTCTAAATGCAGGAAAAATCATATTCTTTAGTTTTTCTGCACTAAAATCCACATTATAACTTATAAGTGAATAGGTGATTTAATTTCTAATCACATTTCTGTGATGTTTGAAGTGATCTCGGTAATTTTCTTGGCTCTCACACAATGGTTGAACTCATTGCAGCTATTATGTCTAAAACAGCTGGATCAATTGTTGAAGCTGCATTGAGAAGAGACCCTCATGAAGCTGAGTTCATACAGTCTCTTCAAGAAGTGATCCATGCTTTGGAAAGAGTAATTTCAAAAAATGCCAAGTAAGTTGGCTTATATATATATTTTTTGAAGCCAGCTTTAAGTATTTTAGATGCTCATGGTCTGCAAGATGACTATAATAATGGTTGTAACAAAAAGGCTAACCATGTCGCAGCTATGTGAATACCATGGAGAGATTATTAGAACCTGAGCGCATAATTATCTTTCGGGTTCCATGGCTTGATGATAGAGGTGAAACACATGTTAACCGCGGTTATCGGGTTCACTTCAACCAGACACTTGGTCCATGCAGGGGTGGTCTGCGTTTTCATCCATCAATGAACTTGAGCGTTGCCAAGTTTCTTAGTTTTGAACAGGTGTTTGTCATTCTGTTATGCACTCATTCTGCAGAGGTCGATTTTATGTATAAATGCTTGGGCCCTGCTTAGTAAAATGATGCAGAATTCGATCCATATCTTAGCTCAGATTGCCCGTGTAACGCTCACACTTTTTGGTAAAGTTTGGAAGTGTTTTTTAATGTTTTAGAAAAATAAGGAGAATATGTCAGTGGCTTTAGTTTTTTTTCTGCAAGACATTTTCTATGGTAAAGTTTGGAAGTGTTTTTTAATTGTTTTAGGAAAATCTGGAGAATATGTCAGTGGTTTTGGTTTTATTTTTGCAAGACATTTTCTACGGTAGATGCCATATCATGCAATCATCTGTTGGATGACGTATTATATAATTTTGTTATTTGAATAATCTTTAGGTATTTTAAAATATAATACATATAAATGGAGTTTTTTTCAAAAATAAAGAAAATTGAATTAAAAGTAATGGTTGTATTGGGAGATCCAAAACTGAAAGAAGATAGAATTTGATAGATGGTGCTAGATTATGTTATATGTTGGGTTTTAATTTAGGAGAATGAAAACATTACTAAAAACATGGTTCCAAACATTGGCTTTTGTTCTATGTTGGGCTCTTACAGTGATGTCTGTCTTGGTTGAACATTCTGCCACTTGTGTGGTTTGCACAAAACGTCAAACTTGATAGAATTTTTAGTCAGAGATTGGAGCTATGTATGTTTTTGATAAGTTTAGGGCTTTGTTTTCCCATTTTCTCCGTTGCGGATTTTTTTTGCCTTTTGTAATTTAATAGCTTTTGATCAATTAATATAATAATGTTTCCTATAATGCTATCTAAAAAAATACTTCGAACTTGATATGTAATGTTGAGCGATGGTCGAAATTTGATGAAATATATGATTTAAGCAATTCAGTATTTAGGACTTAATGCTCAATTTTGCATGCAGACGCTAAAAAATGCGTTATCTCCGTATAGACTTGGAGGCTCTTCTGGTGGAAGTGATTTTGATCCAAAAGGCAAAAGCGATAGTGAGGTGATATTTTTGTAATTTTGCGGCAATTAGTTACCAAAGGTGTATCTTTGAAGTATTGACCTTTTTCTAATGTGGTTCCTAAACAACACTTGTAGATCATGAAGTTTTGCCAGAGCTTCATGAGTGAGTTGTATCGCTATTTGGGGCCTGACAAGGTTTGCAAGATGGCTTCTTGTCAAAATTTTGAGGCCTGTTTCTGAGATATCTGTGATTTGCTAACCTTTTTCTTGTAACCTAGGATCTTCCTTCAGAGGATATGGGTGTTGGCACCCGTGAAATGGGTTATCTATATGGACAATACAGGCGCCTGGTTGGTCACTCTCAGGTTAAAGCTGTGTACTTTGTAGAGATCGGTCGCTTTCATTACTTATTTTGACGCTGCTATTGTCATGGCCTGATCAAGTGTATTTTATTGCTTGAAATAATCGAAAATTATTGTTTCATGTAAAATTTGATTTAGCTTTTTGTACTTTCAGTTAAATCACTAGTACTTCGATGAAGACAGTACTATCAGCATCTTGTGGTCTTCCATGTTGGCTTAGATATGTTAAATTAAGAACAAGTAGAAACTTGTTCAAGTGATTTTTTATCCATGTACTTGGTCATGCTTTTAGTTTTTATTCTTCACCAATCTTCCAACAAAAGATTTTTATGCGTGATGCATCTGCTTTAACCATGCAGGGAAGTTTTACTGGCCCAAGAATAAACTGGTCTGGCTCTAGTCTTCGAACTGAAGCTACTGGCTATGGATTGGTGACAAACTTTCCGTTGTAATGTCTGTGCTTCCATGCCTGTTTTTATTAATTAATCTTCTTATTTCTTGCAGGTATTTTTTGCCCAACTTATGCTTGCTGACATGAATAAAGAACTGAAAGGGTTAAGGTGCTACATATTTACTGCTTATTCATGGCTTGTATTTGTTTTCTCCAAAGCATTAATTGTATGAATGTCTATAGTGTTGCTTTTGTTTTTCCTTCTCCATCTTAGTCGCTTACCCTGTCTTATCACTGTCTCATCCTTAGACATCTGAAATGATCATCTGCTTTTACTAATTCATGTAAGTTCTATTTATGAGAGACGACTGTATCAATAGGATATAATGAAGGAGAAATCAAGATTAGTCTGGACTCATAAACCTTTTATCAGGTTTTTACCAATAGAAATTAGTATGGCTATTATCTGCATAAGAGTCATTTTGAGGAACAAATTTTAGCGCAGGAAATTAGTTTGTAAAATAAATTAGATAATTTATGCATGAAGTCTCTTGGAATCTGATATTTTACTTTTTTTTAATATCTTCTTCACTAGATGTGTTGTTAGTGGCTCTGGAAAGATATCTATGCATGTCCTGGAGAAACTTATTGCTTACGGTGCTCTTCCTAAAACAGTATCAGGTAAAGCATTGTCTTTTTCCAAATTCATATTTTTCGTTAAATTTGTGATTGTGCAGTTAGATGCTTTGGAATTTCACTTCTTCTGATTAATTATCTTGGTATACCTAATGATCTCACTGTATTAAAGAATTGAAATTGTAAAAGAATAAACTTGCCAGAATGTCAATTATTGCTTCACATTTAGATTGTAGACGCATTGGAGAAGACTCGTGTAATAGTTTCTGTTTTTTAACCTCTCACACACACACACATATATATGATTAATTATATCGCTCTGCAGTACTCTCAATTTTCCTTGTTAAGATAGCATGTCAAATCTTATATTCTCGCATTTAACAGTAGAGTAGGTCTCTTGTGAGACGGTCTCATTAATATTTATTTGTGAGACGGGTCAACCCTACCGATATTCACAATAAAAAGTAATACTTTTAGCATAAAAAGTAATACTTTTTCATGGATGACCCAAATAAGAGATCCGTCTCACAAAATACGACTCGTGAGACCGTCTCACACAAGTTTTTACCTTAATAGTAACATCTCTCAGTGTTGCTCTTCCTGTGCAATAACCTCACACCGCATGGATTGTATTTCTTCTTAGGATAAACCTCTCATTAATATCTTGTCCATATGAATTCAATCATTATCAATGTTGTCCTCACAAATCTGGTTAGTAATTTTCTTTTTCATTTGATTAGTGTGACTTGGACTCAACACCAGCACCTAATCTTTGAGAGTGTGATTTCTACCACTAATTAATTGGTGGTCATCCTTGTACGAGTAAAGCTGGAGGTGAAAACATGTCTGCTTTTCATGTGGATTTCTAACCAGATAATTTGTCTTAGAAATCCTATTCTTGGATTTTATCTTCATTAATGTCTAAATGAATTAAATCACGGAGAAGGAAACTTTTTCTGTTTCTTCTATAAGCATTTCATCCTGTATTCTATGTCTGTTGTAAACACAGATTCAAAAGGTTATTTAGTGGATGAGGATGGATTTGACTTCATGAAAATATCCCTTCTGAGAGATATTAAGGCTCAGAATAGAAGTTTGAGGTTTGTACGCTGCCTGCCCCTCCCCTCGGTTTTAACTTTCCGTTTTCACACCATCTTATTAGTATTGTTTTCAGAGAATATTCAAAAACTTATGCCCGATCAAAGTACTATGATGAAACAAAGCCTTGGAATGAAAGCTGTGATGTTGCATTTCCATGTGCTTATCAAAATGAGATTGATCAATCTGATGCCATGAATTTGGTAAACTCGGGTTGTCGGATACTAGTAGAAGGTTGGTAACTGTCACTGTATTTTGTCGAATTCTATTTGTAGACTTCCTCTTATTTACGGAATCTTCATTTTCGTGGTTTGAATTTGTTATTGTCTTCAGATTGTATCTAACTGCGTTGGTAATATTCTAAGGTTCAAATATGCCATGCACCCCTGAAGCAGTTGATATTATGAGAAAAGCCAATATTCTAGTTGCGCCATCTATGGCTGCTGGTGCAGGAGGGGTACATCTTTTGGTCCTTTAGATACAGTCTGCAACTACTCTCATGCTGTGTAGGTTTATCTATAGGCAATTTTTTGCAGGTTGTTGCAGGGGAACTTGAGCTTAAAGAGTGTAGTTTGAATTGGTCTCCTGAAGATTTTGAATCTAAACTACAGGCGAGTGCTACTCTCATGGGTTGGGAAAGTACTTGGCGTGCAGTTTTCTCAAAATTGTCGTTCTTATGAACTATCCACTCTATTTTTCGTTGAGACTTCAAGTTCTTTCATCCATGTTAACTTCAATTTCATTCTATTTAATGACAGGAAGCAATGAAGCAAACATACCAAAGAACACTTAAAGCAGCGACTGATTTTGGTTACCAGAAAGAGAGTCCCGAGTAAGGCTACTCTTGATTTTGCCTCGAATTGCTTGTGGATCAGATAATTTGAGACCTTATTTGGTCATAAAAATACCTGGTTTATTGAGATATTCATGTTCCTTTTGGTGCAGGGCTTTGGTACATGGAGCGGTCATTTCTGCTTTCTTAACGATAGCAAGCAATATGACCGATCAAGGTTGCGTTTAGACCATCTGCTTTCTTGACAATTGCAAGCAACATGACCCATCAAAGCTTGTGCGTCGAACATCTCGACGATATGTAACAAGAAGCTGCTTAAATAATGTGGTCGAAGATCATTTGTCAATTAATTTACGGATTTCAAAGCTTGTAAATTAAATCCTTCTTGTAGCTTAATTCGACAGCTTAGGTTTGTAAAACTGTTTCACTTGAAAGAAACAATTCGTTATTTCAATAGAATGGTGAATTGATTCGAATGTAGAGTTGGTATTTCTATGTAACATTTCGAACCACTGCTCTTTACCATACCTCTTCGTGCACATGATTCAGCCTCCCGTATCAGTTCTTTTAATCTTGCCATTTTCCCCTGATTAAATTACAACTTCGAATACCTCGTGCAGCATAAAACTTAGAATTTATTTTTGCAAAATGAAGTATCACTCCGCTTTATTTCCAGTTATTCGGGACTGAACCAAACTTCATGGAAGTGGTGATGAAACAAAAAAGAGTCCACAGAAACAAAAACAAAATTAAAAAACAAAGAAGCTCGACATTGGGTATAAACAATCATATCATAGAGCAAACTAAGCCAAATGCAATCAAATCATACCATATTTCAATCTGAACCAGAGAATCCAAAATCTACGATAAAACACTCCGTTAAAACTAAAAAACAGAGGAAAATTTAAAGTAAAACAGTTCAAGATTTAATTCAAGTCCATTTTGAGTCCAAAAGTAGATAACAATGCGCTACCCTGACTTGGAGAAGTTGGGAAAGGGGAAAACTCCATGAACTTAAGACACTATATCAAGCAGCCTGCCTGTTCCTCTTCTTGACTCCAGACTTGGAAACATTGAGACTTCTGTTAACAACACTCAACCTTGCAAGGGCTGCCTTCTTCAGATCCGGCCTGTAATAGTTATCTGCCACCTGAACTCAAGACGTTTAATTACTACACAGCCACATCTAAAACCCAACATTTAGTGAATTGAGCAAGCGAAAAATAAGCCAGCATGCCTTTCTCCACAACAAATATATGACATGGATAGATATCTAGAGCATTAGATCCTTTATCTTCTACAAATAGAATAGTCATTTTAAAAAACAGTAATGCGTACAGGGAAGATTGCATCTGGATCAAAGGAAAGATTTTCAGCTGTACTGCTCGTCAAAAGTAGAAAGCACGGCACATTAACTTTTAAAAGAAGGCTGGAAAGTAAAGATCTTTGAAACACAAACATAGATTAAATAAGAAAAAGAAACAGTATTAAAATAGAACGCAGGGAAACCAAATAATCTCAAACATAAAGGGACTTACTGATGATAATGTACCTGGTTAGAAACAGCCTTGGCCATGCGGTGGAACTCCTTCTTCATGACAGACTTGTGAAGCAAATGGCGAGGCTTGTGCTGTTTCTTGGTCTTTGCAGTAGCAAGCAAAACCGACTGGTCCTTGCCAGGTTGAATGGTCACGGTTTTCTTGTTTGCCAACCCTAAGAAAATAATCCACAAAACAAGTCATTTCAGATGTCATAAAAGAGAGTTCAACTGCAAAGAACCAAAACAAAATATTCTCTCTTAACAAAATAGAAAAGAAAATAAAAGATTCTCATGAATCCACAAACATCGCAGGTCTTCATTTACAATAAAAGCAATTTATATTAAAAAAAACCAATAGAGAATTGTCCAGCTAACAATCGGCACAGTTATTATCAAAGTCATTAAGAGTGTAATAGTAACATCAGGAGGCTGTATCTGTCTCTAATTTCAATTATATGAAACAGTAATAGAAAAAGCGAAACCAAAAACCAGGTTAATCCACCATCTTCCGATAAATCTGGGATGGTCATATTTCCGTTCGATTTTACTGACAACAAATGTAGCAAATACTCCCACACAAACTTGTAAACAATCAAATGATCACTAACACTAACATAAAATTTACCTTGAAAATAAAATAAGTCGACCTTTTATCATTATTTTCCATATCCGGATCCTTTCTTCAAGTTAAAGTAAAACCAAACAAAAAGTCGAGTAAATGAAGCAAGAACAAATGCCAAAAACATGAAACTAACCAGAATACTTGTATGAATGGATGTTGCATAGATTATTTGGTTCTTTGCTGAATTTCACTCCCGCGGTTCCATTCCCGAATTCCTTCACCAGGAAACAGTTGTTTTTTTTCACGATCTCCCAGATCAACTGCCCAGGCACTGTCGCCATCTCTAACAAGAAGAAACCCTAATTCATGGAGAAGAAAACAAAATCATCAAACGTCAGCATTAACGTATCCACAATGTATCCACAATTTGGGGGGTTGGGCGCTCGGGTTTACCTTAAGACGGAGGAGATTGGGCGGTTTGGGAGGGGACTAAAAGCCCTAGTTATAGAACTGAATGACGAAAATAACCCTCACTGACAGATTAATTTTTTTAATTTAAAAATATTATATATTTTGAATGGTAAACTAATAATGTAGAAAAAATAGCTTTTTTATATGTTTCAACATACCATTTTTTTTATTTAATTATTTTTAAAAATAGTATATTTGTTATCTTCTATTTTAAAATTTTTAATACATATAATTCACCATGAGAATAATAAAATATATAATAAATATGACCAACCAACAAATGTTTGCTAGTATTTGAATTTAAATATAATATAAAAAAAATCCTCCAATATTAAGTAAAAAGAATTTATTCTGACTGATATTTATTTACTATAATATATGAAAAAGAGTAGGTCTGACGGTCTCACGAATCTTTATCTGTGAGACGGGTCAACTCTACCGGTATTCACAATAAAAAATAATATTCTTAGCATAAAAAGTAATAATTTTTCATGGATGACCAAATAAGAGACCCGTCTCACAAAATACGACCCGCGGATAGAAGCCAGGAACGAACTGGACTGAAAGTGATGAATGTTAGTGATATTTTTGTGTGTGTGTATTTGTTTACAGTGTCAACTAATTCACTTAAGCTACTTGTGAAAAAAATCAACTCAACTCTAAATTTCTATTTGACCCATTGTGGCTTCAACAGGGGTCTAGATAAAAAAAATGTAAAAAGTTTTTGATCAAGAAAAGCTTCGACAAAAGCTACTCAAGTCTCTTTCTTTCTTCTTGTATAAACCGGAAAACCCGAGCCGCTGATTCTGGTGCCGACTTGGGGTTGTGAGGCACAACCTTTATCACTTGTATCCTCCGCTCATTGCTTGAATCCTTTGTGTCCTGAACTGACGGTGTGGTGGGAAAAAGAGGTAGCACATCTCCTTCCAACTGCTCGGCAGGACTGCTTGTTCTACGGCCTTGGGATCCTTGCAATTTTTCACCAACATCAGATAATACACCACTCTGCTGGCTCGACCCATGTGAGTTTTTCTGAGGTCCATGCAATGGGATAGCTTGCTTGATTTCAACGTTTGAACCACCAGTACACGATACAGGCATGGTGTGTTGGAAATAGCTTTGCCTGAGTGGAACGCTAGAAAAACGTTCATTACCCTGATGGGTCAATGCAGGAACACCATAAGCTGTTCCACACACTGTGCTTAAACTTATAGGAGTGTAGTTTCCATATACAGACGCCATGAAGCCAAAAGATGGAGGACATGGCCCTGTATAGGGCTTGTAGATTAGTCCCTCGGAAGGAGATCTTACAGGAACAAGCCATTGATTTCCAGGTGGTGGGTAGAAACACCAAGGTGCTAAGTTACCGTCTGTGGGAGTGGATGCTGATGTAGATGGTTTATTTGAAGCAGAAGGCTGGGTAAAATATCGTTTCTCAGCAGCATTTAGGGGCGGTAGAAGCTTTCCATCATTGTCAGGGTTTGACTTTACGCCATCTACTTTTGGTTTGGCTACAATTGGAGAAGGATCCAAAGGGGTAACAAAGAGAAGCTTTTTCATGGGGGGAAACTTGATAGATGGCTTTTTGAGATTGAAATTGTTTTCGAATATCACTTCTGGTGATCCTGCAATTAGTTTCTGCACCTGTTAATATTATCACATGGAGATTAGTAAATAACTAAATATATCGTTAGAAGAGTGAAATTAACACAAAATTTGGACAGATGCGCTACAGAAGAGTTGCTTCAGTTGAATACAGGCATACTTACCTTTACCAGTCTGTGCAACTCAAATATCTGAACCGCAAATATCTTTTGCTGACTGCAAAAAAATGAGTACAACAGAAAGACTAGAAGTTCAATAAAAACGGGTAGATGACCTCAAATTCGAAAAACTTTTCTGCTGCAAGAACAAGCAACCGAAATACTTACTGGACAATTGTTTGCCTTGCTTTCCAGAACAATCTCTGACCAATCACTCCTGCTGCGTCATCATGCAGACCATGTCTACAGTTTTCCACAGAAGTGTCTGAATTTTCTTGCTTCTTGCCAGTACTTACCAATCGCATTGCTTCAGAATCCTTGTCTTCAGAACCCTCCCCAATCCAGTCGATTTCAGGTGGCCTATTGTTGTCAATAAATCGCAAAAAGGAACATGTCAAATCATCCATCTCAGATGCCTGCCTTTTCCCCATCGTTGTTTTAGCCTTGCTCTCTTGCATAACTCTACATTCTTGAAATGGGTGTGCATAAGAATCATATAATATGCTAGAATCACTGATCAAGCTGAGGTCTCTAGCGTTGGTTGAGATTTTATTTCCAGCAAGAGAGGTTGGAGTTGCATCTGCTGAAGTTTTCTCAACTGTTAATATCACGGGTTTTTTTCCCTCTTCATCATCAACATTTTGAGAAAATTGACTGATTTTTACAATGTGATTTTGTTGATCTGCCACACATGTCTCATCTGACTGGTTCAACCGAATATTACGGAGTTTCCCAGAAGCAAATGAACTAAAGGTAGCATTTCTTTCATTATCAAAGCATAATTGAAGTTTGCAATAATTTTGTGCCGTATCTGCTCGAAAGACAAACACTACGATCATTTGCATCTCCAGACAAGTTAGCTAACTATTACCGAAAGCTGGAAAAACCATGAGGCTGAGAGGACTTACAGTCATTGATCCTCGTTGAATTTCCTGAAACTAGGGGGTTTTGCTCATTTTTATTCCCTGACACCGGTGACTCGGATTTCTTTAATGCAATGTTCAAATTTAAGCCACTAGAATAATTAATCACGTCCGCTGAGTGACAAGATCCTGACAAACTAGAGAAGGGAGGAAGTGCTTTGGAATTTCCAGCCTGTTTTCATCAAGAATTTGAGACACATCATGGAGAATTTTTGAGTTCGAGGGAGAGATAATGATAAAGAATTTGATAAGATTCTCATAAAATTTAAATTTCTTCAACTGAGGAAAACTAGTGTCAAGTTCATTCACCTCTAACTAAATCTAAGCACATGTAGCTATCCAAATGTAATTGATACCCCATGGATGGGTTCACTACCCCTGGCCCATCTCTAGCCCAAATGGAAGATAAGCCCATCAAGGGCCCAGGTATTCTCCTATAAATACCAGGTTTGAGTGTTCAGTTGATTCATTCAATATATTGTTTTTCAGCAGCACCCTTAGCTGCTCCCCCCATATATCCTCAGTCTCTGACTTGAGCGTCGGAGGGGCTACGCCAGGACACCCTCCTGGCCCCCTCGTAACGATCTTATTTGTGATTTCAGGCTCAGGGTAATTTCAAAGCCCGCGTTTGGACTAGTGACAATTGCTGGAATCGGACCCTAAATTTCCGTGAGTATCACTTGGCGCCGTCCGTGGGAACTTTGCGTTGAGACGTAGAGATGGTAGGCAAGAGAGGAAGTAGAAGAGCTACCTCAGTATCATCGCGTCCTCAGAGGGGACCCGAACAATATCATGTTGAGACAAGACAGGAACAACCGCATCTTGAGATGAGACAGGAACAACCTCGTCAAGAGACAAGAGCCGAGCAGCCCCTTCACAAGACAAGGGTCGAGCAAACCCGTCCCAATGAGAACGTGGGGAACTTGACCCTAGAACAGTTGGGCCAATTTATCACCCGGACAGTGAACGAGGCCATGAAGAGGAATCAAGAGTCTATGTTTGCTGAAGGACAAGCCACTCGCCAGGACCGAGAGGAGAATGCTGAGGGTCATCAGAGCAGGGTTGAAGAGACGCAACCCCTCCAAGGTGGGGAGAATCCCGAGATAGAGGAGATGTGGAAGGAGATAAGAATGTTGAGGCAACAATTGGGAAACAAAGCTCCAGTGTCCAAGAAGGAGAGTCCTTTTTCCCCTGCCATTTTGGAGGAAGGGCTTCCTCCAAGTTTCCGACAATCAAATGTAGGAGAGTACGATGGTCGTACTGACCCAGAAGAACATTTGGGAAGGTTTGAGAACACAGCTATGTTGCATCAGTATTCAGATGGAGTTAAGTTTAAGGTGTTTCTGGGCACGTTGGTGAGGTCAGCCCAGCAATGGTTTAACACCTTGCAGCCCAACTCTCTATGATCTTTCGAGGATTTTTCTGTTGCTTTCTTGCACAGATTCGCTAGCAGCAAGAGGCACCAAAGAAATTATTTGAGCTTGTTTGTGATGAAGCAGCAAGAAACTGAAACTCTGCGAGAATTTATTCAGCGTTTCAACGTTGCAGCGCTGGATATACCAGATGCTTCCCCTGACATCATGATAAATGCCTTTACCCAAGGACTGAGGGGAGGAGAGTTCTTTAAATCATTGGTCAAGAAACCTCCATCAAGTTATGATGATCTGTTATCTCAGACGAAAAAATATGTACATCTAGAAGATGCCCAGCGACACAAGAAGATGGAGCAGCGGCATGGGGGAAATAGAGTCGAGGGAGCGGAAAGAGGAGGTTGGAAGAGAGGTGCGAGCGAGAAGAAGGAGGATAAAGCTAGGGACAGAAGACAATTCTCATCCTATGTTCCCCTGGATAGGAGTTTTGACAGGGTGATGGAGGTGAGGGATCCCGAGGGAAGGTGGGAGAAGTCGCAAAAGGTTGAGAGCGGTGCTCGATTGCCTTCGCGGGACAGACGAGAAGGATCCGCATCCGGGAGTCGACCGAGGTCTCGCCCGTCCCCCAGGCGTGGTCAAGGTCCTCCATGGATAAATCAGAGGGTTGGGGAGCAGAGAGGGGAAGGTCGAGGTCAAATTGTCCTTCAGGAGCCCGTCGAGTCGAGGAGGGAAACGAATTAGGATAACCACCCTGCGAGAGGAATGATTCATATGATCTCGGGCGGTGCTACTGATGGAGACTCTGGGCGAGCTCGGAAAGCACATGGGAGAAGGTTGGAGAACTTTGAGATATCTAGGGGTGCAGACTTACCACAAGACCCCATTATCAGCTTTGGGCCGGAAGACCTCCAAGGCGTTGTCACTCCACATAACGATGCCTTGGTGGTGACGGCCACCATTGCCAATTATGATGTGACAAGGATATTTATTGATAATGGAAGCTCCGTGAATGTCTTGTTCAAGAGCACGTTGGATCAAATGAAGGTGGAAGGATTTGAGTTTGAGCAGGTCTCCACCCCGCTGTATGGGTTTGCAGGACACGCCATCCCGTCTTTGGGTCAGATTGTGCTTCGCCTATCCTTGGGGACTGATCGTCGGCGGGTAACAAAAATGATAGCGTTCACTGTGGTGGATACCCTTTCAGCGTATAATGGAATTCTAGGACGGCCAGCCCTGAAGGATTTCAGAGCTATAGTTTCCACTTATCATCAGAAGCTTAAGTTTCCTATGGGAAAAGGAGTTGGAGTCTTGTGCGGAGATCAAAAAGTCGCGCGTCGGTGTTATGAAGTGGTAGTGAGGGAGGAGGGAAAAAGAGCGTGTGTGGAGCTTAACTTGATTAGAAAAGGAAAAAGTGGGTAACTTTGTCCTGTGGAGGTACAAGAAGAGCAGAGATGAACGTTGGAGAATGCGCTGGACAAGGCTCTAAAGAGGCTCGGGAACATTTACCACCTTAGAGAATATTAATCTTAAATTGAATTTTGCTGTATTTCGTTTCTGAATTTGTCTTGTGTTATCAGTTAAAATTTAATAAAGCCAAGTTCTTATATTAAGTTCGTGAATGTTGTTGTATTGTGAGGATGAAATGAGTTAAATTTTCATACTAAGGCATCGCCTAGCAGAGGAGCAGAATTTGTCCGGAGAAAAATTAAATTTTCCTGCTAAGACGTCGCCTAACAGAGGAGCAGAGTTAGGGAGGAGAAAAATTAAATTTTCCTGCTAAGACGTCGCCTAGCAGTGGAGGAGAAGAATTTTATTTTTCTGCTAAGGCACCGCCTAGCAGAGGAGCAGAGTTAGGGAGGAGAAAAATTTTATCTTCCTGCTAAGGCACCACCTAGCAGAGGAGCAGAGTTAGGGAGGAGAAAAATTTTATCTTCCTGCTATGGCATCGCCTAGCAGAGGAGCAGAGTGGAGAGGAGAAAAATTCTATTTTCCTGCTAATGCATCACCTAGCAGAGGAGCAGATTGAGGAAGGAGATTTAAATTTTATTTTTCCTACTAAGGCATCGCCTATTAGAGGAGCAGAGTTAGGGAGGAGAAAAATTTTATTTTCCTGCTAAGGCACCACCGCCTAGTAGAGGAGCAGAGTTAGGGAGGAGAAAAATTTTATTTTTCTGCTAAGGCACCACCGCCTAGCAGAGGAACAGAGTTAGGGAGAAGAAAAATTTTATCTTCCTGCTATGACATCGCCTAGCAGAGGAGCAGAGTGGGGAGAAGAAAAATTTTATTTTTCTGCTAAGGCACCGCCTAGCAGAGGAGCAGAGTTAGGGAGGAGAAAAATTTTATCTTCCTGCTATGGCATCGCCTAGCAGAGGAGCAGAGTGGGGAGGAGAAAAATTTTATTTTCCTGCTAAGGCACAGCCTAGCAGAGGAGCAGATTTAGGGAGGAGAAAAATTTTATCTTCCTGTTATGGCATCGCCTAGCAGAGGAGAAGAGTGGGGAGGAGAAAAATTCTATTATCCTGCTAAGGCATTGCCTAGCAGAGGAGCAGAGTGAGGAAGGAGAAAAATTTTATTTTCCTGCTAAGGCATCGCCTAGCAAAGGAACAGAGTTAGGGAGGAGAAAAATTTTATTTTCCTTCTAAGACATCGCCTAGCAAATGAGCAGAGTTTAGGAGGAGAAAAATGTTATTTTCCTGATATGGCGTCGCCTAACAGAGGAGTTAGAGGGTGAGGTTGAAGAATTTTTAATTTCCTGCTAAGGCTTCGCCTAGCAGAGGAGTTAGAGTTTGAGGGTGGAGAATTTTTATTTTCCTGCTAAGGCGTCGCCTAGCAGAGGAGTTAGAGGGTGAGGTGGAGAATCTTTATTTTCCTGCTAAGGCGTCGCTTTGCATAGGAGGTAGAGGGTGAGAGTGGAGATTCTTTATTTTCCTGCTAAGGTGTCGCCTGGCAGAGGAGTTAGAGGATGAGGGTGAAGAATCTTTATTTTCCTGCTAAGGCGTCGCCTGGCAGAGGAGTTAGAGGGTGACGTGGTGAAATTTTTATTTTCCTGCTAAGGCGTCGCCTAGCAGAGGAGTTAGAGGGTGAAGGTGGAGAATCTTTATTTTCCTGCTAAGACGTCGCCTGGCAGAGGAGTTAGAGGGTGACGAGGTGAAATTCTTATTTTCCTGCTAAGGCGTCGCCTTACAGAGGAGTTAGAGGGTGAGGGTGAAGAATTTTTATTTTCTTGCTAAGGCTTCGCCTAGTAGAGGAGTTAGATTATGAGGGTGGAGAATTTTTATTTTCCTGCTAAGACCCGGCTTAGCAGAGGAGTTATGAGATGATGAGGTGAGAGTTTGATTTTCCTGCTAAGGCGTCGCCTAGCAGAGGAGTTAGAGGATGAGGGGGGAGAATCTTTATTTTCCTGCTAAGGCGTCGCCTGGCAGAGGAGTTAGAGGGTGACGAGGTGAAATTTTTAATTTCCTGCTAAGGCGTCGCCTAGCAGAGGAGTTAGAGGGTGAGGGTGGAGAATCTTTATTTTCCTGCTAAGGCATCGCCTGACAGAGGAGTTAGAGAGTGACGAGGTGAAATTTTTATTTTCCTGCTAAGGCATCGCCCATCAGATGAGTTAGAGAGTGAGGAGGTTGAAGTTTTTATCTTTTCCTGCTAAGGACTATTTTAGCAGATGAGTTAACGACGCGGGGAAGTGGAAATCATTTTCCTTCAAAAACTTAGTAGAGGACCTTGAAGATGGAGGCGTCGAGGACATTCCGTGTTAGAAAAATTTATTCGGTTTATCGATAACGAACGATGTTTGCCGCTGCGAAAATTACGGGGCGAGTGCGAGGGCGAGCGTGTGCACGTTTGGCAAAGAGGTGTAGCAGGGCGAGGTTGTGAGGGCGAGCGCGCGACGGGCGCGCGGCTGGCAGGGATGAGGAAGGGTGATGCTGTTCTTGGGCGAGGAGGGGCGAGGCTGTGCTTGGGTGTGGGCAGGGCGAGGGGCAAGCTTGTGGAGGAAGGCGCGCCAAGCGAGCACGCTGCGTGTGGCGAGCCCTCGGTGTGTGGCGAGCCCTCGATGTGGGCGAGGGCTTGCGCTGAAGGTGGCGATGCGAGGGTGTAGGGGTTACGACGAACGGGTAGATGTATGGGCGTTGGGCGAGTCCTCGGCGGGGACGAGGCGGGCGCTAGGCGAGCACAGGGTGGGCGCTGGGCGAGCACGCTGCATGTGGCGAGCCCTCGGCGTGGGGCAAGCACTGTGGGCGAGGTTGGAACGCTGGGCGAGGGCTTGCGCTTAAAGTGGCGAGGCGGGGGCGAGCGGGTAAATGTATGGGCGCGAGCCGAGTGAAGCGAGGTGCTGACATAGGTGATGGCGAGGTGATGATGAAGCGGCGCTAGGGTTAACGTGCAGGTGAGGCGTAGGCGGGAGAGGGCTGGTGAATGAATTATAGAGAAAATTCTGTAGGGGAGAAGTGAGAATGCAGTGAGGAGGGAACCTATATCTGTAGGGGAAGCCCAGACCAAGTCTTTCCTTTCATAGCAGGATTATGATTTGATTTGTTTCCAAACTTGTGGAGACTAATGAGCAGCAGAGGAAAAATACGCAACTCACATGTTGTAAATCGAGGACAACACAATTAATCGAACTTTGAACCTACAATTCAGTTCGACTTGGGAGGGGGAGACTGGTGATACCCCATGGATGGGCCTACTATCTCTGGCCCATCCCTAGCCCAAATGGAAGACAAGCCCATCAAGAGCCCAGATATTCTCCTATAAATACCAGGTTTGAGTGTTCAGTTGATTCATTCAATATATTGTTTTTCAGCAGCACCCTTAGCTGTTCCCCCATATATCCTCAGTCTCTGACTTGAGGGTCGGAGGGGCTACGCCAGGACACCCTCCTGGCCCCCTCCTAACGATCTTATTTGTGATTTCAGACTCAGGGTAATTTCAAAGCCCGCGTCTGGCTAGTGACACTTGCTGAAATCGGACCCTAAATTTCCAGTGAATATCAGTAATCAATGTCAGCAAGTGATGACAATGCTGTTTCAGCTATAAGATTTATGGGGTAAATCTTCTGTTTAAAGGCCAAAGGAATGCAAAGTCCACACTCATGTAAATGATTCAAGAAAATCCCCCGGTACAGACAAATGACTCAATAGATAAAGACGAAAATAATGATAAAAAATAATAATAAAGATTAGCCATTTTCACGGCTTACATTGCTTGAGGATGGTGGTTGGACATAGGTACTATATCCGTTGCTTGGTGGAAGAGGCAGCAATTTCATGGATCCAGACTCGTACCTCAGATTTTGAATAGATAAATTATGCTTATACTGTTCAGAAAGAGCCATTTTATTCCTCGGGGGGGCCCTTGGCCCTCCTCTATCAGCATCATTGACATGAAATCTAGGAAACAGAGGATGATCAATTTGTTTCCCTTCATCTTTTACACCTTTCATTTAACAATTATCTTAATTCTCAAAACTTGACCAATTAAACAAATCCCACTTATTTCATAAACAAATCCACCCCTTCCAGAACAACGAAAATTAAGTAACTGGAAATGAAATATGAAACTTCGACAACCAATCGACCTCAGAACTCAGTTCATGTGGCTTGAATAGCAATGAGCGAAGCACGTGAAATGACAAGCCAAAGTCTATTCTTGAACGCAAAATCAAATCTTCAAACAAAGAGCACGGACTAAATATCAAGTTTCTAGGTGGGATATCTATTACGCATGAATATCAAGAGCATCCCAGATACTCACTTCAAGAAAACCCAACTTCCAACCAGTAAACTCACGCGGGTAGGCCCCATAAACAAGAAAAATATCCACAGCCAAAAAAAAGGCTTTTTAACTGAAACCAAGAAAATGCAGCACTATATAGAACAGAAGATCATATCATACAAAGTGAGAGACAGGTGGCTAGAGTTAAGGGCTTAATCCACAGGTGGAGAAGATAGATAGATGAGAATCAGCGAAGGACGAGGGTCACCTCAGAATCTCAAAAGATCGCAGTGCAAAAAAGTGGAAGAGAGATAAATTTGTTAAGTAATTTGTGGGGTCGTTTTTGCGTTTTGAGGTCCCCAAAATGGAAATCTTCCTTGGTTGTAGGTAGAGAAAAAAACAAAAGAGATCGACTTTAGACGCAATTCTTTTTATTTGTCTCAGTGTGTGTATATATATATATATACCAGAGATTTTAGAAAATATTTCTATCCCATACGATTTTTAATATTATAATTTTGAGAAGGCAAAAACTTGTTTGAGACGGTCTCACGACTAGTATTTTGTGAGAGTGATATCTTATTTGAGTTATTCATGAAAAAGTATTACTTTTTATTTAGAATATCAGTAGGGTTGATCATCTCACGTATAAAGATTCGTGGAGATGTCGATGGATGTTGCCATTGGAGATGGATGTTCTTTCTTTATTTATGAGAGTAAAAGTAATGAGACAAGAGCTTGAGCTTCCAGCCGCTGAGGAAGCAACAATTGAAGCAATCTTTGATCTAGGAGAAAGATAGAATGAAAAACAATCCAAAATCATTCACATCAAAGCTCCTACGGATCAAGTTGTTGCATAGATTGTAATGCTTGAGAAAGCGGCCGAGATACCCATCCATGTGGAATAATTCCCTCAAATTCCAACAATTGACGAAATTGTTTTTCAGACTGGTGGTTAAGTGGATCGGTCTAAACCTTTGAATGAAGAAGCTCCATCCTCCTCACCGCATCAAGTGCCATCAGAAGATCTCCAAGAGATTTCTTTAATATATGTGGATGAAGTGGTCTGATCTCTATCCCAGTTCGAGTTCAATCAAAGCAAATGGATCCCTAATCTCCCATGCTTGAAGATTTCACTATTGAGAAAGGAGGAAATTACGTTGATGAAGATCTGAATTTGGAATCATTGCCAACCACTCCAGCCATAATGAAAGAGACTGAAGATACAATGCTCTCTCCCGAGAATCTGTCTGGCAAGGAGTTGGTTATTTATGGAGAAGAAATTGAGCAGGTTTTTATTGAAGAAGTGGTTGTTCAGGAGCCAAAATAAGTTAAGTTCTAGCCGCCAGTGCCATCATCTCAAGTCTAGTCGTTGGTGGTGTGGTGTATCAAGCAGGTCCCTCCTCCTTTCCTCCAGATGATTTTCTAACCGAACAATCAGCTCTCAACCAAGACACCTTTTGATCGTTTTGTCTTAATTGCTCACAGTCTCTTAATCAGTGAATGAGATAGAAGTCAAAAACTATGTTTATCAGGTGCAGTTCGATAGTTTCAGGGCTCAAATGATCAAGAACCTAAGTGCCATTGAATCCCAATTCCGATTGACCATGGTCGCTTAGACCATAATGAAAAATCGAGCGATCACCATGAACACATAACTTTCAACTCATATTTCACGAAGTCAATTTCTTCTAAATACTGAGTTGAAAATTCAAGTTGCTCATATCAGACATCATATGAATGAGCGGTTTGATACTATGGGCGGTTAGTTTCAAGAAATTCTTAAGTATATGCAATGTACTGATGCCAAAAAAGGGAAAAAATGGTGGATTACAAAAAGGTGAAGAGCAGAAACGCCGAGCTAAGATAGCCAAATATGAAGAGTCAAAGAGATTGGATGATAAGAGGAGAATGGAAGATGCTGAGAAAAGAAGTGAAGGAGGTGGTAGTATTGGAGGTGAAAGCCATAATAGAGGTTTTACTATTTTCTACGTCGGTTTATTAGGACTTATAATTTACCCCACCAGTAAAAATGAAATATCATTTATTCAATGAAATTCATTCTTTTTCATATGTCGCCTACCTTGCTTAAATGTAATTTTTATATAGACTTGCATTATGGTTTTGTCATTACTAAAAAGAAAAAATTGTTAGAATATTTCTGTTATCCAAAGTTTTTGTAATTGAAAAAATAACATCATCGAGTTGTTTGAGATACATCCGCTCTTTAATTGTATTTTCAGGTTTTCAAACTGCTGAGCAGTTCAATCCATTCTGACAAGAGCATCAAAAGATCAAGACATTTTGGTGTTAGAGTAGGTGCATGTCGAGCCAAGTGTTGGCCGAGTGTTCACAATGAAACTCTATGTATAAACAATCTTTATTTTAATAATATTTGAAATTATTATTGGCACATCTTTATCTGAATATCCATGCTAGTTGCATAGATAAAGCCCTTGAATATACAAATAATAGAAAGAATATGAGATGCTCATATGATGAGTATCATGAAACTCATATTTGGAATACTGTATATTCTGAACAGTTCCTAGTCGATTCAGCAGCCGCTAAGAAGGATATAGGCCGTTCGAGTTCGAGACTAGTATCTGCGATGTGAGTACCATGTTTCATTGGTAGGGGACATTGTGATGTCCGAGCATGCAGATAGGTGCTCCTAGTAGAGTGCACTGAACAACCCTCCATGAAGGACTTTCCAAGTGGTTCTCACTTATCGAGTGGAAAAGTCCTAGTTTATTGTTGTACACCATTAGTCCTTATGATCCGGGACAACATTGAGACTCTATGTGCTAGAATTACACTTTGACTTGTTTACCGACTCTCATGGGGTCATCAGGTGGCAAGGTTGGGTGTTCTGTCGAAACATATAGGAGTCGATGCATTGTAGTCGGGGATTCACCGCTTACCTTCGGGTATGGATATCCTATGTGTTCTCATGTGTATGTAGGTTGAAATATCTGATCAGAGTATGGTGGTAATTATGAAAGGGGTTTCATAGATTACACCATCGATGCAACTACGACATGACACATAGTATCGATTCATTGACAACTCTCGATAAACCAATGGTTGTCGAATCGGTCGGGATATATGAGTTGAAGGGACCGTACTGTACGCTAACCATAATTGGATGGTTCTTGCAGGCACTATCATTTGATACCTAGGGAATCATGTAAGCGATGCTGCTAGGCGTTTAACATGATTGATTGGGTATTATCAGACTTGAGTTCTGACGTTTTTGTTATCAAGGAGTTGATAAGTAAGAATGGAGCAATTGGGGTATGCTCGTATAAGGATATGTTTAGTCCGAATCACATGGAGATGTGAACCCACGGCTAGTTGTATCAATGAACCATTGAGGATCACACAAGTGCTAACTTTCTAGATCCCGTTGAAAAGTAAAATAGTTCAAAGTGTTGAACGGCTTATAAATGAGTTTATAGGCATAAAGAAAAATAGAAGTATGACTTCTATGAGAGAAATGTAACTTTTAATTTATGAATGTGTTCCTAAATTAAAAGTTGGCCAAGTAAATAATGTATTTGAAAATTGTGATTTTCATAAACATTATTATGGACTAAATTAAATTAATTCAAGTGTTGAATTAATTAAACACTAGTGGGCCTAGTAGAGTCCAAATAATTGAATTAATTCTAGTGTTGAATTAATTAAGTAACATTGGGCTTGTAGAGCCCAATTAGAAATAATTATTAAACTAGTGGGCTTGAGCAAAATCAAGTAAAGTTTTAAATGGACTCAAATGTGTTTGAGATATTTAATAAAGTTCATGGGCTTTGTAAATGTTACAAGCCCACTCAAAAAAGCATGCAAGGGAGGTGAAGAGTTGAGAGGCAACTTTTTCAAATAACAAAGCTTGTGTCTAACATGCTTGATTCTACTTTTTCCACAACCAAGAAAACTCACCTCCCTCTCTCCTCTCCACAAGATGGCCGAAATTTTCATGGCATTTTCTCTCCCATTTTTGCTTCTATAATTGTTGAGGAAAGCATACACTTCTCAATGAAAAATGCTCTAATTTTTCTAGTGCAAAATTAGAGTGGTTCTAGCTTGTTGGTGGTGGACCTAATTTTGAAGGAAAGATTCAAGAACAAGGGGAAGCTTGTAGATTGTCATCCTTTGAAGAGCTTAGTTGTTTGACAACTAAGTTGGAGCCATAATCAATCCTTGTGATTGATAGGTAACGATTTCTCAACACCCTATGTATGACAAATGTGTTTAGTATATGTTACACACTAGTACAAAGATGCTCGATTTTTCTCTTGCAAAAATCGAAAATTTTGTACTTTCCGTTGCGCATTCGGGCACCTAAAATCGATCACTTTCAAGTGGTATCAGAGCTATGGATACTATTTTGTGTAGCTTATACAAGATATTATATTGAGGTCGATTTCTAACCTCATGATATGATTTGTTGCAACGAATTCAAGGCCGATTTTGGGGTGTTATT
Organism: Primulina tabacum; assembly: GCF_025594145.1. Taxonomy (NCBI): domain Eukaryota; kingdom Viridiplantae; phylum Streptophyta; class Magnoliopsida; order Lamiales; family Gesneriaceae; genus Primulina; species Primulina tabacum. The sequence goes on along the minus strand of NC_134561.1, from coordinate 38,899,164 downwards.
GGGCAGCAAGTTGCTGCCCATTTTGGGCAGCTCAGGCTGCCCGTGGGGCTGCCCATTTCGGGCAGCAAGGGCAGCCCGAGGGGCTGCCCGAACAGCCCCTTGATTTTAAATAAAAAATAAATTTTTGGTAAGTTGGCCGGAATCCGGCGACGGAGCTCCGGCGACGGCGATGACGACTAGGGTTTCCAAAAGTGTTTTGGAATATCAAAGTGTCATGGGCCTTGAAGTTGTTGGTCCATTAGATGGCTAACATATTTGTGAAATTTTAAATGGGCCAAAATATTTTTGGTGAAAAATGTGTTTTTGGGCCCTTAAGTTTAAAATTACAAAAGTTGCAAATATTTTCTCATAAAATAAATAATTGAAGTTGGACTTTAATTATTTATAGTAAATTGTGATTTACAAGAAATTCGGTTATAAATAAATTAATTGGAAAGTAGACAAATGTGTTTGTATACTTTGTTAATTTAGTTTATAATCGTGGCGGTTAGTGATTGGTTCAAGATATATAATATTGGATCAATTAATTACTGTGATAATTAATTTATTGTGTATGATATGTGATATTATGCATGAAGGATGATCAAAAGCCCAAGCCCAATTTGCTAGGTGTATGCTAGGATATTTTGTGTTGAATGATTGTAATAATTATCAAATTTAAAGTGGGCTTGGTTTATGGCTCATTCCCACCCCATGAGATGTATCCCTATTTGCCATGGATATTTATTTGTAAATATTAGTATAGTGGATGATCAAGATTGGAAGATGGTGGCCTTGATGATTATGAAGATCGAAGACATGTAAATATTGGAAGCTTATGTAATAGTTGCATTTGCATCCCATGCATTTCCCTAGGATTGGACCTAGGCCCGTGCTTAGCTCACATGGGCCATTAGTATTGGGGCGATTGATCATCCTTGTTTGTTTACTGTTTATAATAAATGCATGATATGTTATAAATAATGAGTATGTGCGTTATTATTATGATAATAACAAAGTTGCATGAATCCGGCAAACATACGATCAAACATGGCGAGCTTTTAAATAAAATTAATGATGAGACCCTTCAAAATTAAAAAAACCCTCATTTTGAATAAGATTCAAAATTAATATCAAGCCCGAAAAGGAGAATTATAAATTTGTTTATGATTTCCATGTCTTCCATCGACAATGGGTGCATGATGAACGCTACCCGTACTCGGGGCTCGGTTCATATTATTGGGGAGGCCCTGGGTGCCGGAAAGCTGTGACATCCATTGACATGGTGATGTGAACTACGTGGAACTCCCATGATTTCGGCTCATATTATTGGGGGAACTCATGGCGACCGTCCATTAAGGTTCAACATCGATGGGTAAGGCTTGACACGTGAAGATGAACGACGTCATATTATTGAGTCCTAATCAAACGTGAGACAAAAGTTTACGTAGAGGGTTGCATGGAGATGCAATTGGAAACTACCTTTTAGGAATTGTGATTGGCTGATATTATTCGGGATCATAATTCGCTAATTGGACCTTACGTACCTACTGAGGAAAGGAGTTTCCCGTTTTCACTAGAGGGTAGTGAAAGATGTCAAAACAGTGGGAGTAAACATTTATAAAGTAAAAGTCCATACTTTATATCTTACTAAATATTTTAAGATAGTCATTAACATTTATCTGTTATACTTTTCAGTACAAAATTTGACAATGTCTTCTATTCGCAATCCGCTATCCGCAATACTCAAAAAACACGTGTTAACTGGACCTAATTACCTCACTTGGCTAAGAAACCTAAAAATTGTCTTGAATTCGGAAATGATAGCATATACACTGACTGAGTCGCCCCCTGTTGAGGCTCCGACTGATTGCACTCCTGAGGAATTGAAGACTTACAAGGAATGGTGTGACCATGACTTGAAAGCCAGGTGTTAGATGCAGGCTTCTATGAATGATGAGCTGCAGAGGCGTTTTGAGGATGCAAAGAATGATGCTGACATTCATTTGCACCTCAAGGAGCTCTTTGGTGAGCAGACTCGGCCTCTTAGGCATGCTACTGTCAAGGAGCTGATCACTTTGCGCATGCGAGATGGGGCCTCGGTCCATGAGCATGGCCTAAAGATGATTGGGCTCGTGGACAAGCTCGTTGGCATGGATTTGATGTTGCCTTCGGAGTTGACCACCGACGTGTTGCTGTTATCGCTGCCTAGCTCATTTGATCCTTTTGTGGTGAACTTCAACATGAACAAGATGGAGCCGACCCTTGAGGAGTTGGTGAACATGCTTGTGACCTTTGAGTCCACTATCAAGAAAGATAAGCTGGTTCTTTATGTGGGTTCTTCATCTGGTACGAAGATTGATCCACATGGGAAGGGAAAGAAGCGTTCTTTACAACATCCCAAGAAGAACGTGCCCTTGATGAGGCAATCTCCGAATCCCGTTGAGGCAGCCACACCAGTTAAGGCTGACAAGACTGCTGATGTATGTCATCACTGCAAGAAGCCTGGACATTGGAGGCGTAACTGCAGGGAATATCTTGCCCAGAAGAGTTCTGGAAACGGTATGTTCTAAATTGAAGTAAACATTTCAATTAACTCTACTTCTTGGGTATTAGATACCAGTTGTGGCTCACAACTCTGTAATGAGTTACAGGTGATGGGAAGAAGTAGGAAGCTTAGGGAATGTGTGACCTTCTTGAGGATGGGCAATGGAGCAAGAGTTGCTGCCAAGGCTGTTGAAGATGTTTACTTATTGTTGAACAATAGTTTTAAGTTAATTTTATGAGATGTTTTGTTTGTACCTAATTTTGTGAAAAACATTGTTTCCATTTCTATGCTGATAAAAATGGATATTCTTGTTTATTTAGCAAAGGTGTTTGCAATATTTACAAGAATGAATGTTTGATTGGTACTGGTGAACTTGAAAACGATCTCTATAACTTAAAATTGAAAGATATTCCACTAAATGTCCATTCAAAGGCAGACACCATATGAGATATGGATGAGTAAGCCTCCCAAGTATTCTCTTATCTTAGAATATGGGGGTGCCCTGCTTATATGAAGCAGGCAGTGGGAGATAAATTGGATAGTCGATCCATTTTATGCTACTTTGTGGGATATCCAAGGAATTCAGTTGGATATAATTTCTATCATCCCCAAGAAATAAAGGTGTTTGTTTCTAGGAATGCAACCTTTTTGGAAAAGGAATTTCTATTGGATAGAAAAGGGGAGATGATAGAACTCGAAGAGGTTCGAGAGACACCCACCATTATAGAACCCACACCCGAAGAGCCAAGAGAGGAGATACAAGCTCCTAGAAGATCCGAGAGAGTCTCGAGACCACCTATGAGGTATGGTCTGCTTCTTGAAGAGGGCCATGATGAGCCTAACCATGGATGTGATCCAAGGACCTTCAAGGAAGCGTTATCTAATGCCGATTCATCCAAGTGGCTTGAAACGATGGAATCTGAGATGAATTCCTTGCATTCGAACCAAGTGTGGAATCTCGTGGATCCACCTGGGGGAATTGTTCCTATAGGGTGTAAATGGATTTACAAGAGAAAACTTGGGGCGGATGGGAAGGTATTGACCTTCAAGGCGCGATTGGTGGAAAAAGGATATACTCAAAGACAAGGAGTTGACTTTGAGAAAACCTTTTCTCCAGTTGCAATGTTCAAGTCCATAAGGATATTGCTAGCCATAGCTGCATGGTATGACTATGAGATATGGCAGATGAATGTCAAGACAGTCTTTCTTAATGGGGATATTAAGGAAGAGATTTACATGTCTCAACCTGAAGGGTTTACATATGTCGGAAGTGAGCATATGGTATGCAAACTTCAAAGATCTATTTATGGTCTAAAGCAGGCATCTAGGAGTTGGAACCTCAGATTCGATAGTACAATCAAAGAGTTTGGTTTTGCTAAGAATCCTGAGGAACCCTGTGTGTATAAGAAGGTCAGTGGGAGTGCTGTGACATTCCTTATGCTTTATGTTGATGACATTCTACTCATTGGGAATGATGTAGGGATGTTGCAATCAACTAAGATATGGTTAGCAAGTAAGTTCTCGATGCAGGACTTGGGTGAAGCATCTTTTGTATTGGGAATACAGATCTATAGAGATAGATCAAAAAGATTGCTTGGTCTCACCCAGTCTACATACATTGATACCATCGTGAAGCGGTTCTCGATGGATGAGTCCAAGAGAGGACATCTACCAATGTGTCATGGCGTGTCCCTATCCAATTCTATGTCTCCCAAGACTGATGCAGAGATAGCGGCGATGACAAGCATTCCTTATGCATCTGCGATTGGTAGCATCATGTATGGGATGATATCTACACGTCCTGACGTGAGTTTTGCACTAAGTGTAGTGAGTAGATATCAATCCAACCCTGTTCTTCCACACTGGAAAGCTGTGAAAGATATCCTCAAGTATTTGAGAAGGACCAATAAGTTGTTCTTGGTCTATAGGGGTGGAGAACTGAAATTGGAAGGCTATACCGACTCTAGCTTCCAAAGCAATATCGATGACTCTAAGTCAACCTCTGGATTCGTATTCATACTCAATGGTGTTGTTGTCTCTTGGAAGAGTTCCAAGCAAGACAGTACTGCGGATTCCACCACTGAGGCCGAATACATTGCTGCATCAGATGCAGCAAAGGAGGCTGTTTGGATAAGGAATTTCGTCCAAGAGTTGGACGTCATTCCTAATGGAGTTGCTCCTGTCCCGGTGTTGTGTGACAACACGGGAGCTATAGCTCAAGCAAAGGAGCCAAGGTCTCATCAGAAATCCAAACACGTATTGAGAAAGTACCACATCCTCTGAGAGATTGTGGAAAGAGGAGATGTCTCGATTGACAAAGTCGGCTCCGCAGATAATGTTGCTGATCTGCTAACTAAGCCTTTACCTGGACCATTATTCAAGTAGCATCGCGAATTGATGGGTTTGAAGCATATGGGTAGTTGGCTCTGGTGCAAGTGGGAGATTGTTAGAGTAGGTGCACGTCGAGCCAAGTGTTGGCCGAGTGTTCACAATGAAACTCTATGTATAAACAATCTTTATTTTAATAATATTTGAAATTATTATTGGCACATCTTTATCTGAATACCCATGCTGGGTGCATAGATAAAGCCCTTGAATATACAAATAGTAGAAAGAATATGAGATGCTCATATGATGAGTATCATGAAACTCATATTTGGAATACTGTATATTCTAAACAGTTCCTAGTCGATTCAGCCGCCGCTAAGAAGGATATAGGCCGTTCGAGTTCGAGACTAGTATCTGCGATGTGAGTACCATGTTTCATTGGTAGGGGACATTGTGATGTCCGAGCATGCAGATAGGTGCTCCTGGTAGAGTGCACTGAACAACCCTCCATGAAGGACTTTCCAAGTGGTTCTCACTTATCGAGTGGAAACGTCCTAGTTTATGGTTGTACACCATTAGTCCTTATGACCCGGGACAACATTGAGACTCTATGTGCTATAATTACACTTTGACTTGTTTACCGACTCTCATGGGGTCATCAGGTGGCAAGGTTGGGTGTTCTGTCGAAACATATAGGAGTCGATGCATTGTAGTCGGGGATTCACCGCTTACCTTCGGGTATGGATATCCTATGTGTTCTCATGTGTATGTAGGTTGAAATCTCTGATCAGAGTATAGTGGTAATTATGAAAGGGGTTTCATAGATTACACCATCGATGCAACTACGACATGACACATAGTATCGATTCATTGACAACTCTCGATAAACCAATGGTTGTCGAATCGGTCGGGATATATGAGTTGAAGGGACCGTACTGTACGCTAACCATAATTGGATGGTTCTTGCAGGCACTATCATTTGATACCTAGGGAATCATGTAAGCGATGCTGCTAGGCGTTTAACATGATTGATTGGGTATTATCAGACTTGAGTTCTGACGTTTTTGTTATCAAGGAGTTGATAAGTAAGAATGGAGCAATTGGGGTATGCTCGTATAAGGATATGTTTAGTCCGAATCACATGGAGATGTGAACCCACGGCTAGTTGTATCAATGAACCATTGAGGGTCACACAAGTGCTAACTTTCTAGATCCCGTTGAAAAGTAAAATAGTTCAAAGTGTTGAACGGCTTATAAATGAGTTTATAGGCATAAAGAAAAATAGAAGTATGACTTCTATGAGAGAAATGTAACTTTTAATTTATGAATGTGTTCCTAAATTAAAAGTTGGCCAAGTAAATAATGTATTTGAAAATTGTGATTTTCATAAACATTATTATGGACTAAATTAAATTAATTCAAGTGTTGAATTAATTAAACACTAGTGGGCCTAGTAGAGTCCAAATAATTGAATTAATTCTAGTGTTGAATTAATTAAGTAACATTGGGCTTGTAGAGCCCAATTAGAAATAATTATTAAACTAGTGGGCTTGAGCAAAATCAAGTAAAGTTTTAAATGGACTCAAATGTGTTTGAGACATTTAATAAAGTTCATGGGCTTTGTAAATGTTACAAGCCCACTCAAAAAAGCATGCAAGGGAGGTGAAGAGTTGAGAGGCAACTTTTTCAAATAACAAAGCTTGTGTCTAACATGCTTGATTCTACTTTTTCCACAACCAAGAAAACTCACCTCCCTCTCTCCTCTCCACAAGATGGCCGAAATTTTCATGGCATTTTCTCTCCCATTTTTGCTTCTTTAATTGTTGAGGAAAGCATACACTTCTCAATGAAAAATGCTCTAATTTTTCTAGTGCAAAATTAGAGTGGTTCTAGCTTGTTGGTGGTGGACCTAATTTTGAAGGAAAGATTCAAGAACAAGGGGAAGCTTGTAGATTGTCATCCTTTGAAGAGCTTAGTTGTTTGACAACTAAGTTGGAGCCATAATCAATCCTTGTGATTGATAGGTAACGATTTCTCAACACCCTATGTATGACAAATGTGTTTAGTATATGTTACACACTAGTACAAAGGTGCTCGATTTTTCTCTTGCAAAAACCGAAAATTCTGTACCTTCCGTTGCACATTCGGACACCTAAAATCGATCTCTTTCATTTGGATAGAAGTCAAACCACTGAATTCAAGCTGGAATATATAATCTTTTAATTTGATCAGCAGTACACGTGTTCAAACCGTTGAAAGTCCAACCTCACTGCCACCGGTCATAAATGAGTTATTTAAAATAGGATACCGAAATTCAAGCCTTTCAACTTCTGCCATATTTAGAATGATTACACAATATCCTACCAATTCCTAAATGACATAAAGTTATCTATTTCGGACATGATGTGTCAGCTTTATGAAAATCAAGAGTTTAAAGTTGCAAAAGCACAAAGAACATTAAACGAGCATGTAATGATATGTACGGCAACTGAAAGCGTCGTGTCTATTCTGTCAGGTGATAGTATAGATGGTTGTTGAAAAACAAATCCGACCGTTAGATTTTTTCAACTATAAATATGGAGATTTCAATTGAAAAAGACTACTGGCTAAACCATGAACCGGACAAAACTTATTATTATCTCAAGCCTGCATATTTTCTAAGAACTTCGAGCACTTTAAGGCTTTCAATCTCAAACCACTCGCTTAGTATGCTCTTATCGGTTTATATTAGATCATCAAGGATCATTTTGTGGTATACCAAGAACTCAAGCCGGCAAGACTAATTGTTGGGTTTTTGTATTATTTTATGGTAAACAAGAATTCTTAAGAATTCTTAAACATCCAGATTTGTAAAGTGATCACTAAGAGTTTCAACTTAAGAAGTGATCGTCCTAACTGAAGTTGATTGTTACAAGAAGACATAAAACCAAAGTATTTTATTGAAAACATTCCTAAGCGGAAGAAAGGGTGATATATGAGTTTTATTTCTGAACATTCATAAAAATATTTGTGTTATTTCATTATATATTTTACATTCTTGCAAATCAAATTTCAAGTCATTTCTTATTAAACTTTCAATTACATAATATAGTTCATCATTAGTCAAGCCGAACATTTTCACATTTATTTATTTTTCAGTTGTCCAACAAAACTAGTTGTTCAAGAATATTTTTAACAGCCTAAAATTTTAAAGAACAATTCAAAATTTAGAAAATTGTAAAAGAATTTATTCACACCATCTAAAATCTAATCCAATCCCAACACTATACATTATGGAAATTTTGGGATAGTGTGCGTATTGATTATTCCGTCATTTATATTTTTAGGCCTTGTGATGTTTATAAGATATAATTTTTTTAATATATCACTATTAATTATTAAAATGAAATAAATTTATATAAAAAATATTTGTAAAGATTTAAAATAAATAAAAAAAATCTCAGGTGAAAAAATTATAAATGGATATCTTGAAGTATTTTTTAGAAAATTTGATTGATATTTACAAGATACTCACCTGGGTTTTCTTTATTTATTTGAAATTCTTAAAAATAGTTACACACACATATACATTTATTAATTTTAAAATTTTAAGCTTTTATATAATTTTTTGGTCAAAGATATTATTGTCATAACAAATTCTTTTAAAATACCAAAATATTTATGTTTCCAAAAACTATTGAAGAAGTCAATTTTTAGAAAACTGATAATAAAAAAATGTTTTGAGCTCCAAACTTTCTTCTTCTCCTTTTATTTATTAATAAAAATAATAATGTAAATTTTAATAATTAATTAATTTTTTTATTTTTTATTTTATTTTTTATTTTTTTTAATAATTAATTAAATTGATTGTCTTTGGATTATGATTACATTATATTTAGGGAGCGTTTGGTACGCGTGATTAGGCGAGATTATTTTTTTTTATCCTGCCTAGTCAGCTGTTTGGTACGCGTGATTATTTAACCAAGTCAATCCCTCCTATGAATGATTAGGTTATATTAGGTAGGTTAAAATAATACCTCTTCACCCCCTAAGATTATTTATCCAACTCTTAATACCTCCTATTTTTTCAATTTTACCCTTCTCTTATATTCAAATTCACCACCACTTCCCCCCACCGACCGCCGACGGCGGCCGGCGCCGGCCGATTTTTTCGGCCGGCCGTTTCCGGCCGCCGGCCACCGCCGCGACTGTCGCCGTCGCCGCCGCCGCGTAGGGAAAGGGCAATTTTGTCTTTTCATCAAAAAATTCAAAATTATCCTACACTTAAAAATCTTACCAAACATAATATTATTTTACACCATATATTACAATCCTACCACAATCATTTTCTTTATCATTTACATACTAATCATTAGTTTATCTTATCCTTCCAACCAAACGTAGCCTTATAGTTTTATAACAATTGAATTTATATGTTATGATATTATTTTTTTGAGCTTACATAACTAGTAACTTATGGCCTAATGCATGGATGTATAATAAATACTATCTAACGACGCACATACGATTCATGTGTAAAACAAAAACTATTAAATATATTAATCATGATCATTAATAGATCTAGTTTATTCATAAAATTTTGTTATAATTTTATTTAAATTAAATATGTAGTTTGTCGAGATAATATGTGAATTTTTGAATTTTTAAAATGTATTAGATATTGTAGTTACGAGTAAATTATATGAAAAACATTACTTATCTAAATGGATAGAGTATTTTTGTAAACATTCATTGGTGTCACAAAGTTGGACTACTAATAGTTTCGACCTTTACATGTAGGATAGATGATGATATTAGAAATATTTAAAAACGATAAAATAGATAAATTGTAAGGACCGTGTATCGTATATCCTATGTTGATTATCGATAATTTATGAAATTGTCATGTGATTATGTACATGAGGTATATCATGACATTGAAAATGAGAAAATAAGTGTGATAATGAAATATTGCACTAGATGTTGATTAATTAACAGAATTGAAGTTGTAAGAGCTCGAGTGGAGAATTCGGACGTCAATATGACCGCCCGAGCGCCAGTGTAGAACATGTTATTACTCGGGCAGAACTTTCCGTGCCCGAGCGGTAGTTTTTGACCGCCCGAGCGCGGTGCAATTGATACTCGGGGGCAGAACATCTCGCGCTCGGGCGCGAGAATTCTACCGCCCGAGCGCGAAGGCGGTGGAGATAAGAACAAGTCTTCTGTTTCATTTCTTTCTTCATTACCTTCAGCAACTTCGAGAGGAAAGTTAGAGAATTCGATTTCTTTCGTCTGAATCGACTTCGAAACGTTGTCCAAACACGAAACAAATTATACATTCGGAATCTTCGCGTTGAGAGCTTCCTTTTGATGTAAATTTCTTCTAGTTTCAGCAGCTCTAAATATGAAAGTGCTGGAATAGCATGTATTTGAAGTCGAGATTCCTATATGTGGTAGAATAACCGACAAGAAACTCGTATTCGAAGTCGAAATTGAATTATGTTATGATTTTGATTTGATATGAATTTTCAAAGTTTCAAAAGATATTTGGAACTTATATTATTTATTTTGGATCATGTTATTGATTGAAATGAATATTTTATTGATGTAGATAGATTATTATACTGATATCTTCAAGCTACATCAACTGGAACGAAGAATTGAGGTATGTTGCGACCGGGTGACATACGACAGGTATCTGTATTATATGATATATGTTTGATTGAGAATACATGTCTATATGCCTTATTTGTTGAGTTTATGTGGCATACATGACATTGTGATTTGAATATCGATATATAAAATAAATGTTTTGTTAACACACATCGTTTGATGCATACATCGATACATGACATGCACGTTGAGCTATGATCCTTGGATACCCTGATATGATTTGATTGGATTCTGGGGTTTGTGAACGCAATGCTATGTTTGGTACTACATGACCCTTAAAACTTAGACATTTGTGGACCCTACGATTGATTGAGATTTGGGATTTGATGGCGCTTTGTCGATGCTATCATACGAGTATCCCTGATTGAGGCCGGTGTGCCAGCTCGAGCATTGATTTGATAGCGATTCGTTTGATTCTGACATGTGCTCAGTGGATGGGCATTTGACCTGATACCTCCACAACATACATGCATTGCATACCATATATCATTGTTTAGATACTTGTGGTATATATGATGGTTGTTCCATACGGAGCTTTGCTCACCCCCACGGGGGGCTGTTGTTGTCTTTGTGTGTGGACAATGGCAGGTACTCCAGGATATCAGGAGGCCGGAGAGGGTACTTCTGGAGGGAGTCATAGTTTGGGCTGAGGTTTTATGTTTTGTTCCCAGTATATATATATATATATATCTATATATCGGGGCATGTCCCGAAGATATGAGTTGTTTGTATATGATTGGTTTTGATTATGTGTGAGCGAATTTTATGATATGAGATAAAATACTATTTTTAGTATTCAAATAAGATGTTAAATTCTTTTTCCGCTGTAATTAATTAACCCTAATCAGATTGTGTTGTAATAATGATTAGGAGCTAAGGGCCCCACACGGAGTGGTATTAGAGCATAGCTGGGAATGCTCGATTAAGTCTTGTGTACACTTGAATAGGCACAAATGAATTGTGCGTATGTGTTTGATTTCTTTGTATTACTTGCTCCTACTTGATTTAGTTTGAGTAAGTTATTGATGAGATTGATTATATGAGATGATGAGATTATGAAATTGATATTGATTTGTGATATTCATCATTCGATTTGTAGATGGATTCCACAAATGAAACTGCGAGTAGCAGTACTGAGAGGATAGTTGGACAATTTGAAGGATTGTCCATGGATATAGTGATGGCTCGATTCCAGGATCTGAAACCACCGAGGTTCTTTGGCACTGAGAGTGCAAAAAGAGCAGAGGCTTGGTTAAAGGATATCGAGTATTTTTTTAATATTGTTGAATATTCCAAGGCTCGGAGACCGAAACTTGCTCTCTATCAGTTGAAAGACCGAGCAAAATCTTGGTGGGAAGCCGCTGAGATTGGATTGAAAGAAGCCGGGATTGAAGTCACATGGGATGTCTTCAAGGCCCAGTTTTTGGAGTAGTATTCCCCTCCTTCCTATTATACTGCCCAAGAGAATGAATTCAATAGTCTGCAGCAGGGAACGATGACTGTTGCAGAGTATGCTTCGAAGTTTTCTACTCTGTTGAAGTATGCACCTCACGTAGCTGGGAATGCAAAAGCGAAATATAACATGTTTGTGAATGGATTGCATCCTGCTTTATATACTTTTGTTGTTTCTGGATTGCCTACCAGCTACGCAGAGGCAGTTGAACGAGCTAAGGCAGCCGAGGCTGGACTCAGGCTAGGAGGTCCACATTATACTCCTCCACCACTAGTGTCAGCTTAGCAGCCTACATTGCGCCCAAGGGGTAAAAAGTTCAAGAAGACTGGTTCTGTTTCTTCGTCTTCTTCGAGTTCGAGTGGATCCCAGAGAGGGAGTCCTGTGATTGCTCCTTACTGTAGCCATTTTGGGGGTAAATATTCTATCGAGCAGTGTCGAGGTATGTTTGGTACTTGTTATCAGTGTGGGCAGGAAGGCCATTTCTCTCGAGTATGTCCGAACAGGGGTACGACTTCTTCCCAACCCCAGCTAGGATTTAGAGGTGGCCCTAGCATGATGAGACCTGCTGTTCCTGTTTCCTCTTTTCAGCAGTCAAGTGTTCCACGATATCGAGGACCAGGTGGTCAGACTGCTCAAGTTCCTCCTCAAGTTAGAGTGTATGCTATGACGGAGGATCAGGCGAAGGAAGCTCCTGGTGGTTTGATTGCAGGTATTTGCACGCTTTGCGATTATCCTGCACGTATTTTATTTGATACAGGAGCATCTCATTCATTCATATCTCATGCATTTGTTGCATCTCACGGTATTGAGTGTACCCCATTGTATGATACATTATCGATAGTCACGCCAGCATGAAAGATTATTTTGTCTGAGCAAGTTGTGCATAATTGTGTATTGATATATGATGATAATGTGATATTTTTGAATTTGATTGTCCTCCCAATGCACGACTTTGATTGTATTGTTGACATGGATATCTTGACGACAAATCGAGCTATTGTTGATTGTTTTCATGGAGTGGTTCGATTTCGACCGATTGATGGACCCAAGTGGAATTTTTATGGCAAGGGTTCCCAAGCCAAAATTCCATTGGTATCTTCTTTGGAAATGTCTCGACTTTTGACTAGCGGAGATGAGGGCTATCTTATCTACGCTATTGATGTCTCTAAGAATGAATCTTTTTTATCTGAGATTCCTGTTGCGAAAGAATTCCCGGATGTTTTTTCCGATGAGATTCCTGATTTTCCTCCTCATCGAGAAGTTGAGTTTAGTATTGATCTTATGCCGGGGATTGCACCTATTTCGAAAGCTCCTTATCGCATGGCAACTCTAGAATTGAAAGAACAATTACAGGATCTTCTCGATAAGGGATATATTTGACCGAGTGTATCACCTTGGGGAGCTCCAGTTTTATTTGTTTGAAAGAAAGATGGTACTATGCGAATGTGTATCGATTATAGGCAATTGAATCGGGCTACTGTGAAAAACAAGTACCCACTTCCTCGTATTGATGACTTATTTGATCAGCTTCAGGGTACTTCTGTATACTCGAAGATTGATCTTCGTTCTGGGTATCATCAAGTACGAGTTCGAGACGAAGACGTGCCCAAAACTGGTTTTCGTACGAGGTATGGCCACTATGAGTTTTTGGTTATGCCTTTTGGTCTCACGAATGCTCCTGTCGTATTTATGGATTTAATGAATCATGTATTTCGAGATTATCTTGATCGATTCGTTATCGTCTTTATTGATGATATTCTTGTATATTCGAAATCGAAAAAGGAGCATGCTGAACACTTGAGACTGGTACTTCAAACTCTTCGTACTACCCACTTATATGCTAAATTGTCCAAATGTGAATTCTGGATTGACAAATTGATATTTTTATGCCACGTCATTTCGAGACATGGCATATCTGTTGATCCTGCTAAGGTCGAAGCTGTATTGAATTGGCCAAGACCTACGAATATTCCTGAGATCCGTAGCTTCATGGGTTTAGCTGGATATTATCGTCGCTTTAGTGAAGGATTTTCGAAGATAGCTAAACCTATTACTCAACTGACACAGAAGAATCAGCGATTCATTTGGTCAGATGAATGTGAAGCTAGTTTTCTTGAATTGAAGACGAGATTGACCACATCACCTGTGCTTACTATTCCTTCAGGTACCAGAGGATTTGTAGTGTGTACAGATGCATCTGGTAAAGGTTGGGCTGTGTTCTGATACAACACGGCAAAGTGATTGCTTATGCGTCTCGTCAATTGAAATCTCATGAAACTCGTTATCCTGTTCATGATCTTGAATTGGCCGCCATTGTATTTGCTTTGAAGATTTGGCGCCATTATTTGTACGGAGAAAAGTTTGTTATCTATTCAGATCATAAGAGTCTGAAGTATCTCTTTTCTCAATCTGATTTGAATATGAGGCAACGCAGGTGGATGGATCTCCTGAAAGATTTTGATTGTGAGATTCAATATCACCCTGGATCGGTGAATGCTACTGCGGATGCCCTTAGTCGTAAGGTGCACGATTATGTTCTAGCTTCTGTTTGTGTCACCAAAGTACACGAGGATATATGTACTTCTGGCTGGACTTTTCACTCGAATTGGAATTCTGTCACTGTCTCAGAATTGCAAATTGAGCCGAACTTGATATCGAAAATACGGAAGGCCCAACGAAGCGATGCTCAGATCCAAAAGTCGAAAGAACTTGTATCTGCAGGACATCAGTCTGGATTCTAGATTTCTTCTGATGGTTCTTTAAGACTTAATGGTCGGCTGGTAGTTTCTGATGATTCTGATTTGAAATCTGCCCTTCTTCGACAAGCACATTGTAGCAAATTCGGTATTCACCCTGGAGGTCGAAAGATGTATTTGACATTGAGACCTCAATTCTGGTGGAAACGTATGAAGAAGGACATTGCTGAGTTTATTTCGAAATGTCTTGTCTGCCAGCAAGTGAAAGCCGAGAGAATGAAACCTGGAGGATTACTTCATAGTCTCGAAATCCCGAAATGGAATTGAGAACATATTTCTATGGATTTTGTGATTCATTTACCTCGTTCGCCCAAGGGCTGTGATGCTATTTGGATTATTATTGATCGGCTTTCGAAATCTGCACATTTTATTCCGTATGAACGGACTTATCTTTATAAGAGAATGACCCGTTTATACATCGAGAATGTTGTGAGACTGCACGGTGTGCCAGTCTCGATTGTATCAGATCGTGATCCCATGTTTGCTTCTAAATTCTGGGATAGTTTCCAAGAAGCGATGGGTACGCGTTTGGCTATTAGTACTGCCTATCATCCTCAAACCGATGGCCAGACTGAGCGTACGATTCAAACATTGGACGATATGTTACGTGAAATTGTGATGGATTTCAGAATGGGATGGCAAGATGCCTTACCATTGGTTGAATTTTCTTATAATAATAGTTTTCAAACGAGTATTGGTATGGCACCGTTTGAAGCTCTATATGGGAGACGATGTAGATCACCATTATTCTGGGATGAAATTGGTGAAAAACAATTGACTGGGCCTGAAATGATACAAGAAATGAATGATAAGGTTCAGTTGATTCGACAGCGGATGAAAGCTGCTCAGGATCGTCAAACGAGTTATGCGAATAAACGAAGACGACCCTTGGAATTCCAGAAAGGTGACAAAGTGTTTTTGAAAATATCTCCCTTTAGAGGCACTGTTCGATTCGGCATGCGAGGTAAATTATCTCCTCGATATGTTGGTCCATACGAGATTCTTGATCGAGTTGGGGATCTTGCTTATCGACTGGCATTGCCACCATCTTTATCTGCCATTCACGATGTATTTCATGTTTCTATGCTGAGGAAATATGAACCAGATCCATCACATTTACTTGCACCAGATGAGGTTGAACTTGATCCTTCTCTTTCCTATGTTGAACAACCTGTTCGCATTATGGATCGAAAGGAAAGATATTGCGAAATAAATCGATTCCGCTAGTTCGAGTGCAATGGACACGGCATGGTGTGGAAGAGTCAACGTGGGAATTGGAAAGCAAGATGCGAGATTCATATCCGCATTTGTTTGATTCTATTCCATCTGTTCCATTGTATTCAATGTATAATGATCCGTTTACTGATTTTAGTTTTGATATGTACTATAATTGGTGACATATATATGTTTGCTAATGTTATGTATATAGAGATGTTTGAGATTTCGAGGACGAAATCTTTTAAGTGGGGGAGAAATGTAAGGACCGTGTATCGTATTATCGTAAATCCTATGTTGATTATCGATAATTTATGAAATTGTCATGTGATTATGTACATGAGGTATATCATGACATTGAAAATGAGAAAATAAGTGTGATAATGAAATATTGCACTAGATGTTGATTAATTAACAGAATTGAAGTTGTAAGAGCTCGAGTGGAGAAGTCGGACGTCAATATAATACAAAATTAATATTTTGGACAGAACGTGTGGCGCCCGAGCGGTAAAAAATGACCGCTCGAGCGCCAGTGTAGAACATGTTATTACTCGGGCAGAACTTTCCGCGCCCGAGCGGTAGTTTTTGACCGCCCAAGCGCGGTGCAATTGATACTCGGGGACAGAACATCTCGCACTCGGGCGCGAGAATTCTATCGCCCGAGCGCGAAGGCGGGGGAGATAAGAATAAGTCTTCTGTTTCGTTTCTTTTTTTATTACCTTCAGCAACTTCGAGAGGAAAGTTAGAGAATTCGATTTCTTTCGTCCGAATCGACTTCGAAACGTTGTCCAAACGCGAAACATATTCGGAATCTTCGCGTTGAGAGCTTCCTTTTGATGTAAATTTCTTCTAGTTTCAGCAGCTCTAAATATGAAAGTGCTGGAATAGCATGTATTTGAAGTCGAGATTCCTATATGTGGTAGAATAACCGACAAGAAACTCGTATTTGAAGTCGGAATTGAATTATGTTATGATTTTGATTTGATATGAATTTTCAAAGTTTCAAAAGATATTTGGAACTTATATTATTGATTTTGGATCATGTTATTGATTGAAATGAATATGTTATTGATGTAGATAGATTATTATACTGATATCTTCAAGCTACATCAACTGGAACGAAGAATTGAGGTATGTTGCGACCGGATAACATACGACAGGTATCTGTATTATACGATATATGTTTGATTGAGAATACATGTCTATATGCCTTATTTGTTGAGTTTATGTGGCATACATGACATTGTAATTTGAATATCGATGTATAAAATAAATGTTTTGTTAACACACATCATTTGATGCATACATCGATACATGACATGCACGTTGAGCTATGATCCTTGGATACCCTGATATGATTTGATTGGATTCTAGGGTTTGTGAACACAACGCTATGTTTGGTATTACATGACCCTTAAAACATAGACATTTGTGGCCCCGGCGATTGATTGAGATTTGGGATTTGATGGCGCTTTGTCGACGCTATCATACGAGTATCCCTGATTGAGGCCGGTGTGCCAGCTCGAGCATTGATTTGATAGCGATTCGTTTGATTCTGACATGTGCTCAGTGGATGGGCATTTGACCTGATACTTCCACTTCATACATGCATTGCATACCATATATCATTGTTTAGATACTTGTGGTATATATGATGGTTGTTCCATACGGAGCTTTGCTCACCCCCACGGGGGGCTGTTGTTGTCTTTGTGTGTGGACAATGGCAGGTTGTGGGGCCCTTAGCTCCTAATCGTTATTACAATGCACTTTGATTAGGGTTGACTAATTACAGCAGAAAACGAGTTTAAAATTTCTTTAAAATGAGCCCAAAAATATCTCTTTTATAATTTGAATACTGAAAATAGTATTTAATCTCAAATCATAAAACACGCCCACACGTAATCAAAGCCAATCACATACAAACAACTCATATCCTCGGGACATGCCCCGGTATATAGATACACATATATATACATATATACTGGGAACAAGACATAAACATAAAACCTCAGCCCAAGCTGTGGCTCCCTCCAGAAGTACCCTCTCCGGTCTCCTGATATCCTGGAGTACCTGCCATTGTCCACATACAAAGACAACAACAGCCCCCCTTGGGGGTGAGCAAAGCTCCGTATGGAACAACCAATCATATATACCACAGATATCTAAACAATGATATATGGTATGCAATGCATGTATGTCGTGGAGGTATCGGGTCAAATGCCCATCCACTGAGCACATGTCAGAATCAATCGAATCGCTATCAAATCAATGCTCGAGCTGGCACACCGGCCAATATGGGATACTCGTATGATAACGTCGGCAAAGCGCCATCAAATCCCAAATCTCATATCCAATCATATGGGGCCACAATTGTCTATGCTTTACGGGTCATATAATACCGGCATAGCGATTGTGTTCACAAACCCCGGAATTCAATCCAATCATATCAAGGTATCCAAGGATCATAGCTCAACGTGCATGTCATGTATCGATATATGCATAAAATGATGTGTGTTAACAAAACATTTATTTTATACATCGATATCTTAATCTCAATGTCATGTATGCCACATCAATCAACAAATAAGGCATATAGACACATAATCTCATTCCAATCAATCAAATAAATCTGACATATATCATATAATACAGATACCTGTCGTATGTTACCCGGTCACAACATACCTCAATTCTTCGTTTCCAGTTGATGTAGCCTGAAGATATTGATATTACACTTTATCTACATCAATAACATACTCATTCCAATCAATAACATACTCCAAAATCATTAATATGAGTTTCAAATATCATTTGAAACTTCAAAAATTCATATCAAATCATAATCATATCATAATTCAATCCCGACTTCGAATATGAGTTTCTTGTCGGTTATTCTATCACATATCATAAATTCAACTTCAAATACATGCTATTCCATCACTTTGATATTTAGAGCTGCTGGAACTAGAAGAAAATTACCTCAGTCAGAAGCCCTCAACGCGACGATCACAAATATATAATTTGTTTCGCGTTTAGACAGCGTTTCGAAGTCGATTCGGACGAAAGAAAGTTAAATTCCCTCGTATTCTCTCGAACTCTCCGTAGGTGAAATGAAGGAAGAAAGAACAAAAATCTAATCTTTATCCTCACCGCCTACGCGCTCGGGCGGTAGAATTCTCGCGCCCGAGCGCGAGACATTCTGCCCCTGGCTTTCAAATGCACCGCGCTCGGGCGGTCAAAAACTACCGCTCGGGCACGGCATGTCCTGTTCGATTATCACTTGCATCGCGCTCGGGCGGTTGCAACATACCGCTCGGGCGCGAAGTGTTCTGCCCGAATACTCAAAATTTCTACCTTGGCGCTCGGGCGGTTATTTTCTACCGCCCGGGCGCCACTCGTTCTGCACAATTATTTATGTTTGTACTAAATTGGCGTCCGGCCTCTCCACTCGAGCTCTTACAACGTCAATTCATATTCATTTTCTCAATTTTTTTATTGTCACGATATACATCAAATACATAATCACATGACAATTTCATAAATTATCGATAATCACATAAGATTTACGATAATACGATACACGGTCCTTACACAGGTACTCCAGGATATCAGGAGGCCGGAGAGGGTACTTCTGGAGGGAGTCACAGTTTGGGCTGAGGTTTTATGTTTTGTTCTCAGTATATATATATATCTATATACCAGGGCATGTCCCGAAGATATGAGTTGTTTGTATATGATTGATTTTGATTATGTATGGGCGAGTTTTATGATATGAGATAAAATACTATTTTTAGTATTCAAATAAGATGTTTTGGGCTCATCGTAAAGAAAATTTAAATTCGTTTTCCGCTGTAATTAATTAACCCTAATTAGATTGTGTTGTAATAACGATTAGGAGCTAAGGGCCCCACATAAATTAATAGCATCAATTTAAAAAAATGATATTTTCAAAATTGGGGATGGAAAATTTAGGTTGTATATAAATAACTGGCCGAATCGTTTAATTCAAAATTTCAGTTTGATAAAATCATGAAAAGTTGGTTTTATTTATTTTATATAAGATTGATTAAAATGAGATAATCTACACATCAATTTTATTTTTTCCTTAAACTTGGTTAATTTGAATACAAACCAAAATAATAATTTTTTATTTTGTTTGATTTCTATTTTTGAGTTAAATAAATTTTTTGGCTTTTCGGTTAAACTGTAATTTTGGTAATGTTATTATGTTGTTGGTAATTTTATTATTTATTTCAAATCTAAAATTTTTTAAAATTATTATTATTATTAATTTATTTCATATGATTTACTCAAGGATGATAGCGAGACAGATTTGGGATGTGCTTGGTCAAACTCGGGATCGGCCCTAAACTGTAAATCGTGGATGCAATCCGAGCTGGACACACAAGAAAGTACATAATTTTTAAAATTCTTTCACAACACAACAAAAAAATTTAAAAAATTAATAAAACATTAAAGTTATCGAACTTTATACTAATAATATTCAAGGATAAAAAAAAAATATTAGCATAAATTAAAATTTATTGATTTGTATTCAATTAATAATTTTAAGAACATAGAATAAAATTATTTCAATTATAAGAACATAAGTAGTCAGAATTTAAATCCTTATGTTTTAGAAAATTAAAATTATAATGCACAATTATTGATCTTCAATTTCAATGCAATTCTTTAATATTTATTACACAAAAATACTAGTAAAAAGAATTTTTTTAGTCATTATAAAAATATCTTCTTATTTTTTTTATTGCAAGATCCGTTTATTATAGATATTAATATTTTAATATAAAGAGTAAGTTATTTATGTCTTATAATATAATTTATAAATAAATATAAATTTTTTACAAAAATGAATTGTTTCGGTTTGTCAAATCTTATCGGATTTTATTTCCAAAAATACTCTCACAACGGTCATATCAACCCAATAAATGGGTAACACTTCAAAACCCATCGATCCATTATCCCTCTCCGCTCCTCTCCCCTCCCCCGAATTCGCTCTGATTTCTCTGACGTTCAAGAATCGAGTGCTTGAAAAGGTGAGAAGACCCATTTGATGCTTCCCCCAAATTCAACCCAATTTTCAAACCTAATGTTCTTATCGATTATCCGTCTCCACTCCTCTATTCCTACTTCTCGCATCGAGTTGGACAGATTTCTTGGCATTCAAGAATGAACGATTCTTGATTAGGTTCGCGTCTTCTCTTCCTATCACGATAAATTTCTTACTTCGAAGCAATATATTAAACTTCAGTGTTCGAATATTATTCTGTTCATCGTGTTGCACCAGTGAATTGCTTTCTTGAAGATGTTTTGACCTTGTTACGTTGATGTTGCTTGTTTATGTTGATTTTTTTGGAAATCTTCGCTGGACAAATTTTGATGATTGATATATTTTTTTCATTTTTCTTCAGAAAATTTGTAAAACATAATTAAAATTGAATATTGTGTAAGTGGAATGTTGTTGTTGTCAACTTGCGTGGCTAATCTTCTGGTTTTCAATTTTGAAGTTAACTGTTAAATCATGTTTCTTGAGAGGTCTGGCGCTGGTCTTGATGAGGCGTTACCTGCTAAGGTATAAAAATTTCATATATCATTAAATTTATAATGTAGTGCAAGAAAGTATTACAGTTTGCAATAGTTGTTCATGATTTATAGAAAATCAACATCATAAATTGGGAATCCCTGTGATGTTTATAAACTATGTTTTATTTTGGTTATCCATAGAAAATATTATTTTTTATTGTAAATATGAGTAAAGTTGACTCGCCTCACGAATAAAGATTCATTTTAATGTATTCACATCCATGCACATGAGTGATGAACAGAATATATTAAAGATTGTCCTTTCTCCAAATTATCTATATCAACAGTTAGAATAGGCATCCTGACAATGAAAGAACGTCAACTTATCAAATAATTGGTTGACAAGGCAGCATAGGTGCTTACTAATATTTTCTGAGTATAGTATTTTCCCCCTTTTATGTTTATGTACAGAAAGGGGCTGCTTCTTACTTTGGGTGCATAGTGGGTGGGATGACAAACAGGATCAGAGTTGGGAAGTTTACACTAAACGGTGTTGAGTACTCATTACCTATTAACAAGCCTCGGAACAGTTTCCATGGTACTCCTAATTAAGGGTTTTTCAAATCTTTTTGTATTCTTGTGATTCTACATCCAATGCATGCGTGTACTTGTTACCCGAATGCCGTAATATCCACCATGTACACATTCATGTTAACTGGACATTGCAGGACAAAAACCAACCGAGACCAACCTGTCTTGATTGCGGGGATTGTAAATTTATTGTGAAATTCAATACAATAGCTTCTGATATTTGGTTTTACAATTATAATATTTGTTTTATTGTTAAATAGTTTTGGAGATTAGATTTGACATTGTTTTTTTTTCTTATTACCATTACATATCTAGATTAAAAATCTAGATTTCACGAGTGAAAAGTTCTCAAGAATACATTAAAAAAAACTATATCATAAATATTTCAAGATTAGATGTGAGAAAAGTTCATTTTTTTTGAAAAAATATTTAACAATTAAAAATCATTTAATATTATTGTTGCAAAAAATTCTTTCATTTCTATGCAGAAAATAGTTTTTGTGAAAAGTTATTTCATTATAAAATGTTAAGCTCTTTTAGTTTTTTTCTATAGATCTTCGCTGACAAAACTTTGATGATTAATAATCTTTTTAAATTTTTTTCATGAAAATAAAACATAATTGATATTGAAGTTTCTGTAATTTGAATATAATTACCATTACAATTTTGTTTCAAATATATCGATTTTTTGGGGTTTCTTTTGAGTTTCTCGTAAATTATATGTGCTAGATTCTTAAATAAAACAGCTTATCTGTAAAAGGGGTTGAAAAATAGTCATCCTTACAGTTTTCATCCTAAGAGATTTTTTCAAGTTAGAAAAACTATTTTCTTTGTCAAGATTCTCAACCGGTTAGTAATTTTAATAAGTAATAATTTGTTGTAAAACTCATATTAAATAGTTTCATTTTTTTAGAGCTCATCTTTATTATTAATTTTTACTTGCAGTATTTGCTTTGATGTCTTTCACAAGGACCAAGAATGAGTGGACGACAATCTTGCATGATTTATGTTGACAACCTTCTTATTGATATTAGAGAATCGGAGGTTCAAGTTTTACAAGTCTGATTGAACAATGCAATTCTCCTTTCTCTGCCCCTGTGTTATTGGGTTTTAAAGACTTGTTCATGAGCGCAATCACTCTCTGACATTTCAAACGAAGATAAGTGATTTTCCTCTTCCTTATTTTTATCGTTTCAAAATTGGTGGTGAAAAAAAATTAGATAATTAAACATCGTAAAACCAAGTGTGAACTTGATTTTTGCAAAAATAATTCTTCTAACAGTTTTCATCCCAACGGATTTTTTTATGTTAGGGGAATTATTTTGTTTTGCAAGATTCTCAACAAATTAAAAATATTAATATGTAATTTGTTGTAAATAATCATATTAAAATAATTTAAATTTTTTTGGAGCTCGTCTTTATTATTAATTTTTACTTGCAGTATTTGTTTTGACGTCTTCCACAAGGACCAAGAACAAGTGGACGGGAATCTCGCATGATTTATGTTGACAACCTTCTTACTGATATTATAGAATCGGAGGTTGAAGTTTTACAAGTCTGATTGAACAATGCAATTCTCCTTTCTCTGCCCCTGTGTTGTTGGGTTTTGCAGATTGTTTATGGGTGCAATTACTCTCTGACATTTCAAGCGAAGATAAGTGATTTTTCTCTTCCTTATTTTTATCTTTTCAAAATTGGTTGTGAAAGGAAGTTAGATAATTAAACAACCTAAAACCAAGTCGCTTAAACTTTGACTTGAGAACTTGATTTTTGCGAAATAATTCTTCTAACAGTTTTCATCCCAACGGATTTTTTTATGTTAGAGGAATTATTTTGTTTCGCAAGATTCTCAACAAATTAATAATTTTAATATGTAATTTGTAGTAAAAATCATATTAAAATAGTTTAAATTTTTTTGGAGCTCATCTTTATTATTAATTTTTACTTGCAGTATTTGTTTTGACGTCTTCCACTAGGACCAAGAACAAGTGGACGTTAATCTCGCATGATTTATGTTGACAACCTTCTTACTGATATTATAGAGTCGGAGGTTGAAGTTTTACAAGTCTGATTGAACAATGCAATTCTCTTTTCTCTGCCCCTGTGTTGTTGGGTTTTGCAGATTGTTTATGGGTGCAATTACTATCTCACATTTCAAGCGAAGATAAGTGATTTTCCTCTTCCTTATTTTTTTCGTTTCAAAATTATTGGTTAAAGAAAATTAGATAATTAAACATCCTAAAACAAATCATCTATCTAAACTTTGACGTGAGAACTTGATTTTTGCAAAATAATTCTTCTAACAGTTTTCATCCCAACGCATTGTTTTATGTTAGAGGAATTATGTATTTTCGCAAGATTCTCAACAAATTAATAATTTTAATATGTAATTTGTTGTAAAAAATCATATTAAAATAGTTTAAATTTTTTTGGAGCTCATCTTTATTATTGATTTTTACATGCAGTTTTTGTTTGACGTCTTCCACAAGGACCAAGAACGAGTGGACGGTAATCACGCATTATTTATGTTGACAACCTTCTTACTGATATTATAGAGTCGGAGGTTGAAGTTTTACAAGTCTGATTAAACAATGCAATTCTCCTTTCTCTGCCCCTGTGTTGTTGGGTTTTGCAGATTGTTTATGGGTGCAATTACTATCTCACATTTCAAGCGAAGATAAGTGATTTTCCTCTTCCTTATTTTTTTCGTTTCAAAATTATTGGTTAAAGAAAATTAGATAATTAAACATCCTAAAACAAATCATCTATCTAAACTTTGACGTGAGAACTTGATTT
This sequence comes from Primulina tabacum, assembly GCF_025594145.1. Classification (NCBI taxonomy): domain Eukaryota; kingdom Viridiplantae; phylum Streptophyta; class Magnoliopsida; order Lamiales; family Gesneriaceae; genus Primulina; species Primulina tabacum. The sequence continues at coordinate 38,874,302 of NC_134561.1, read as the reverse complement.
TTGCAAAATAATTCTTCTAACAGTTTTCATCACAACGCATTGTTTTATGTTAGAGGAATTATGTATTTTCGCAAGATTCTCAACAAATTAATAATTTTAATATGTAATTTGTTGTAAAAAATCATATTAAAATAGTTTAAATTTTTTTGGAGCTCATCTTTATTATTGATTTTTACATGCAGTTTTTGTTTGACGTCTTCCACAAGGACCAAGAACGAGTGGACGGTAATCACGCATTATTTATGTTGACAACCTTCTTACTGATATTATAGAGTCGGAGGTTGAAGTTTTACAAGTCTGATTAAACAATGCAATTCTCCTTTCTCTGCCCCTGTGTTGTTGGGTTTTGCAGATTGTTTATGGGTGCAATTACTATCTCACATTTCAAGCGAAGATAAGTGATTTTCCTCTTCCTTATTTTTTTCGTTTCAAAATTATTGGTTAAAGAAAATTAGATAATTAAACATCCTAAAACAAATCATCTATCTAAACTTTGACGTGAGAACTTGATTTTTGCAAAATAATTCTTCTAACAGTTTTCATCCAAACGGATTTTTTTATGTTAGAGAAACTATTTTGTTTGGCAAGATTCTCAACAAATTAATAGTTTTAATAATTAATTTGTTGTGAAAATCATATTAAAATAATTTAAATTTTTTTGGAGCTCATCTTTATTATTAGTTTTTATTTGCAGTATTTGCTTTGATGCCTTCCACAAGGACCAGGAACGAGTGGATGGTAATATCGCATGATTTATGTTGACAACCTTCTTATTGATATTTGAGAATCCGAGGTTGAAGTTTTACAAGCCTGATTGAACAATGCAATTCTCCTTTCTCTGCCCCTGTCTTATTTGGTTTGCAGACTTGTTTATGGGTGCAATCACTCTCTGACATTTCAAACGAAGATAAGTGATTTTTCTCTTCTTTATTTTTATTGTTTCAAAATTGGTGGTGAAAGAAAGTTAGATAATTAAACATCCTAAAACCAAGTCATCTATCTAAACTTTGACGTGAGAACTTGATTTTTGCAAAATAATTCTTCTAACAGTTTTCATCCCATCGGATTTTTTTTATGTTAGAGAACTACTTTGTTTGGCAAGATTCTCAACAAATTAATAATTTTAATACGTAATTTGTTGTAAAAATCATATTAAAAAAATTTAAATTTTTTTGGAGCTCATCATTATTATTAATTTTTACTTGCAGTATTTGCTTTGACATCTTCCACAATGACCAAGAATGAGTGTACGGTAATCTCTCATGATTTAATTGACGTGAGAACTTGATTTTTGCAAAATAATTCTTGCAACACTTTTCATCCCAATGATTTTTTATGTTAGAGGAACTATTTTGTTTGGTAAGATTCTTACCAGTTAGTAATTTAAATAAGTAATTTGTTATAAAACTCATATTATAATATTTTAAATTTTTTTGGAGCTCATATTTATTATTAATTTTTACCATGCAATATTTGCTTCATGTCTTTCACATGAACCAAGAATGAGTGGTTCGTGATCTCGCATGATTTATGTTGTCAACCTTCCTGCTGATATTAGAGAATCGGAGGTTGAAGACGTATTTTACAAGTTCTAATTAGAGAATCGGAGGTTGAAGACGTATTTTTGGATATTGTGTATATGTCTGTCTTCATTGCCTTTATTTTTTTAGGCTTTGTGATGTTTTATATGGTATAAATATTTTTAATATATCATTAAATTTATAATTTAGTGCAAGGAAATGTGTCAGTTTGCAATCATTATTACCACTCAATTTAGGTTGAGCTTCCACACGGTGGCAGATGTCCACCGTCTTCAAGTAATCGTCGTGGTGGTTATCGTGGGTACAATGGGGGAGGAATTTGAAGGTCAGTTGATTATCACCTGGCTTTGTAAGCTGTAAGTTTTGGTCTTTGTAGCTCCTGTGTTATTTACTTGTGTAACATTTCAGGATCATATGAACAAAAAATTGACCTTTTGGTCATGGATGAAGTTCAATGTTTGCAAATTTGTTGTCTGAAACAGTAGCAACTTCTGAACCTTTTTTCGGCACTGAAACTTTCTATTCAAACAGGAACTTATGGCCTAGTCGATTATAATAATTATATGGACTTGAAATACGCTGTAAGTAAATGGTAGACGTTTGTTGTACTGTTTCTTCTTCGTCCTCTTGGCAAGATTTGAAGGTCAGTTGATTATCACCTATCTTTTTAGTTATTGTGTTATTTACTTGTGTAACATTTCAGGATCATATGAGAAAGAAAAACAGGGAACGTCTGTCCTGCTGAATTTTATCTCGACTCTGAAGGTGTTACATTTTCTTCTTTTAATTTTATATATAGTTGTTTGCTCATGTTCGTTTTTTATATATCGTTAAGTCCTTACATTTTTTTATCATTAATTTTTTCCTTCTCAAATATATGATTTTGAAGTTTAATGAACAGAAAATTGACATTTTTGTCATGAATGACAGTGTCAACTTTTGCACATTTGTTGTCTGAATAGGAGCAACTCCTGAACTTTTTCCACACTGAAATCTTCTATTAAAACAAGAACTTGTGGCCTGGTTATCATACTAATTGTGAGGACTTGAGTCATATGCTATAAGTAAATGGTATTCATTTGATGCAGATTTAATTGTGCTTTTGGTGTACCGTCTTCAAGTAGTCGTCGTGGTGGTTATCGTGGGTGCAATGGAGGAGGAATTTGAAGGTCAGTTGATTATCACCAGGCTTTGTAAGCTGTAAGTTTTGGTCTTTGTAGCTCATGTGTTATTTACTTGTGTAACATTGAGGATCATATGAATAAAGCTAGGGATGTCTGTTTTTGCTGAAGTTTATCACGATGGCGAAGTTTTGCATTTTCAGCTTTGTAATTTGATGTACGGCTATTTGCTTTTGTGTTTTTTATTGATCTTTACAAGCCAGCCATACACTTCCTTTTTAGCATTAATTTTTTCCTACTTCGATCTTTGATATGGAGGTTTGAGGAACAAAAAATTGACCTTTTGGTCATGGATGAAGTTCAATGTTTGCAAATTTGTTGTCTGAATCAGTAGCCACTTCTGAACTTTTTTCGGCACTGAAACTTTCTATTCAAAGAGGAACTTATGGCCTAGTTGATTATACTAATTATATGGACTTGAAATATGCTGTAAGTAAATGGTAGACATTTGTTGTAGTGTTTCTTCTTCGTCCTCTTGGCAAGATTTGAAGGTCAGTTGATTATCACCTATTTTTTTAGTTATTTTGTTATTTACTTGTGTAACATTTCAGGATCTTATGAGAAAGAAAAGCAGGGAATGTCTGTTCTGCTGAATTTTATCTCGACTCTGAAGGTGTTACATTTTCTTCTTTTAATTTTATATATAGTTGTTTGCTCATGTTCGTTTTTTTATATTTCAATTAGTCCCGTACATTTGTTTTTATCATTAATTTTTTTCCTTCTCAAATATATGATTTTGAAGTTTAATGAAAAAAAATTGACATTGTTGTCATGAATGACAGTGTCAACTTTTGAACATTTGCTGTCTGAATAGGAGCAGCTCCTGAACTTTTTCAACACTGAAACCTTCTATTAAAACAAGAACTTTTGGCCTGGTTATCATGCTAATTGTGAGGACTTGAGTCATATGCTATAAGTAAATGGTATTCATTTGATGTAGATTTACTTATGCTTTTGGTGTACCGTCTTCTAGTAATCGTCGTGGTGGTAATGGGGGAGGAATTTGTAGGTTAGTTGATTATTACTTGGCTTTGTAAGCTGTAAGTTTTGGTCTTTGTAGCTCCTGTGTTATTTACTTGTGTAACATTTCAGGATCATATGAATAAAGCTAGGGATGTCTGTTTTTGCTGAAGTGTATCACGATGGCGAAGTTTTTTCAGCTTTGTAGTTTGATGTATGGGTCTTTGCTTTTGTGTTTTTTTATTGATCATTGCAAGCCATACACTTCCTTTTTAGCATTAATTTTTTCCTTCTTCGATCTTTGATATTGAGGTTTGAGGAACAAAAAATTGATCTTTTGGTCATGGATGAAGTTCAATGTCTGCAAATTTGTTCTCTGAATCAGTAGCAACTTCTGAACTTTTTTTCGGCACTGAAACTTTCTATTGAAACAGGAACTTATGGCCTGGTTGATTATACTAATTATACGGGCTCTAAATATGCTGTAAGTAAATGGTAGACATTTGTTGTAGTGTTTTTTCTTCGTCCTCTTTGCAAGATTTGAAGGTCAGTTGATTATCACCTATCTTTTTAGTTATTGTGTTATTTACTTGTGTAACATTTCAGGATCATATGAGAAAGAAAAGCAGGGAATGTCTGTTCTGCTGAATTTTATCTCGACTCTGAAGGAGTTACATTTTCTTCTTTTAATTTTATATATAGTTGTTTGCTAATGTTCATTTTTTATATATCATTAAGTCCCGTACATTTGTTTTTATCATTAATTTTTTCCTTCTCAAATATATGATTTTGAAGTTTAATGAACAAAAAATGGACATTGTGGTCATGAATGACAGTGTCAACTTTTGCAAATTTGTTGTCACAATAGGAGCAAGTCCTGAACTTTTTCCACACTGAAATATTTTATTAAAACGAGAACTTGTGGCCTGGTTATTATACTAACTGTGAGGACTTGGGTCATATGCTATAAGAAAATGGTATTCATTTGATGTAGATTAATTTGTTTTTTTGTTGTACCGTCTTCAAATAATCGTCGTGGTGGTTATCATGGGTACAATGGTGGAAGAATTTGAAGGCCAGTTGATTATCACCTGGCTTTGTATTGTAGCTCCTGTGTTATTTACTTGTGTAACATTTCAAGATCATATGAATAAAGCTAGGGATGTCTGTTTTGCTGAAGTTTATCACGAAAGTGAAGTTTTGCATTTTCAGCTTTGTAATTTGATGAATATATGGCACATTGCTTTTGTGTTTTTTATTGATCATTACAAGCCCTACACTTCTTTTTTACCATTAATTTTTTCCTTCTTCCATCTTTGATATGGAGGTTTGAGGAACAAAAAATTGACCTTTTGTTCATGGATGAAGTTCAATTTTTGCAAATTTGTTGTCTGAATCAGTAGCAACTTCTGAACTTTTTTTCGGCACTGAAACTTTCTATTTAAACAAGAATTTGTGGCCTAGTTGATTATACTAATTATATGGACTTGAAATATGCTGTAAGTAAATGGTAGACATTTGTTGTAGTGTTTCTTATTCGTCCTCTTGGCAAGATTTCAAGGTCAGTTGATAATCACCTATCTTTTTAGTTGTTGTGTTATTTACTTGTGGAACATTTCAGGATCATATGAGAAAGAAAAGCAGGGAATGTCTGTCCTGCTGAATTTTATCTCGACTCTGAAGGTGTTACATTTTCTTCTTTTAATTTTATATATAGTTGTTTGCTCATGTTCGTTTTTTATATATCATTAAGTCCCGTATATTTGTTTTTATCATTAATTTTTTCCTTCTCAAATATATGATTTTGAAGTTTAATGAACAAAAAATTGACATTTTTGTCATGAATGACAGTGTCAACTTTTGCACATTTGTTGTCTGAATAGGAGCAACTCCTTAACTTTTTCCACACTGAAATCTTCTATTAAAACAAGAACTTGTGGCCTGGTTATCATGCTAATTGTGAGGACTTGAGTCATATGCTATAAGTAAATGGTATTCATTTGATGCAGATTTACTTGTGCTTTTGGTGTACCGTCTTCAAGTAGTCGTCGTGGTGGTTATCGTAGGTGCAATGGAGGAGGAGTTTGAAGGTCAGTTGATTATCACCTTGCTTTGTAAGCTGTAAGTTTTGGTCTTTGTAGCTCATGTGTTATTTACATGTGTAACATTTCAATATCATATGAATAAAGCTAGGGATGTCTGTTTTTGCTGATGTTCGTTTTTTATATATCATTAAGTCCCGTACGTTTTTTTTTATCATTAATTTTTTCCTTCTCAAATATATGATTTTGAAGTTTAATAAACAAAAAATGGACATTTTGGTCATGAATGACAGTGTCAACTTTTCCAAATTTGTTGTCTGAATAAGAGCAACTCCTGAACCTTTTCCCCATTGAAATCTTTTATTAAAACAAGAACTTGTTGCCTGGTTATCATACTAATTGTGAGGACTTGAGTCATATGCTATAAGTAAATGGTATTCATTTGATGTAAATTTACTTATGCTGGCTTTGTAACATTTCAGGATCATATGAATAAAGCTAGGGATGTCTGTGGCGAAGTTTTGCATTTTCAACTTTGTAATTTAAATTACGGCTCTTTGCTTTTGTGTTTTTTATTGATCATTGCAAGCCATACACTTCGTTTTTAGCATTAATTTTTTCATTCTTCGATCTTTGATATGGAGGTTTGAGGAACAAAAAATTGACCTTTTGGTCATGGATGAAGTTCGATGTTTGCAAATTTGTTGTCTGAATCAGTAGCAACTTCTGAACTCTTTTCTGCACTTAAAGTTTCTATTCAAACAGAAACTTATGGCCTAGTTGAGTATACTAATTATATGGACTTGAAGTATGCTGTAAGCAAATGGTAGACATTTGTTGTAGTGTTTCTTCTTCGTCCTCTTGGCAAGATTTGAAGGTCAGTTGATTATCACCTATTTTTTTAGTTATTGTGTTATTTACTTGTGTAACATTTAAGGATCATATGAGAAAGAAAAGCAGGGAATGTCTGTCCTGCTGAATTTTATCTCGACTCTGAAGGTGTTACATTTTCTTCTTTTAATTTTATATATAGTTGTTTGCTCATGTTCTTTTTTTATATATCATTATGTCTCGTACATTTGTTTTTATCGTTAATTTTTTCCTTCTCAAATATATGATTTTGAAGTTTAATGAACAAAAAATTGACATTTTGGTCATGAATGTTAGTGTCAACTTTTGCACATTTGTTGTCTGAATAGGAACAACTCTTGAATTTTTCCACACTTAAATCTTTTATTAAAACAAGAACTTGTGGCCTGGTTATCATACTAATTCTGAGGACTTGAGTCATATGCTATAAGTAAATGATATTCATTTGATGTAGATTTACTTGTGCTTTTGGTGTACCGTCTTCAAGTAATCGTCGTGGTGGTTATCGTGGGTGCAATGGAGGAGGAGTTTGAAGGTCAGTTGATTATCACCTTGCTTTGTAGGCTGTAAGTTTTGGTCTTTGTAGCTCATGTGTTATTTACATGTGTAACATTTCAATATCATATGAATAAAGCTAGGGATGTCTGTTTTTGCTGATGTTCGTTTTTTATATATCATTAAGTCCCGTACGTTTGTTTTTATCATTAATTTTTTCCTTCTCAAATATATGATTTTGAAGTTTAATAAACAAAAAATGGACATTTTGGTCATGAATGACAGTGTCAACTTTTCCAAATTTGTTGTCTGAATAGGAGCAACTCCTGAACCTTTTCCCCACTGAAATCTTTTATTAAAACAAGAACTTGTTGCCTGGTTATCATACTAATTGTGAGGACTTGAGTCATATGCTATAAGTAAATGGTATTCATTTGATGTAAATTTACTTATGCTGGCTTTGTAACATTTCAGGATCATATGAATAAAGCTAGGGATGTCTGTTTTTGCTCAAGTTTATCACGATGGCGAAGTTTTGCATTTTCAACTTTGTAATTTAATGTATGGCTCTTTGCTTTTGTGTTTTTTATTGATCATTACAAGCCATACACTTCCTTTTTAGCATTAATTTTTTCCGTCTTCTATCTTTGATATGGAGGTTTGAGGAACAAAAAATTGACCTTTTGGTCATGGATGAAGTTCAATGTTTGCAAATTCGTTGTCTGAATCAGTAGCAATTTCTGAACTGTTTTTCGGCACTGAAACTTTCTATTCAAACAGGTACTTATGGCCTAGTTGATTATACTAATTATGCGGACATGAAATAGGCTGCAAGTAAATGGTAGACATTTGTTCTAGCGTTCCGTCTTCGTCCTCTTTGCAAGATTTGAAGGTATGTTGATTATCACCTATCTTTTTAGCTATTGTGTGATTTACTTGTGTAACATTTCAGGATCATATGAAAAGCAGGGATGTCTGTTATGCTGACTATTATCTCGACTCCGAAGGTGTTACATTTCTTTTTTTAATTTTATATAGTTCTTTTCTCATGTTCAATTTTTATATATCATTAGATCCCGTACATTTGTTTTTTATCATTAATTTTTTCCTTCTCAAATATATGATTTTGAAGTTTAATGAACAAAAAATTGACATTTTGGTCATGAATGACCGTCAACTTTTGCACATTTGATGTCTGAATAGGAGCAACTCCTGAAACTTTTCCACACTGAAACCTTCTATTAAAACAAGAACTTGTGGCCTGGTTATCATAATAATTGTGAGGACTTGAGTCATATGCTATAAGTAAATGGTATTCATTTGATGTAGATTTACTTATGCTTTTGGTGTACCGTCTTCAAGTAATCGTCGAGGTGGTTATCATGGGTGCAATTGGGGGGGGGGGGGGGGGGGGGGGGGGGGGGGGGGGGGGGGGGGGGGGGGGGGGGGGGGGAATTGAAGGTCAGTTGATTATCACCAGGCTTTGTAAGCTGTAAGTTTTGGTCTTTGTAGCTCCTGTGTTTTTTACTTGTGTAACATTTCAGGATCATATGAAAAAAGCTAGAGATGTCTTCTTTTGCGGAAGTTTATCACGATGGCGAAGTTTTTTGCATTTTTCAACTTTGTAATTTGATGTATGGCTCTTTGCTTTTGTGTTTTTTATTGATCATTATAAGCCATACACTTTCTTTTTTAGCATTAATTTTTTCCTTCTTCGATCTTTGATATGGAGGTTTGAGGAACAAAAAATTGACCTTTTGGTCATGGATGAAGTTTAATGTTTTGCAAATTTGTTGTCTGAGTCAGTAGCAACTGCTGAAATTTTTTTCGGCACTGAAACTTTCTATTCAAACAAGAACTTATGGCATAGTTGATTATACTACTAATTATATGGACTTGAAATATGCTGTAAGTAAATGGTTGACATTTGTTTTAGTGTTTCTTCTTCGTCCTCTTGGCAAGATTTGAAGGTCAGTTGATTATCACCTATCTTTTTAGTTTTTGTGTTATTTACTTGTGCAACATTTCAGGATCATATGAGATAGAAAAGCAGGGAATGTCTGTCCTGCTGAATTTTATCTTGACTCTGAAGGTGTTACATTTTCTTCTTTTAATTTTATATATAGTTGTTTGCTCATGTTCGTTTTTTATATATCATTAAGTCCCGTATATTTGTTTTTATCATTAATTTTTTCCTTCTCAAATATATGATTTTGAAGTTAAATGAACAAAAAATTGACATTTTGGTCATGAATGACAATGTCAACTTTTGCACATTTGTTGTCTGAATAGGAGCAAATCCTTGAACTTTTTCCACACTAAAACCTTTTATTAAAGCAAGAACTTGTGGCCTGGTTATCATACTAATTGTGAGGACTTGAGTCATAAGCTATAAGTAAATGGTATTCATTTTATGTAGATTTACTCTTGCTCTTGGTCTACCGTCTTGAAGTAATCGTCGTGGTGGTTATCGTGGGTGCAATGGGGGAATAATTTAAAGGTCAGTTGATTATCACAAGGCGTTGTAAGCTGTAAGTTTTGGTATTTGTAACTCCTGTGTTATTTACTTGTGTAACATTTTAGGATCATATAAATAAAGCTAGGGATGTCTGTTTTTGCTGAAGTTTATCACGATGGCGAAGTTTTGCATTTTCAGCTTTGTAATTTGATGTATGGCTCTTTGCTTTTGTGTTTTTTATTGATCATTACAAGCCATACACTTCCTTTTTAGCATTAATGTTTTCCTTCTGCGATCTTTGATATGGAGGTTTGAGGAACAAAAAACTGACCTTTTGGTCATGGATGAAGTTCAAAGTTTGCAAATTTGTACTTCTGAACTCTTTTCGACACTGAAACTTTCTATTCAAACAGGAACTTATGGCCTAGTTGATTATACTACTAATTATATGGACTTGAAATATGCTGTAAGTAAATGGTAGACATTTGTTGTAGTGTTTCTTCTTCGTCCTCTTGGCAAGATTAGAAGGTCAGTTGATTATCACCTATCTTTTTAGTTATTGTGTTATATGAGAAAGAAAAGCAGGGAATGTCTGTTCTGCTGAATTTTTTCTCCACTCTCAAGGTGTTACATTTTCTTCTTTTAATTTTATATATATAGTTTGCTCATGTTCTTTTTTATATATCATTAAAATTTAAATCCCGTACATTTGTTTTTATCATTAATTTTTTCCTTCTCAAATATATGAATTTGAAGTTTAATGAACAAAAAATTGACATTTTGGTCATGAATGACCGTCAACTTTTGCACATTTGATGTCTGAATAGGAGCAACTCTGAAACTTTTCCACACTGAAACCTTCTATTAAATCAAGAACTTGTGGCCTGGTTATCATACTAATTGTGAGTACTTGAGTCATATGCTATAAGTAAATGGTATTCATTTGATACCTAAGAGATTTTTTCAAGTTAGAAGAACTATTTTCTTTGTCAAGATTCTCAACCGGTTAGTAATTTTAATAAGTAATAATTTGTTGTAAAACTCATAATAAATAGTTTCATTTTTTTAGAGCTCATCTTTATTATTAATTTTTACTTGCAGTATTTGCTTTGATGTCTTTCACAAGGACCAAGAATGAGTGGACGACAATCTTGCATGATTTATGTTGACAACCTTCTTATTGATATTAGAGAATCGGAGGTTCAAGTTTTACAAGTCTGATTGAACAATGCAATTCTCCTTTCTCTGCCCCTGTGTTATTGGGTTTTAAAGACTTGTTTATGAGCGCAATCACTCTCTGACATTTCAAACGAAGATAAGTGATTTTCCTCTTCCTTATTTTTATCGTTTCAAAATTGGTGGTGAAAAAAAATTAGATAATTAAACATCGTAAAACCAAGTGTGAACTTGATTTTTGCAAAAATAATTCTTCTAACAGTTTTCATCCCAACGGATTTTTTTATGTTGGGGGAATTATTTTGTTTTGCAAGATTCTCAACAAATTAAAAATATTAACATGTAATTTGTTGTAAATAATCATATTAAAATAATTTAAATTTTTTTGGAGCTCGTCTTTATTATTAATTTTTACTTGCAGTATTTGTTTTGACGTCTTCCACAAGGACCAAGAACAAGTGGACGGGAATCTCGCATGATTTATGTTGACAACCTTCTTACTGATATTATAGAATCGGAGGTTGAAGTTTTACAAGTCTGATTAAACAATGCAATTCTCCTTTCTCTGCCCCTGTGTTGTTGGTTTTGCATATTGTTTATGGGTGCAATTACTCTCTGACATTTCAAGCGAAGATAAGTGATTTTTCTCTTCCTTATTTTTATCTTTTCAAAGTTGGTGGTGAAAGAAAGTTAGATAATTAAACAACCTAAAACCAAGTCGCTTAAACTTTGACGTGATAACTTGATTTTTGCGAAATAATTCTTCTAACAGTTTTCATCCCAACGGATTTTTTTATGTTAGAAGAATTATTTTGTTTCGCAAGATTCTCAACAAATTAATAATTTTAATATGTAATTTGTAGTAAAAAATCATATTAAAATAGTTTAAATTTTTTTGGAGCTCATCTTTATTATTAATTTTTACTTGCAATATTTGTTTTGACGTCTTCCACAAGGACCAAGAACAAGTGGACGTTAATCTCGCATGATTTATGTTGACAACCTTCTTACTGATATTATAGAGTCGGAGGTTGAAGTTTTACAAGTCTGATTGAACAATGCAATTCTCTTTTCTCTGCCCCTGTGTAGTTGGATTGTGCAGATTGTGTATGGGTGCAATTCCTCTCTCACATTTCAAGCGAAGATAAGTGATTTTCCTCTTCCTTATTTTTATCGTTTCAAAATTGTTGGTTAAAGAAATTAGATAATTAAACATCCTAAAACCAAGTCACCTCGCTTTGTAATCTGTAAGTTTTGGTCTTTGTAGCTCCTGTGTTATTTACATGTGTAACATTTCAGGACCATATGAAAAAAGCTAGAGATGTCTGTTTTTGCTGAAGTTTATCACGATGGCGAAGTTTTTGCATTTTCAGCTTTGTAATTTGATGTTGAAGGTCAGTTGATTAACACCTAGCTTTGTAATCTGTAAGTTTTGGTCTTTGTAGCTCCCGTGTTATTTACATGTGTAACATTTCAGGATCATATGAAAAAAGCTAGAGATGTCTGTTTTTGCTGAAGTTTATCACGATGGCGAAGTTTTTGCATTTTCAGCTTTGTAATTTGATGTATGGCTCTTTGCTTTTGTGTTTTTTATTAATCATTATAAGCCATGCACTTTCTTTTTTAGCATTAATTTTTTCTTTCTTCGATCTTTGATATGGAGGTTTGAGAAACAAAAAATTGACCTTTTGGTCATGGATGAAGTTTAATGTTTGCAAATTTGTTGTCTGAGTCAATAGCAACTTCTGAACTTTTTTTCGGCACTGAAACTTTCTATTCAAACAAGAACTTATGGCCTAGTTGATTATACTACTAATTATATGGACTTGAAATATGCTGTAAGTAAATGGTCAGTTGATTATCACTTATCTTTTTAGTTATTGTGTTATTTACTTGTGTAACATTTCAGGATCATATGAGAAAGAAAAGCAGGGAATGTCTGTTCTGCTGAATTTTATCTCGACTCTGAAGGTGTTACATTTTCTTCTTTTAATTTTATATATAGTTGTTTGCTCGTGTTCGTTTTTTATATATCATTAAGTCCCGTACATTTGTTTTTATCATTAATTTTTTCATTCTCAAATATATGATTTAGAAGTTTAATGACCAAAAAATTGACATTTTGGTCATGAATGACAGTGTCAACTTTTGAACATTTGTTTTCTGAATAGGAGAAATGTGGCCTGGTTATCATACTAATTGTGTGGATTTGAGTCATATGCTATAAGTAAATGGTATTCATTTGATGTATATTTACTTGTGCTTTTGATGTACCGTCTTCAAGTAATCATCGTGGTGGTTATCGTGGGTGCAATGGTGGAGGAATTTGAAGGTCAGTTGATTATCACCAGGCTTTGTAAGCTGTAAGTTTTGGTCTTTGTAGCTCCTGTGTTTTTTACTTGTGTAACATTTCAGGATCATATGAAAAAAGCTAGAGATGTCTTCTTTTGCGGAAGTTTATCACGATGGCGAAGTTTTTTGCATTTTTCAGCTTTGTAATTTGATGTATGGCTCTTTGCTTTTGTGTTTTTTATTGATCATTATAAGCCATACACTTTCTTTTTTAGCATTAATTTTTTCCTTCTTCGATCTTTGATATGGAGGTTTGAGGAACAAAAAATTGACCTTTTGGTCATGGATGAAGTTTAATGTTTTGCAAATTTGTTGTCTGAGTCAGTAGCAACTGCTGAAATTTTTTTCGGCACTGAAACTTTCTATTCAAACAAGAACTTATGGCATAGTTGATTATACTACTAATTATATGGACTTGAAATATGCTGTAAGTAAATGGTTGACATTTGTATTAGTGTTTCTTCTTCGTCCTCTTGGCAAGATTTGAAGGTCAGTTGATTATCACCTATCTTTTTAGTTTTTGTGTTATTTACTTGTGCAACATTTCAGGATCATATGAGAAAGAAAAGCAGGGAATGTCTGTCATGCTGAATTTTATCTCGACTCTGAAGGTGTTACATTTTCTTCTTTTAATTTTATATATAGTTGTTTGCTCATGTTCGTTTTTTATATATCATTAAGTCCCGTATATTTGTTTTTATCATTAATTTTTTCACTTCTCAAATATATGATTTTGAAGTTAAATGAACAAAAAATTGACATTTTGGTCATGAATAACAGTGTCAACTTTTGCACATTTGTTGTCTGAATAGGAGCAAATCCTTGAACTTTTTCCACACTAAAACCTTTTATTAAAGCAAGAACTTGTGGCCTGGTTATCATACTAATTGTGAGGACTTGAGTCATAAGCTATAAGTAAATGGTATTCATTTTATGTAGATTTACTCTTGCTCTTGGTCTACCGTCTTGAAGTAATCGTCGTGGTGGTTATCGTGGGTGCAATGGGGGAATAATTTAAAGGTCAGTTGATTATCACAAGGCGTTGTAAGCTGTAAGTTTTGGTATTTGTAACTCCTGTGTTATTTCTTTGTGTAACATTTTAGGATCATATAAATAAAGCTAGGGATGTCTGTTTTTGCTGAAGTTTATCACGATGGCGAAGTTTTGCATTTTCAGCTTTGTAATTTGATGTATGGCTCTTTGCTTTTGTGTTTTTTATTGATCATTACAAGCCATACACTTCTTTTTTAGCATTAATGTTTTCCTTCTGCGATCTTTGATATGGAGGTTTGAGGAACAAAAAACTGACCTTTTGGTCATGGATGAAGTTCAAAGTTTGCAAATTTGTACTTCTGAACTCTTTTCGACACTGAAACTTTCTATTCAAACAGGAACTTATGGCCTAGTTGATTATACTACTAATTATATGGACTTGAAATATGCTGTAAGTAAATGGTAGACATTTGTTGTAGTGTTTCTTCTTCGTCCTCTTGGCAAGATTAGAAGGTCAGTTGATTATCACCTATCTTTTTAGTTATTGTGTTATATGAGAAAGAAAAGCAGGGAATGTCTGTTCTGCTGAATTTTTTCTCCACTCTCAAGGTGTTACATTTTCTTCTTTTAATTTTATATATATAGTTTGCTCATGTTCTTTTTTATATATCATTAAAATTTAAATCCCGTACATTTGTTTTTATCATTAATTTTTTCCTTCTCAAATATATGATTTTGAAGTTTAATGAACAAAAAATTGACATTTTGGTCATGAATGACCGTCAACTTTTGCACATTTGATGTCTGAATAGGAGCAACTCTGAAACTTTTCCACACTGAAACCTTCTATTAAAACAAGAACTTGTGGCCTGGTTATCATACTAATTGTGAGTACTTGAGTCATATGCTATAAGTAAATGGTATTCATTTGATATAGATTTACTTATGCTTTTGGTGTACCGTCTTCAAGTAATCGTCGAGGTGGTTATCGTGGGTGCAATGGGGGAGGAAATTGAAGGTTAGTTGATTATCGTCTGGCTTTGTAAGCTGTAAGTTTTGGTCTTTGTAGCTTCTGTGTTATTTACTTGTGTAACATTTCAGGATCATATGAATAAAGCTAGGTATGTCTGTTTTTGCTGAAGTTTTTCACGATGGCGAAGTTTTGCATTTTCAGCTTTGTAATTTGATTTATGGCTCTTTGCTTTTGTATTTTTTTATTGATCATTACAAGCCATATACTTCCATTTTAGCATTAATTTTTTCCTTCTTCGATCTTTGATATGGAGGTTTGAGAAACAAAAAATTGACCTTTTGGTCATGGATGAAGTTCAATGTTTGCAAATTTGTTGTCTGAATCAGTAGCAACTTATGAACTTTTTTTCGGCACTGAAACTTTCTATTGAAACAGGAACTTTATGGCCTAGTTGATTATGTTAATTATATGGACTTGAAGTATGCTGTAAGTAAACGGTAGACATTTGTTGTAGTGTTTCTTCTTCGTCCTCTTGGCAAGATTTGAAGGTCAGTTGATAATAACCTATCTTTTTAGTTATTGTGCTATTTACTTGTGGAACATTTCAGGATCATATGAGAAAGAAAAGCAGGGAATGTCTGTCCTGCTGAGTTTTATCTCGACTCTGAAGGTGTTACATTTTCTTCTTTTAATTTTATATATAGTCGTTTGTTCTTGTTCGTTTTTTATATATCATTTAGTCCCGTACATTTGTTTTTATCATTAATTTTTTCCTTCTCAAATATATGATTTTGAAGTATAATGAACAAAAATTGACATTTTGGTCATGAATGACCGTCAACTTTTGCACAATAGTCATCCTTACAGTTTTCATCCTAAGAGATTTTTTCAAGTTAGAAGAACTATTTTCTTTGTCAAGATTCTCAACCGGTTAGTAATTTTAATAAGTAATAATTTGTTGTAAAACTCATAATAAATAGTTTCATTTTTTTAGAGCTCATCTTTATTATTAATTTTTACTTGCAGTATTTGCTTTGATG
Source organism: Primulina tabacum (assembly GCF_025594145.1). Taxonomy (NCBI): domain Eukaryota; kingdom Viridiplantae; phylum Streptophyta; class Magnoliopsida; order Lamiales; family Gesneriaceae; genus Primulina; species Primulina tabacum. The sequence goes on along the minus strand of NC_134561.1, from coordinate 38,858,221 downwards.
TCTTTCACAAGGACCAAGAATGAGTGGACGACAATCTTGCATGATTTATGTTGACAACCTTCTTATTGATATTAGAGAATCGGAGGTTCAAGTTTTACAAGTCTGATTGAACAATGCAATTCTCCTTTCTCTGCCCCTGTGTTATTGGGTTTTAAAGACTTGTTTATGAGCGCAATCACTCTCTGACATTTCAAACGAAGATAAGTGATTTTCCTCTTCCTTATTTTTATCGTTTCAAAATTGGTGGTGAAAAAAAATTAGATAATTAAACATCGTAAAACCAAGTGTGAACTTGATTTTTGCAAAAATAATTCTTCTAACAGTTTTCATCCCAACGGATTTTTTTATGTTAGGGGAATTATTTTGTTTTGCAAGATTCTCAACAAATTAAAAATATTAACATGTAATTTGTTGTAAATAATCATATTAAAATAATTTAAATTTTTTTGGAGCTCGTCTTTATTATTAATTTTTACTTGCAGTATTTGTTTTGACGTCTTCCACAAGGACCAAGAACAAGTGGACGGGAATCTCGCATGATTTATGTTGACAACCTTCTTACTGATATTATAGAATCGGAGGTTGAAGTTTTACAAGTCTGATTAAACAATGCAATTCTCCTTTCTCTGCCCCTGTGTTGTTGGGTTTTGCAGATTGTTTATGGGTGCAATTACTCTCTGACATTTCAAGCGAAGATAAGTGATTTTTCTCTTCCTTATTTTTATCTTTTCAAAGTTGGTGGTGAAAGAAAGTTAGATAATTAAACAACCTAAAACCAAGTCGCTTAAACTTTGACGTGATAACTTGATTTTTGCGAAATAATTCTTCTAACAGTTTTCATCCCAACGGATTTTTTTATGTTAGAAGAATTATTTTGTTTCGCAAGATTCTCAACAAATTAATAATTTTAATATGTAATTTGTAGTAAAAAATCATATTAAAATAGTTTAAATTTTTTTGGAGCTCATCTTTATTATTAATTTTTACTTGCAATATTTGTTTTGACGTCTTCCACAAGGACCAAGAACAAGTGGACGTTAATCTCGCATGATTTATGTTGACAACCTTCTTACTGATATTATAGAGTCGGAGGTTGAAGTTTTACAAGTCTGATTGAACAATGCAATTCTCTTTTCTCTGCCCCTGTGTAGTTGGGTTGTGCAGATTGTGTATGGGTGCAATTCCTCTCTCACATTTCAAGCGAAGATAAGTGATTTTCCTCTTCCTTATTTTTATCGTTTCAAAATTGTTGTGACGTCTTCCACAAGGACCAAGAACGAGTGGACGTTAATCTCGCATGATTTATGTTGACAACCTTCTTACTGATATTATGCAATTCTCCTTTCTCTGCCCCTGTGTTATTGGGTTTTGCAGACTTGTTTATGGGTGCAATTGCTCTCTGACATTTCAAACGAATATAAGTGATTTTTCTCTTCTTTATTTTTATCGTTTCAAAATTGGTGGTGAAAAAAAGTTAGATAATTAAAAATCCTAAAACCAAGTCATCTATCTAAACTTTGACGTGAGAACTTGATTTTTGCAAAATAATTCTTCTTACAGTTTTCATCCCAACGGATTTTTTTTATGTTAGAGAACTATTTTGTTTGGCAAGATTCTCAACAAATTAATAATTTTAATACGTCATTTGTTGTAAAAATCACATAAAAAAATTTAAATTTTTTTGGAGCTCATCATTATTATTACTTTTTACTTGCAGTATTTGCTTTGACATCTTCCACAATGACCAAGAATGAGTGTACAGTAATCTCTCATGATTTATTTGACGTGAGAACTTGATCTTTGCATAATAATTCTTGTAACACTTTTCATCCCAAGGATTTTTTTATGTTAGATTAGGCTCTGTGATGTTTATGTGGTATAAATATTTTTAATATATCATTAAATTTATAATTTAGTGCAAGGAAATGTGTTAGTTTGCAATCATTATTACCACTCAATTTAGGTTGAGCTTCCACACGGTGGCAAATGTCCACCGTCTTCAAGTAATCGTCATGTTGGTTATCGTGGGTACAATGGGGGAGGAATTTGAAGGTCAGTTGATTATCACCTGGCTTTGTAAGCTGTAAGTTTTGGTTTTTGTAGCTCCTGTGTTATTTACTTGTGTAACATTTCAGGATCATCTGAATAAAGCTAAGGATGTCTGTTTTGCTGAAGTTTATCATGATGGTGAAGTTTTGCATTTTCAGCTTTGTAATTTGATGTACGGCTCTTTGCTTTTGTGTTTTTTATTGATCATTACAAGCCAACACTTCCTTTTTAGCATTAATTTTTTCCTTCTTCGATCTTTGATAAGGAGGTTTGAGGAACAAAAAATTGAGGTTTTGGTCATGGATGAAGTTCAATGTTTGCAAATTTGTTGTCTGAAACAGTAGCAACTTCTGAACTTTTTTCGGCACTGAAACTTTCTATTCAAACAGGAACTTATGGCCTAGTTGATTATAATAATTATATGGACTTGAAATATGCTGTACGTAAATGGTAGACATTTGTTGTAGTGTTTCTTCTTCGTCCTCTAGGCAAGATTTGAAGGTCAGTTGATTATCACCTATCTTTTTAGTTATTGTGTTATTTACTTGTGTAACATTTCAGGATCATATGAGAAAGAAAAGCAGGGAATGTCTGTCATGCTGAATTTTATCTCGACTCTGAAGGTGTTACATTTTCTTCTTTTTACTTTATATATAGTTGTTTGCTCATATTCGTTTTTTATATATCATTAAGTCCCGTACATTTATTTTTATCAATAATTTTTTCCTTCTCAAATATATGATTTTGAAGTTTAATGAACAAAAAATTGACATTTTAATCATGAATGACAGTGTCAACTTTTGCACATTTGTTGTCTGAATAGGATCAACTCCTGAACCTTTTCCACACTGAAAACCTTCTATTAAAACAAGAACTTGTGGCTTGGTTATCATACTAATTGTGAGGACTTGAGTCATATGCTATAAGTAAATGGTATTCATTTGATGTAGATTTACTTATGCTTTTGGTGTACCGTCTTCGAGTAAACGTCGTTGTGGTTATCGTTGGTGCAATGGGGGAGGAATTTGAAGGTCAGTTGATTATCACCTGGCTTTGTAAGCTGTAAGTTTTGGTCTTTGTAGCTCCTGTGTTATTTACTTGTGTAACATTTCAGGATCATATGAATAAAGCTAGGGATGTCTGTATTTGCTGAAGTTTATCACGATGGCGAAGTTTTGCATTTTCAGCTTTGTAATTTGATGTACGGCTCTTTGCTTTTGTGTTTTTTATTGATCATTACAAGCCATACACTTCCTTTTTGGCATTAATTTTTTCCTTCTTCGATCTTTGATATGGAGGTTTGAGGAACAAAAAATTGTTCTTTTGGTCATGGATGAAGTTCAATGTTTGCAAATTTGTTGTCTGAATCTGTAGCAACTTCTGAATTTTTTTTCGGCACTGAACTTATGGCCTAGTTGATTATACTAATTATATGGACTTGAAATATGCTGCAAGTAAATGGTAGACATTTGTTGTAGTGTTTCTTCTTCGTCCTCTTGGCAAGATTTGAAGGTCAGTTGATTATCACCTATATTTTTAGTTATTGTGTTATTTACTTGTGTAACATTTCAGGATCATATGAGAAAGAAAAGCAGGGAATATCTATTCTGCTGAATTTTATCTCGACTCTTAAGGTGTTACATTTTCTTCTTTTCATTTTATATATAGTTGTATTCTCATGTTCGTTTTTTATATATCATTGTCCCGTATATTTGTTTTTATCATAAATTTTTTCCTTCTCAAATATATGATTTGAAGTTTAATGAACAAAAAATTGAAATTTTGATCAAGAATGACAATGTCAACTTTTGCACATTCGTTGTCTGAATAGGAGCAATTCCTGAACTTTTTCCACACTGAAACCTTATATTAAAACAAGAACTTGTGGCCTGCTTATCATGCTAATTGTGAGGACTTGAGTCATATGCTATAAGTAAATGGTATTCATTTGATGTAGATTTACTTATGCTTTTGGTGTACCGTCTTCGAGTAATCGTCGTTGTGGTTATCGTGGGTGCAATGGGGGAGGAATTTGAAGGTCAGATGATTATCACCTGGCTTTGTAAGCTGTAAGTTTTGGTCTTTGTAGCTCATGTGTTATTTACTTGTGTAACATTTCAGGATCATATGTATAAAGCTAGGAATGTCTGTTTTGCTGAAGTTTATCACTATGGTGAAGTTTTGCATTTTCAGCTATGTAATTTGATGCATGGCTCTTTGCTTTTGTCTTTTTTATGGATCATCACAAGCCATACACTTCTTTTTTAACATTAATTTTTTCCTTCTTACATCTTTGATACGGAGGCTTGAGGAACAAAAAATTGACCTTTTGGTCATGGATGAAGTTCAATGTTTGCAAATTTGTTGTCTGAATCAGTAGCAACTTCTGAACTTTTTTTCGGCATCGAAACTTTCTATTCAAACAGGAACTCATGGCCTAGTTGATTATACTAATTATATGGACTTGAAATATGCTGTAAGTAAATGGTAGACATTTGTTGTAGTGTTTTTTCTTCGTCCTCTTGGCAAGATTTGAAGGTCAGTTGATTATCACCTATTGTGTTATTTACTTGTGTAACATTTCAGGATCATATGAGAAAAGATGGCAGGGAATTTCTATTATGCTGAATTTTATCTCGACTCTGAAGGTGTTATATTTTCTTCTTTTAATTTTATATATAGTTGTTTGCTCATGTTCGTTTTTTATATATCAATAAGTCTCGTACATTTGTTTTTATCATTAATTTTTTCCTTCTCAAATATATGATTTTGAAGTTTAATGAACAAAAAATTGACATTTTTGTCATGAATGACACAATATTAAATTTTGCACATTTGTTGTCTGAATAGATGCAACTCCTGAACTTTTTCCACGCTGAAACCTTCTATTAAAACAAGAACTTGTGACTTGGTTATCATACTAATTGTGAGGACTTGAGTCATATGCTATAAGTATATGGTATTCCTTTGATGTAGATTTACTTGTGCTTTTGGTGTACCGTTTTCGAGTAATCGTCGTCGTGGTTATCGTTGGTGCAATGGGGGAGGAATTTGAAGGTCAGTTGATTATCACCTGGCTTTGTAAGCTGTAAGTTTTGGTCTTTGTAGCTCATGTGTTATTTACTTGTGTAACATTTCAGGATCATATGAATAAAGCTAGGGATGTCTGTATTTACTGAAGTTTATCACGATGGCGAAGTTTTGCATTTTCAGCTTTGTAATTTGATGTATGGCTCTTTGCTTTTGTGTTTTTTATTGATCATTACAAGCCATACACTTCCGTTTTAGCATTAATTTTTTCCTTCTTAGATCTTTGATACGGAGGTTCGAGGAACAAAAAATTGACCTTTTCGTCATGGATGAAGTTCAAAGTTTGCAAATTTGTTGTCTGAATCAGTAGCAACTTCTGAACTTTTTTTTTTGGCACTGAAACTTTCTATTCAAACAGGAACTTATGGCCTAGTTGATTATACTAATTATATGGACTTGAAATATGCTGTAAGCAAATGGTAAACATTTGTTGTAGTGTTTCTTCTTCATCCTCTTGGCAAGATTTGAAGGTCAGTTGATTATCACCTATATTTTTAGTTATTGTGTTATTTATTTGTGTAACATTTCAGGATCATATGAGAAAGGAAAGCAGGGAATGTTTGTTCTGCTGAATTTTATCTCGATTCTGAAGGTGTTACATTTTCTTCTTTTAATTTTATATATAGTTGTTTGCTCATGTTCGTTTTTTATATATCATTAAGTCCCGTACATTTGTTTTTATCATTAATTTTTTCCTTCTCAAATAAATGATTTTGAAGTTTAATGAAAAAAAAATTGACATTTTGGTCATGAATGACAGTGTCGACTTTTGCACATTTGTTGTCTGAATAGGAGCAACTCCTGAACTTTTTCCACGCTGAAACCTTCTATTAAAACAAGAACTTGTTGCCTGGTTATCATACTAATGTGAGGACTTGAGTCATATGCTATAAGTAAATGGTATTCATTTGATGTAGATTTACTTGTGTTTTTGGTGTACCGTCGTCAAGTAATCGTCGTGGTGGTTATCCTGGGTGCAATGGGGGAGGAATTTTAAGGTCAGTTGATTATCACCTGGCTTTGTGAGCTGTAAGTTATGGTCTTTGTAGCTCCTGTGTTATTTACTTTTGTAACATTTCAGGATCATATGAATAAAGCCGGGGATGTCTGTTTTTGCTGAAGTGTATCACGATGGCGAAGTTTTTTCAGCTTTGTAGTTTGATGTATGGTTCTTTGCTTTTGTGTTTTTTTATTGATCATTGCAAGCCATACACTTCCTTTTTAGCATTAATTTTTTCCTTGTTCGATTTTTGATATGGAGGTTTGAGGAACAAAAAATTGACCTTTTGGTCATGGATGAAGTTCAATGTTTGCAAATTTGTTCTCTGAATCAGTAGCAACTTCTAAACTTTTTTCGGCACCGAAACTTTCTATTTAAACAGGAACTTATGGCCTATTTGATTATACTAATTATATGGACTTGAAATATGCTGTATGTAAGTGGTAGACAATTGTTGTAGTGTTTCTTTTCGTCCTCTTGGCAAGATTTGAAGGTCAGTTGATTATCACCTATCTTTTTAGTTATTGTGTTATTTGCTTGTGTAACATTTCAGGATCATATGAGAAAGAAAGCAATGAATGTCTGTTCTGCTGAATTTTATCTTGACTCTGAAGGTGTTACATTTTCTTCTTTTAATTTATACACAGTTGTTTGCTCATGTTCGTGATTTATATATCATTAAGTCTCGTACATTTATTTTTATCATTATTTTTTCCTTCTCAAATATATGATTTCGAAGTTTAATGAACAAAAAATTGACATTTTGGATGTGAATGACAATGTCAACTTTTGCACATTTGTTGTCTGAATAGGAGCCACACACTTCCTTTTTAGCATTAATTTTTTTCTTCTTAGATCTTTGATACGGAAGTTTGAGGAACAAAAAATTGACCTTTTGGTCATTGATGAAGTTCAATGTTTGCAAATTTGTTGTCTGAATCAGTTGCAACTTCTGAACTTTTTTTCGGCACTGAAACTTTCTATTCAAACAGAAACTTATGGCCTAGTTGATTATACTAATTATATGGACTTGAAATATGCTGTAAGTAAATGGTAGACATTTGTTGCAGTGTTTCTTCTTCGTCCTCTTGGCAAGATTTGAAGGTCAGTTCATTATCACCTATCTTTTTAGTTATTGTGTTATTTACTTGTGTAACATTTCAGGATCATATGAGAAAGAAAAGCAGGGAATGTCTGTCCTGCTGAATTTTATCTCGACTCTGAAGGTGTTACATTTTCTTCTTTTAATTTTATATATAGTTGTGTTTGCTCATGTTCTTTTTTTATATATCATTATGTCTCGTACATTTGTTTTTATCGTTAATTTTTTCCTTCTCAAATATATGATTTTGAAGTTTAATGAACAAAAAAATGACATTTTGGTCATGAATGACAGTGTCAACTTTTGCACATTTGTTGTCTGAATAGGATCAACTCCTGAACCTTTTCCACACTGAAAACCTTCTATTAAAACAAGAACTTGTGACTTGGTTATCATACTAATGTGAGGACTTGAGTCATATGCTATAAGTAAATGGTATTCATTTGATGTAGGATTTACTTGTGTTTTTGGTGTACCGTCGTCAAGTAATCGTCGTGGTGGTTATCCTGGGTGCAATGGGGGAGGAATTTTAAGGTCAGTTGATTATCACCTGGCTTTGTGAGCTGTAAGTTATGGTCTTTGTAGCTCCTGTGTTATTTACTTTTGTAACATTTCAGGATCATATGAATAAAGCCGGGGATGTCTGTTTTTGCTGAAGTGTATCACGATGGCGAAGTTTTTTCAGCTTTGTAGTTTGATGTATGGTTCTTTGCTTTTGTGTTTTTTTATTGATCATTGCAAGCCATACACTTCCTTTTTAGCATTAATTTTTTCCTTCTTCGATCTTTGATATTGAGGTTTGAGGAACAAAAAATTGACCTTTTGGTCATGGATGAAGTTCAATGTTTTCAAATTTGTTGCCTGAATCAGTAGCAACTTCTGAACTCTTTTTCGGCACTGAAACTTTCTATTCAAACAGGAACTTGTGGCCTAGTTGATTATACTAATTATATGGACTTGAAATATGCTGTAAGTAAATGGTAGACATTTGTTGTAGTGTTTCTTCTTCGTCCTCTTGGCAAGATTTGAAGGTCAGTTGATTATCACCTATTTTTTTAGTTATTGTGTTATTTACTTGTGTAACATTTCAGGATCATATGAGAAAGAAAAGCAGGGAATGTCTGTCCTGCTGAATTTTATCTCGACTCTGAAGGTGTTACATTTTCTTCTTTTAATTTTATATATAGTTGTGTTTGCTCATGTTCTTTTTTTATATATCATTATGTCTCGTACATTTGTTTTTATCGTTAATTTTTTCCTTCTCAAATATATGATTTTGAAGTTTAATGAACAAAAAATTGACATTTTGGTCATGAATGACAGTATCAAATTTTGCACATTTGTTGTCTGAATAGGAGCAACTCCTGAATTTTTTCCACACGGAAACCTTCTATTAAAACAAGAACTTGTGGCCTGGTTATCATACTAATTGTGAGGACTTGAGTCATATGCTATAAGTAAATGGTATTCATTTGATGTAGATTTACTTATGCTTTTGGTGTACCGTCTTCGAGTAATCATCGTTGTGGTTATCGTTGGTGCAATGGGGGAGGAATTTGAAGGTCGATTGATTATCACCTGGCTTTGTAAGCTGTAAGTTTTAGTCTTTGTGGCTCCTGTGTTATTTACTTGTGTAACATTTCAGGATCATATGAATAAAGCTAGGAATGTCTGTTTTTGCTGAAGTTTGTCACAATGACGAAGTTTTGCATTTTCAGCTTTGTAATTTAATGTATGGCTCTTTGCTTTTGAGTTTTTTATTGATCATTACTAGCCATACACTTCCTTTTTAGCATTAATTTTTTCCTTTTTCGATCTTTGATATGGAGGTTTGAGGAACAAAAAATTGACCTTTTGGTAATGGATGAAGTTGAATGTTTGCAAATTTGTTGTCTTAATCAGTAGCAACTTCTGAACTTTTTTTCGCCACTGAAAATTTCTATTCAAACAGGAACTTGTGGCCTAGTTGATTATACTAATTATATGGACTTGAAATATGCTGTAAGTAAATGGTAGACATTTGTTGTAGTGTTTCTTCTTCGTCCTCTTGGCAAGATTTGAAGGTCAGTTCATTATCACCTATCTTTTTAGTTATTGTGTTATTTACTTGTGTAACATTTCAGGATCATATGAGAAAGAAAAGCAGGGAATGTCTGTCCTGCTGAATTTTATCTCGACTCTGAAGGTGTTACATTTTCTTCTTTTAATTTTATATATAGTTGTGTTTGCTCATGTTCTTTTTTTATATATCATTATGTCTCGTACATTTGTTTTTATCGTTAATTTTTTCCTTCTCAAATATATGATTTTGAAGTTTAATGAACAAAAAATGACATTTTGGTCATGAATGACAGTGTCAACTTTTGCACATTTGTTGTCTGAATAGGATCAACTCCTGAACCTTTTCCACACTGAAAACCTTCTATTAAAACAAGAACTTGTGACTTGGTTATCATACTAATGTGAGGACTTGAGTCATATGCTATAAGTAAATGGTATTCATTTGATGTAGATTTACTTGTGTTTTTGGTGTACCGTCGTCAAGTAATCGTCGTGGTGGTTATCCTGGGTGCAATGGGGGAGGAATTTTAAGGTCAGTTGATTATCACCTGGTTTTGTGAGCTGTAAGTTATGGTCTTTGTAGCTCCTGTGTTATTTACTTTTGTAACATTTCAGGATCATATGAATAAAGCCGGGGATGTCTGTTTTTGCTGAAGTGTATCACGATGGCGAAGTTTTTTTCAGCTTTGTAGTTTGATGTATGGTTCTTTGCTTTTGTGTTTTTTTATTGATCATTGCAAGCCATACACTTCCTTTTTAGCATTAATTTTTTCCTTCTTCGATCTTTGATATTGAGGTTTGAGGAACAAAAAATTGACCTTTTGGTCATGGATGAAGTTCAATGTTTTCAAATTTGTTGCCTGAATCAGTAGCAACTTCTGAACTCTTTTTTCGGCACTGAAACTTCTATTCAAACAGGAACTTGTGGCCTAGTTGATTATACTAATTATATGGACTTGAAATATGCTGTAAGTAAATGGTAGACATTTGTTGTAGTGTTTCTTCTTCGTCCTCTTGGCAAGATTTGAAGGTCAGTTCATTATCACCTATCTTTTTAGTTATTGTGTTATTTACTTGTGTAACATTTCAGGATCATATGAGAAAGAAAAGCAGGGAATGTCTGTCCTGCTGAATTTTATCTCGACTCTGAAGGTGTTACATTTTCTTCTTTTAATTTATATATAGTTGTGTTTGCTCATGTTCTTTTTTTATATATCATTATGTCTCGTACATTTGTTTTTATCGTTAATTTTTTCCTTCTCAAATATATGATTTTGAAGTTTAATGAACAAAAAATGACATTTTGGTCATGAATGACAGTGTCAACTTTTGCACATTTGTTGTCTGAATAGGATCAACTCCTGAACCTTTTCCACACTGAAAACCTTCTATTAAAACAAGAACTTGTGACTTGGTTATCATACTAATGTGAGGACTTGAGTCATATGCTATAAGTAAATGGTATTCATTTGATGTAGATTTACTTGTGTTTTTGGTGTACCGTCGTCAAGTAATCGTCGTGGTGGTTATCCTGGGTGCAATGGGGGAGGAATTTTAAGGTCAGTTGATTATCACCTGGTTTTGTGAGCTGTAAGTTATGGTCTTTGTAGCTCCTGTGTTATTTACTTTTGTAACATTTCAGGATCATATGAATAAAGCCGGGGATGTCTGTTTTTGCTGAAGTGTATCACGATGGCGAAGTTTTTTCAGCTTTGTAGTTTGATGTATGGTTCTTTGCTTTTGTGTTTTTTTATTGATCATTGCAAGCCATACACTTCCTTTTTAGCATTAATTTTTTCCTTCTTCGATCTTTGATATTGAGGTTTGAGGAACAAAAAATTGACCTTTTGGTCATGGATGAAGTTCAATGTTTTCAAATTTGTTGCCTGAATCAGTAGCAACTTCTGAACTCTTTTTCGGCACTGAAACTTTCTATTCAAACAGGAACTTGTGGCCTAGTTGATTATACTAATTATATGGACTTGAAATATGCTGTAAGTAAATGGTAGACATTTGTTGTAGTGTTTCTTCTTCGTCCTCTTGGCAAGATTTGAAGGTCAGTTCATTATCACCTATCTTTTTAGTTATTGTGTTATTTACTTGTGTAACATTTCAGGATCATATGAGAAAGAAAAGCAGGGAATGTCTGTCCTGCTGAATTTTATCTCGACTCTGAAGGTGTTACATTTTCTTCTTTTAATTTTATATATAGTTGTGTTTGCTCATGTTCTTTTTTTATATATCATTATGTCTCGTACATTTGTTTTTATCGTTAATTTTTTCCTTCTCAAATATATGATTTTGAAGTTTAATGAACAAAAAAATGACATTTTGGTCATGAATGACAGTGTCAACTTTTGCACATTTGTTGTCTGAATAGGATCAACTCCTGAACCTTTTCCACACTGAAAACCTTCTATTAAAACAAGAACTTGTGACTTGGTTATCATACTAATGTGAGGACTTGAGTCATATGCTATAAGTAAATGGTATTCATTTGATGTAGATTTACTTGTGTTTTTGGTGTACCGTCGTCAAGTAATCGTCGTGGTGGTTATCCTGGGTGCAATGGGGGAGGAATTTTAAGGTCAGTTGATTATCACCTGGTTTTGTGAGCTGTAAGTTATGGTCTTTATAGCTCCTGTGTTATTTACTTTTGTAACATTTCAGGATCATATGAATAAAGCCGGGGATGTCTGTTTTTGCTGAAGTGTATCACGATGGCGAAGTTTTTTCAGCTTTGTAGTTTGATGTATGGTTCTTTGCTTTTGTGTTTTTTTATTGATCATTGCAAGCCATACACTTCCTTTTTAGCATTAATTTTTTCCTTCTTCGATCTTTGATATTGAGGTTTGAGGAACAAAAAATTGACCTTTTGGTCATGGATGAAGTTCAATGTTTTCAAATTTGTTGCCTGAATCAGTAGCAACTTCTGAACTCTTTTTCGGCACTGAAACTTTCTATTCAAACAGGAACTTGTGGCCTAGTTGATTATACTAATTTATGGACTTGAAATATGCTGTAAGTAAATGGTAGACATTTGTTGTAGTGTTTCTTCTTCGTCCTCTTGGCAAGATTTGAAGGTCAGTTCATTATCACCTATCTTTTTAGTTATTGTGTTATTTACTTGTGTAACATTTCAGGATCATATGAGAAAGAAAAGCAGGGAATGTCTGTCCTGCTGAATTTTATCTCGACTCTGAAGGTGTTACATTTTCTTCTTTTAATTTTATATATAGTTGTGTTTGCTCATGTTCTTTTTTTATATATCATTATGTCTCGTACATTTGTTTTTATCGTTAGTTTTTTCCTTCTCAAATATATGATTTTGAAGTTTAATGAACAAAAAAATGACATTTTGGTCATGAATGACAGTGTCAACTTTTGCACATTTGTTGTCTGAATAGGATCAACTCCTGAACCTTTTCCACACTGAAAACCTTCTATTAAAACAAGAACTTGTGACTTGGTTATCATACTAATGTGAGGACTTGAGTCATATGCTATAAGTAAATGGTATTCATTTGATGTAGATTTACTTGTGTTTTTGGTGTACCGTCGTCAAGTAATCGTCGTGGTGGTTATCCTGGGTGCAATGGGGGAGGAATTTTAAGGTCAGTTGATTATCACCTGGTTTTGTGAGCTGTAAGTTATGGTCTTTGTAGCTCCTGTGTTATTTACTTGTGTAACATTTCAGGATCATATGAATAAAGCCGGGGATGTCTGTTTTTGCTGAAGTGTATCACGATGGCGAAGTTTTTTCAGCTTTGTAGTTTGATGTATGGTTCTTTGCTTTTGTGTTTTTTTATTGATCATTGCAAGCCATACACTTCCTTTTTAGCATTAATTTTTTCCTTCTTCGATCTTTGATATTGAGGTTTGAGGAACAAAAAATTGACCTTTTGGTCATGGATGAAGTTCAATGTTTTCAAATTTGTTGCCTGAATCAGTAGCAACTTCTGAACTCTTTTTCGGCACTGAAACTTTCTATTCAAACAGGAACTTGTGGCCTAGTTGATTATACTAATTTTATGGACTTGAAATATGCTGTAAGTAAATGGTAGACATTTGTTGTAGTGTTTCTTCTTCGTCCTCTTGGCAAGATTTGAAGGTCAGTTCATTATCACCTATCTTTTTAGTTATTGTGTTATTTACTTGTGTAACATTTCAGGATCATATGAGAAAGAAAAGCAGGGAATGTCTGTCCTGCTGAATTTTATCTCGACTCTGAAGGTGTTACATTTTCTTCTTTTAATTTTATATATAGTTGTGTTTGCTCATGTTCTTTTTTTATATATCATTATGTCTCGTACATTTGTTTTTATCGTTAATTTTTTCCTTCTCAAATATATGATTTTGAAGTTTAATGAACAAAAAAATGACATTTTGGTCATGAATGACAGTGTCAACTTTTGCACATTTGTTGTCTGAATAGGATCAACTCCTGAACCTTTTCCACACTGAAAACCTTCTATTAAAACAAGAACTTGTGACTTGGTTATCATACTAATGTGAGGACTTGAGTCATATGCTATAAGTAAATGGTATTCATTTGATGTAGATTTACTTGTGTTTTTGGTGTACCGTCGTCAATTAATCGTCGTGGTGGTTATCCTGGGTGCAATGGGGGAGGAATTTTAAGGTCAGTTGATTATCACCTGGTTTTGTGAGCTGTAAGTTATGGTCTTTGTAGCTCCTGTGTTATTTACTTGTGTAACATTTCAGGATCATATGAATAAAGCTAGGGATGTCTGTTTTTGCTGAAGTGTATCACGATGGCGAAGTTTTTTCAGCTTTGTAGTTTGATGTATGGTTCTTTGCTTTTGTGTTTTTTTATTGATCATTGCAAGCCATACACTTCCTTTTTAGCATTAATTTTTTCCTTCTTCGATCTTTGATATTGAGGTTTGAGGAATAAAAAATTGACCTTTTGGTCATGGATGAAGTTCAATGTTTTCAAATTTGTTGCCTGAATCAGTAGCAACTTCTGAACTCTTTTTCGGCACTGAAACTTTCTATTCAAACAGAAACTTGTGGCCTAGTTGATTATACTAATTTTATGGACTTGAAATATGCTGTAAGTAAATGGTAGACATTTGTTGTAGTGTTTCTTCTTCGTCCTCTTGGCAAGATTTGAAGGTCAGTTCATTATCACCTATCTTTTTAGTTATTGTGTTATTTACTTGTGTAACATTTCAGGATCATATGAGAAAGAAAAGCAGGGAATGTCTGTCCTGCTGAATTTTATCTCGACTCTGAAGGTGTTACATTTTCTTCTTTTAATTTTATATATAGTTGTGTTTGCTCATGTTCCTTTTTTATATATCATTATGTCTCGTACATTTGTTTTTATCGTTAATTTTTTCCTTCTCAAATATATGATTTTGAAGTTTAATGAACAAAAAAATGACATTTTGGTCATGAATGACAGTGTCAACTTTTGCACATTTGTTGTCTGAATAGGATCAACTCCTGAACCTTTTCCACACTGAAAACCTTCTATTAAAACAAGAACTTGTGACTTGGTTATCATACTAATGTGAGGACTTGAGTCATATGCTATAAGTAAATGGTATTCATTTGATGTAGATTTACTTGTGTTTTTGGTGTACCGTCGTCAAGTAATCGTCGTGGTGGTTATCCTGGGTGCAATGGGGGAGGAATTTTAAGGTCAGTTGATTATCACCTGGTTTTGTGAGCTGTAAGTTATGGTCTTTGTAGCTCCTGTGTTATTTACTTTTGTAACATTTCAGGATCATATGAATAAAGCTGGGGATGTCTGTTTTTGCTGAAGTTTATCACGATGGCGAAGTTTTGCATTTTCAGCTTTGTAATTTGATGTACGACTATTTGCTTTTGTGTTTTTTATTGATCATTACAAGCCATACACTTCCTTTTTAGCACTAATTTTTTCCTTCTTCGATCTTTGATGTGGAGGTTTGAGGAACAAAAAATTGACCTTATGAAGTTCAATGTTTGCAAATTTGTTATCTGAATGAGTAGCAACTTCAGAACTTTTTTTCGGCACTGAAACCTTCTATTCAAACAGGAACTTATGGCCTAGTTGATTATACTAATTATATGGACTTGAAATATGCTGTTAGTAAATGGTTGACATTTGTTGTAGTGTTTCTTCTTCGTCCTCTTGGCAAGATTTGAAGGTCAGTTGATTATCACCTATCTTTTTAATTATTGTGTTATTTACTTATGTAACATTTCAAGATCATATGAGAAAGAAAAGCAGGGAATTTCTATTCTGCTGAATTTTATCTCGACTCTGAAGGTGTTACATTTTCTTCTTTTAATTTTATATATAGTTGTTTGCTCATGTTCGTTTTTTATATTTCATTAATTTACGTACATTTGTTTTTATCATTAATTTTTTCCTTCTTAAATATATGATTTTGAAGTTTAATGAAGAAAGAATTGACATTTTGGTCATGAATGACAATCAACTTTTTGTTTTTCCTTTATAATACCCGAAGTATTTGATCAATCAGATTGGAAACTCGATGATACCGAGTTTAGAAATTCTTGGACTAGAACTTATATCTGGGTAAAGTCTTTATTCAATCTATGCTTTCTCAGGTATTTTGTTTTTTGACTTAAATTTTTTTTTTGACTGACCTTGAAATTTAAAATTTTCACCTTTCAGTTCTCGCTTATGTTTGCAAACTTGCTTGGATTTTAAAGTGGAACATATGACAAAATAAATGAACTTCACTACTTGCTGTTAGAGAATATGGTGAATTGAAATTTCTCTGATGTCTTTGTAAATTCGATAATGCTGAAAACCATGAGCTGTAATTGTTTATTTGGGCGTGTGCTTGATTTCACCATTAACTTTTGGTTAAGGGATACAAGGGTAGTCCAGTAAGAAGCTGGAGTAGGAGTGTCAGTAGGAGTAGAGACCCCTAGAGGAAGAGTATGTAATCCTTGCTTCGTGTATTCTCTTATTTTGAACATTATTAAATTTTATGCTCACTTTAAGTGAACTAGACACTTATAGGCACAAGGAATGAGTTAATTGGCTGTAAATATTCTTAAATCATTCTTATTCCTTGTGGTAACCTGACAAGAATGAGTTAATTTGTAAAAACAAAACGTTACGAGTTCCAATGTAGGTTGAACCTTATTTTATACTAGGTACAGTCAAGTTAACTATGTCCATCACAGATCGAAAACTTAGTTTTCTATTTTCCCGGTCAGTTTTAATGTCTCGATTCCATATTCTTGAATTTTCTTTTAGTTACGACCTTAGAACTTTCTATAAGTCAGCAAACATCAAGGAGTATGACGGAAATTCGGACCCTGAAGAGCATTTGGCCCGTTTTGAGAATATGGCCATGTTACTTTGTTATGGGTGATGAGATCAAGTGCAAGACTTTCTTAACCACATTGGTGGATTCAACCCAACGATGGTTTGACAAGTTAGATTCCCGGAGTATACAAAATTTTGAGGACTTTAAAAGAGTCTTTTTAAATCACTTCAGCAATAGAAAAAGGTACAAGAAAGACTGTTTTTAGTCTGTTCGAGATCAAGCAGAACAGGGATGAATCATTGAAGGCATACATCCACAAATTTAATAAAGCCGCATTGGAAGTACCTTCATGCGCCCCCGAGATCAAAACTACGGCGTTCACACAGGGGCTCCAGGAAGGGGACTTCTTCCGGTCTCTGGTCAAAAAATTGCTCTTTATCAACATGGAAGAGGCTCAGAAACAGAAGAAGGAGGTTGTCAGAAAAGAAAGAAGTGACAGACCGAGAAAGACAGAAGAGCGGGTGCAGAAGGGGAATCCTTTGGGGTGTTTTTCCGATTATACTCCTCTAAGAAGGCCAAAGGACCAAGCACTGCACCCTTTTGAAGAGAAGGCAACAGCTCTCACCGACCTCCCCAGGGCCCGAGGCCAGCTTTAAAGTTATGTACTTTCCACGGAGAATGTTTCCACGACACTAGCGAGTACAAACAATTGAGAAAAAATCATCCCCGGTCAGGCCTACCCTCAGCTGAAAGAGCCTGGAAAGAGAAGGTTTGGGAAAATCTCCTACAATGTAGATATCTTCGTGTGGTCCCCTACAGAGTTAGTTGGGATCCCAGCTTATGTAGTTGAGCATAAACTGAACATCCTCCAAGTTCCCGACCAGTGGTGCAAAAGAAAAGCACTTCGGAACAAAGAAAGACAAGATAATACCAGAGCAAGTAGAGGAGCTTCTGAAAGCTAGCCAAGTCCGAGAAGTCAAATTTACAACTTGGCTATCAAATGTGGTTCTAGTCCAAAAAACCACAGGAAAGTGGAGAATGTGCATGGATTTCATGGATTTGAACAAAGTCTATCCCAAAGACTGTTATCGTTTGCTCAGGATCGATCAGCTAGTCGACTCCACCTCGAGTTATGAATTACTATGTTTTATGGATGCCTACCAAAGATATCATCAAATCTCCTTGGCCTGGGAAGATCAAGACAAGGTCAGTTTTATAACCTCTGGTGGTACATTTTGTTATACAGTGATTCCATTAGGTTTGAAGTATGCAGAGGCCACTTATCAACGGTTGATGGATAAAAATTTTGAGAAACAAGCTGGAACTAATGTTGAGCTATATGTTGATGACATTTTGGTCAAATTAAGGGGAAATCAAGCTTTATCTTAAATCTCGAAGAAACTTTCTCAACTCTCAGGAAGTATGTGGTCAAGTTGATCCATTAAAATGAACTTGAGGAGTCAAAAGTGGCAAGTTTCGAGGCTTAATAGTAATCGCCAGGGGAATCGAAGTCAAACAGGAGAAGGTGAAGGCTATTTTGGAGATGGTGTACAAAAGCTAACAGGCAGAATTGCAGCTTTGTCCCGGTTCATATCAGGAACAGCACATCGGAGTTATCATTTCTTTCAGATTGGTGTGCTATCGTTGAGCCACCAACTTAATTTCCTACTTTCAAATATAGCGAGTACAATGATGAGTAGGATCGAATCCACAGAGAACGGAATATTTATTTCTTTCGATAATAAAAATAAGTAAAAGGTGGGATTTTGTGATCTGAATATAATAAAATACTAAAATAAATTTATCAAATAAAGGAAAACAATAAATTAAAATTATAATTAATCAACTAGAATAAAATGAAGAATTTAACATGAGAAAACATCTGATTCAAGGGAGTTCTACTATTTAATTATATCATTGTTCATCTGCTAACAAATAATTTATTCAAGTTGTTCCAAGCAATTAACCTTAGAATTATAGGGATAGCCGCTAAAATTATTGTATTTTCCTAAATTAATTGACCAAACCCAGCATCCCGTGAAAACTTATCAATAACCAACTGGGCACGATAGCGTTCCATATTAATTAAAGATAGCTTTTATATTCATGAAAACAGTTAATCCTAAAATCTAACAACCGAGATAACTGCAATTGATAAATTCAGTTATGTTGATTTATTTATATTAAATATATTATGATAGCACAACACATCTAATTTATTCCACTCATGTACCAATCATTTATGACAATTACAGATCACTGAATTCATGGTTAGCAGTAGAAAATCATATATCGAATTAAATTGTCAGATCAATCGATATACAATATTCATATAATTAACTCATAAATCGAAAAATACTTAGAATAACAAAAATATTAAATATAAGAACGAATATCAAACAGTGATACATTAAACAGTAAAAAACAACCCTTATATCAGACTAGGAAATTAGCCAAGCATGTTTACAATCTCCATGAAAATTAAATAAGAATAAACAATAGAGTGCAAACTAATTTCTTAGGAGATGATACGCACAGCCTCTCTTGCCTTCCACCTTGTACTGTACGTGAGATTTTTGGTGGGAGGAATTCTTTTTTTTTTTATTGTTTCCGCCTGTTCCTCCCCCTTCCACGTGAGCTGGTGATTTGAAGATTGTGTTTGTTGCAAAAACCTTATCTTGCTGCCTCCCTCACTTGAGTTTTGTGTAGGCAAAAGGGAAAATTGGGTCCAAGAGTATAAAATCCCAATAATCTAAAATAAAACCTAATCACTAAAATCCAAAGGATATTAAAAAATATCCACAAACAATATGGAGTTTTTTATGGAAAAAAACTCTATTTTATATTTATTCCTTGATATGAAAATTCATCAATTCTCACTAGGCAGCCGAGGAGTAGTAACAAGGCGTGATCGCGTGATCACGCCTTGTCCAAAAATCATTTCTAAATTTTTCTGCTCCACATCTTCCACAAAGATCATATCGCCAACTTTAATTGTGATATAAAATCACATTTTTAGCTCATATTTATCGCAAGAGTACAAAACTTCATCCTACAATAAAATCACACAAAAATGTGTCAATAGCATGTTGGAAGTGATAACAATGGGAGATACGACAACAAAATTGCAAACTATTACGAGCCTATCAAATCTCTCACACCTAAACCATGCTTGTCCTCAAGCATAAAAGAGCTCAATTCATTATCTCAACTCATTATCCTCTTTCTGCTTCATTTACTTGTCCTTAAAATATTTTTTTGATGCAACAAAGCAATTTTATTGTTAAGCATCTACAATACCAACATTATGAACAATTGCTTCCATCCGAATGTGTAGAAATAAAAATGCATAGGGTCCAAACACTCCTCACAGGATTCGTTTATTTCACTCGTAAGTGTCTAGGTATATATCAAGGAGCTCTTATGTGAAAACATTGAAATTTTTTACCATAAGCTTGCAAATATATCAAATCCTTCCCAAAATGAATGAGTTGTACTATGGCTAGAGGTCAGGTAGGAAAGAAGTACAATGGTTTATGGAACCGAAGAACACATACTCATTTTCCACAGAGACAACTCCATCCAACTAACAATAATATCTTCAATTTCATTATAACATCCAAGAACACATTTTTTCCGTTCCTCTTATTTTCTTTCTCACTCGTTTTTTTTATTCATATATATTTTTTATCATTTCTTTTTTTTTTTGCATAAGAAGTTTTTGAGACAACGACTTCGAGCATGAATCGCTCTATCTTAACAATTTGCACTTTCTTGGCTCAAAGCGATGCTAACTGCGAAAAGTTCGTATGATTCTCCAATTCAAGGTTCAAATAAAGGGATAACCAACAAAAGAGATTTATCATGGCTTGTAACGTGGTTATTTTCCAACGAATAGGCTCATGCTCGAACTTGGCTCACTAGGTGTAAATGAATCAGGGTAGGCTCAAAAGAACGGCACTGATGATGCAAAAGAAAACGTTTGAACCTAATGCCCTTTACTTTGTTTATGCCTCTAATCCATTGGAGAGTGTTTGTTGATGGTGCGGCCAGCAAGGAAGGTAGTGGGATGGAAGTCGTTCTAGTTTCTTCCATGGGAGAAAAGATAAAATTTGCAGCTTATCCGGATGGAAGCTTATCGTGGATACAAGAAAATAATGCAGCCCGAGCTCAAGAATCAGACTTGATAGAAGGAAAAAAAAAAAAAGAAAGAGCAGCTATTCGGATGGATGCTTATCGTGGACGAGTCATACGAGCTTATATCCAGCGAGTCCGACTTGGAGAATTTCATGTCGGTGATCTTGTCTTGAAAAAGACCAACCCCGTTGGAGATGTGGGAAAATTAGAGGCCCATTGGGAAGTGATGCAATTCTTCGACCACGAGAAGCAAACACACTCGAAAACAGAGTCACGCCCTCGATTCGATGAAACAAAGAAAATGTTATGTTGTCCTGATCTTTTTGAAACAAGTAATTGTTGTAATATTTCACCTCTAAATTACTAAGAACTTAGCAACAAATATTGACGAAGGATAACAATCGATCTCAAACGAACCTTCAAAGAACTCGTCTTTGACAATCCGAGTGAAGAACAATAGACAAACGTCACAAATTGTTAAATTTTTATAAGTTTGATTTGAGAAACACACAAAGGTGTATACAAAGCCAAGCTTTGAAATTTTAGAGAAAACTCACAAAATATTATAAAACTCAATCTCTAATTAATTACAATGAAAAAAATTCGTCCATATATTGTTTACAAAATCTAAAAGATATTAAAATTCAGTTACCTAACTAAGTTGGACTCTAAACTGAGTAATAAAACTTATTCACGCATGCGGCACGCTGGGGAAGTAGAATTTGAGCGCTTGGCGCCAAGGCTTCTGGAATTCACTGTTTTGAGCAGTACATGGCGCGCTGGAGTGGTAATATTTAGCCGCCCTAGCGCGGGAGCTTCTGGTCCGGGGTCTTGATTTGGCTTTCTCTTCATAATTTAGCACTTGAATAACATTGAAATATCTTTCAACTTCATTGCTACGCATGTCAAATTCTTTCAAACTTCGAATCTTGCTTGTACTGTCTGGATCTCCTCCCAAGATTTAGCATGGCATGCCTGGCCAGATTCATATTATACTCTTCTTCTTCAAAAAGATTTGTCCTCAAATCTTGGCTATATACGCAAAAATGAAGCAAGTTGGTAATAAAATTAATTAAACTATCAACATGCTTATCTTTCAACACTAGATTGTAGGCGCTGTCTCCCGCGTGCTCGATCACTGTTTTGAATCTCAACTCCTTGGTTGCCCTATCCATGTAATCATCAATTACACCACCAGTCATCAAATAACAAGTTTTACAAAATGATAATGATAATATCTCGTTAAGCATGATAAAAACTAAGTTCCTCCTCTTCTTAGACTTAGTTAGCAACATAACAAAATCAATGCAAATGTACGACCATGGTTCACTAGGAATAAGATATAATGGATGCAACACATAAGAATCAAGCTTAGATGCTCTTTCCCTATATCCAATGCAAATCCTTCACTACACCACTTAACATACCTCTTCATATGCAACCAACACATATAATCATGCATTTTATCAATGATGAAATCACAACAATACGCCTCACTAGCGAGTAATTCATAAAATGAACATAACATGAACAATTTATTCTCCTTAAAAATATATTCATCATAAACATAGAATTCTTATATTCATTCATGCTCTTTCCAAATACACTATCACGCAAATATAGGCTATGCAAATAGAACACACTAAATGTACTAGCCATGCAATCATTTAACATCTCTCAAAGGTTTGATTCTGGTGCATACAAGTCATTGTCATGACAAAGTCTCATCAATTTGACAATATTTGAACACTCAAAATCAATAACATTTGAATTTGATTCATACAATATGTCACCATTCTCAATTCTGTGACACTTAGGCAAAAAAGGTTAAATCACAGTCATACCCCTAAATATCACATGTTCAACATGTTCTCCAAACCCTTGAAAACAAAAAAACAATGACTTAAGGTAAAGAAGCACATCATACCTCTCAGATATTGCGTTGGCAACTAACCTTATCTCATCGCAATTGCTGTCGAATTCATATGGATCATCCCATTGCATTCTCACACCATCAACACTTGCTCCCCTCCTCATCATGTCATCACCATAATCCTGCAAAGAAGAAGTAACAATGCTCGGGATTGAACCTGTTATATAATCAAAATGAGAATAAACCACTTTGTACAAAGCTACATGAAGAGGTTTATGCAAAAACAAACAACTATCTATCTCACTCTTCTGGGCCTTCAAATTATTATTTTTCTTTTCTTTAGCCTCTTTTTTTTCTTTTTCTCTCATCTCATTTTTTTCCTTTGATGGCTATCTCACTCTTTTGTTCTCTTTTTATTTCGGCCATTTTAAATTCCTTTTCACTCACTTTTTGAATCGCCAATTGAATCTTGAGAGCTTCTTCTTTTGGATTCAATTGTATTAAAGATGTACAATTTTCCTCAACACATTCATAAACCATAGTTTCACCTTGCCTACTCTCTTTTTTCTTAGCAGACAAATCACACACTTCTTCCCCACCTGATGACTTAGTCCCCACTGTATATTGTATAACAACATTTAACTCACCAACTAGTGGAATACCATCATCATCGTCAACTCTATTAACCACAACCTCAAATTCAGATTCAGACAGACGACTCTACTACTGTCACCTCTTTACATGGACATTGGATAGTACCGTGCCAAACTTCGAAACACCAATAATATATAATATCACAAGTACGAGAAATTGAATTTTCAAATGTACCTTGATATTCATATTTGGTATTTTCACGTCTTGACTCTTCCATTGGCATAGCAATGATTTTCTCTTCCAAGCTCGTCCGCCAAGTGGATGTCAAAGGAGCCTTATATGTTATGCTCGATCAATCAGTTGGCACTTTCAGTTTGCGTCTCGATAGCTTTATTTTAAGCTTGGTAACTGATCAGTTCGAAGCCTAATCAGTTTCAATTTCTACGCACTTAGGTAAACTCATTAGAAACAAATAAACAAGTTTTGTTAACATCAAAATCAAGATTGCGAACATGAAATGTTCCAATAGAAATGTTAAGGTATTTTAATTAGTAATTTGCGAGTTTATGATTTATATAAAAAAAATTTTTAGTGGACGTTTCAGTTGGTATCAGAGCCAAGGATCCCCAAAGGATTGTGTACTGTCACTCCGAAAAGCTCAAGAAGTCACGCCTCAAGTATGTGAGTTTTTATCGCCTTATATTTTAGATGATAAAATTCTTTTATGATACATGATATAAATGTTAGTTGCATGTTGCATGTAAAACGTTAAATGCATGTTGG
This sequence comes from Primulina tabacum, assembly GCF_025594145.1. NCBI lineage: Eukaryota > Viridiplantae > Streptophyta > Magnoliopsida > Lamiales > Gesneriaceae > Primulina > Primulina tabacum. The sequence continues at coordinate 38,834,270 of NC_134561.1, read as the reverse complement.
TTACGCGGTTTGGAAGGCGTGTACAGAGATGCCTGCTAGAAGGATTTTGCGTAGGAATGATGAGGATAGACATGAGGAGGAGATTCCACAGCCTCCACCTAATCAGGATGCTAGGGCCTGTGTACTAGCCGGTATGGCTCGTTTACTAGAGCAACACGTAGAAAATGGTGCAAGGGTCCTACCGGAGGCTGCGTATGAGCGTTTTAGGAGGATAAGCCCCGAGGATTTTCATGGCACTACTGATCCATTCGTGGCCAAGGGATGTATTAGATCTTTAGAGGTGATCTTTCGTTATATGGATATGGCGGACGCTGATCGAGTTCGTTGTATCATCTATCTACTGAAGGGCGACGCTTTCTTATGGTGGGAGGGAGCGGAGCGAGGGGTGAATTTAGTGACACTGACATGACAAATATTTCACTTCTGATGTCCATTCTAGGCTTAAGAGAAAGTTTGTGAGTCTCCGCCAGGGGGATTGGTCTGTTGCTGAGTTTGTGCAGAAGTTTGATAGGGGCTGCCATTTTGTGCCCTTGAATGCTAATGATGCTGTGGAAAAGTTACAACACTTGCTAGATGGTTTGAGGCCGAATATCTGTCGTGACATGATGCTCGTCGATCCTACTGATTATACTACTACCGTTTCCAAAGCTTTTAGAGCCGAGCAGTCACTCAAAGATATTGATTGGGAGATGCAGCGAAAGAGGAATCGTTCTCAGCAAGCTATTCAGCAAAATAAGAAGCCTTATACGGGACCACCTAAGCAACCGGAACCACCAAAACCTCAAGGACAACCACCGAGAGAGAACATCCCGAAGACTGCTGAGAAACCACTGTGCAAGGAGTGCAATCGTCCACATTATGGCAAGTGCATGTGGGGCACCTACAAGTGCTTCAAGTGTGGAGATTTGGGACACAAGGCTGGGGATTGCCCAAAGCTCAAGCAACCCACGACTGGAAGGGTCCATGTGATGCAAGCTGAGGAGGCTGAAGCAGAGCCGACACAATACTAATTACCGGTAACCTAGTTGTTTAACATTCTTACAATGCCATTGTTGCATAAAATTTTAAAATTGGTTATGGAAGTTGATTGGGTTAATGAAGAACTTAGAGGAGAATATGTTGCATGCTCTACTTGAACTAGATTTTATAGACGACATTGAAAATTTTTGGGATAGAAATACATTTTTCGAGTTTGTGAGGACCGAAATGAAGGGAAAATTTTAATTTAGAGGGTTAAGTTTGAAGTGAATAAGGAGCCAAGTTTTTCAATTATCAAGACAAGAAAAATTTCGAGAACGAAATTCTATTTAAGAGGGGGGTATTTATAATTGATAAAAAAATATATGCATATTATTATCAAGGAACAAATGGACCTTGGTTTAATCAAAGCGGGAATTTCACCGCATAGCAATCCAGGCTTTTTTTTTTGTAAGAAATCATGGTGAGATAAAAAGAAATATAACCAAATTAGTTTTAATTACCAAGAAATTAATAAGATTATGAAGTTGATGGATAATTTATACATAATATAGAAAATTTAATCAGTTGTATATGTAACGGTAAAATATTCTCTAAATTTGATTGTAAGTATGATTTCTTTCAGGTTCGGATGCAGGAAGAAAACAAGAAATTCAAAGCTTTCTCCAGACCAAAAGGACATTATATTTGGGAAGAGTCGTACTAATGAGATTGGTTAATTCAACACATATATTTCAAAGAAACATAGATAATCTATTTAAGGATTATTTCAAATTCATGTTTGTCTATATTGTTGATGTTTTAATAACATATAAAAATATGGAAGAACATATTAAACACTTAGAGATTTTCTCTAAAGTTTGTAAGAAAGAAGGACCGATTTTATCTAAAAAGAAAGTAGTAATTGCTAAAAGAAAGATTGAATTCCTCAAAGTAGAAATCAATGAGTTGGAATAATTCTGCAAGAACACATAGTGAAAAAAGTACATAATTTTGCCAAATAAACCGAAAGAAAAGAAACTACAAAGTTTCTTAGGGGTTGTTAATTTTGCTGGGATGTTTATTAAGAACATAGCAAAACATAGAAAAATATTTAGTCCATTATTGAAAAAATATGAAAAATTTATATGGACAGAAGAACACTAAAAAGGCTTAACCAACTAAAGGATATGTGTAAAAATCTTGTAAAAATGGCTATTCCTCAAGATTGTGATGATTTGGTATTATATACAGATGCACGTGATTATTTGTGGGCAGCAGTTCTTACGAAGCTCACACCAAATGGAGAACAACCATACATGTATTGTAGAGGTCTATTCTCTGATGTAGAAGCTATAAAATGATATATCAACAAAAATGAATTTTATGTAGTAAAAAGAGCTTTTGAAAAATTGTCATTATTTGTACTTGCAAAGAAATTTACCTTGAATGTTGATAATACACGGGTAAATGCTTTCTTAAAGAATGTAATTGAATCTAAAAAATGAGAAAGCTATATTATCAATATGACATGCTTTATGTCAAAATTATATTTTTTATTTTATGAAATCTCATAAAAATATTTTTGCAGATTTTTTAACAAGATATGAACAACGGTGATATTATTGTCATCATAAAAATGCAGAAGCATTTGAGGGAACACCTTAAAATACTCAAAACAAGTTTAAAAAACTTGTTATAAATCTAGATGTTGCGGGTAGGTTACAACAAGACAATAAGAGAATTGTTTTTGATCAAATTACATGATGTGTACATGTCTATACTCGGTTATGATCTGTAATGCAAATACCTATCATACAAGGCATTAAGAAGCCACTAGTTTCCTAATAAAGAGTTTTCAAGTACATGAGTATACATGTAGCAGGGGAATCAAGTTCTCTAACATAAGTGTTAAGTCGGGATCATCTCTAGATGAGTCGGCCAAAACAAAAATTGAAACTTCAGATCCTTATCTCGAATCTTCAAGTCAACTCTTCACCTCGAGGATTAACCTTAGACCTCATATAGACAAAAGGTAAATCTAAGTTTGGTACTAATTAATTTGTATTTTCTCCATTTTAGGTATATCAACAGAACTGTAAGAAATTGAAAACAAGAATAGACACTAACCCTGCCACAATCCGGGTTGATGTAGTAGGAAAATATCTTAAGGTATGGATGAAACCAAATTCATAAAAGAAGGTCAAAACATGATATAAATTTGGCGCTCTTGCCTCAGTTTATACTACATCACCCAGCTTCCGAGAAATTTCAAGATTACCTTAGTGGATTCAAAAAGTAGTACATGAGACATGGACAAACAGTGATTATTTGTCCAAATGAGATATTTTGAAGCTATATTTCTTCAGTACAACACTAGAACCAGCACAGAATGGCTCATGAAGCCTTTCATTTTATCAAGCTAAGGAGGTTAGATACAGATATCAGAAATTCATCAAAGATCATCCATTAGAAGAAACATCCCTTTTTGCTTCATTCACTGAAAATGACATCTCTATCAGAAGAGCATGAGGTCTATGAGTCTGTCTAACCAAGATGGACAAAGTCGAGTTTCCATTTTAGTTCTATCAGAGTTCTGTAAATGAATATTTTCTGTTAAACAGTATGACAGGAAAAACAACAAGTTTTGCAGTAGACCTATTTGAAAAGAAAAGAAATCTTCTATGGAATAGTAAGCTGGGTAGCAAAGAAACTAATCAGAAATTCTGCAACATGACTCATGTGAGAAGATAGTCAGAAAACATATGTCCAGAATGCCCGAACCAAAAAAAGCCAGAATTGATAAAGGGTTTCGACCAAGAACAGACCGAAAGCATATTGCAGAGACATGATCAAGTGGTAAGAGATCTGTAACGACCCGAAAACTTGAAAGTTCACGTAAACCACATGCATGTAAGTTATTAAATTTCCTTTGTATTTTATTAAATTGTTTTGATTAAAAGCATGTTGATTGCATGGATATGTAATTTAATTATTGGTTAAATTATTTATTTAATCTTTAAAATGATTTTTAACCAGGCATGATTTATGATTTTTGCATTATTTTAAATTATTACATGTTTATTTGATGCACGTTAAATTTTTTTCTTGGTTTTGTGTTTCAGGCGAATATTCGATGCGGGATCGGGAAAAGAGACCGGTGACGATTTAAGCAATTTATGAAAGTGGGGTATTTTATTTCAAGTAAAGAAAATTAGTATTTTAATTTGTTTATGGAGTTTTTAGCATTTTAAACTCTAATTTAATTTGTTAGGTGATTTTGAGATTTTTAAGCTTTTCCACCAAATTACTAAGTTGAGTGGTGGGGATTTTAAACCTTGTAAATTTGTTTATTTAATCTTTTATTGGGGTTAAGTAGTTAGATTAGTATTATTTTATTTCTAATTATTTACCTAAACAATTCTATAGCCCCTAATTGATTAATTAAGCAATTTATTTCCCTACACCACACCCACACTCACGTACGCACACATTTCAGCACACACGTTTCACACACACACTCACGTTTCTTTCTTTGTGGGAAAACCTAGGGTTCTTGAGCCCTCTCTTTCAGCAGCCTCCATATCACCCCTTCCCCTTCATTTTCAGTAGTTTCACGCTAGTTTTGTAGAAAGAAAAGTGCCACAAGTCGTCCCGGATCGGTCCTCGCATCCTCTCCGCTTCGGTATCATCGTTTCAAGCATTTTTAAAGATCAATGCATGTATATTCTTTCGTTTATGCATCGATCTCATCATAATATTTTTTTATGTTTATTATGTGTAAAAATTCATATATGTTGTACAAAGTTTGAGCAAAAATTGGTTGGATCGATTTTGAAACGATTTTAGATCTGGAAACTTGAAATTTGCTGTCATTTTAAATACTGTGACTTTTCAGTCAATTTTCTGGAAAAACTTTCAACATATAAAACGTAGTACTTTTTGATATCTTCGATTTGACAGTAAATTCGAAATATTTGGATAAGAAATGAGCGAGTTATGATGGTTTTCGTGGGACTACTCAAACTGCTAAAAGTGCGTTCTTGAAGTTTTATTGTTGCAGGCTTCGTTGGGGATCGACGGGTGATCGCTGCTGCGTTTAAGTATGTTGAGTATGATGTTGGGATGAGTTTTGATACTTCGTTTCATGTCGATAGTCCTTGGGTGCATTACAAGTCGTAGGAAAAGCTTTGGTGATAAATTATTGTGTTCATGGGTTGTGTTACGTTGTTTGTGATGCGTAGTTGTTTTGGGACGTTTGTTTGAGTTTGAATTAGTGCCATAGCATCCTAGGATGGGTCTTGAGGTGTTGGTTCACGGTCCGTATGATCGAGTGAGTAGGATTAAGTCACAAGTGTAAGGAATTTCGTTGGTTCACGATTCCAGTAGGTACACGGCCCCGAAGCCGGACCCTTACACGGGGTCCGTGCCTTTTTTCCTTCAAAATACGAAATTCCAGAATCTACCCGGACCCCTACCCGGACCTTTACACGGGGTCCGTGTACCCTTTTAAAAAAAATTAAATTTTTTTTTAAGGATTGTTTTGGGGTTTGATGTAATGATTTAGTACGATAATTAAACGAGATCAAGTCCGGAGATATTTAGAACGTCATAAGGAAATTTGGCATTTTGGGTGTGAGCATGACTAATACGTCTAAGATATGACAGATAAGTGTTTGAACTCATGTTAGTATGTGTAGCAGTGGCCCCAAGCGAGATCCAACAAATCCCTCAACGCCAAGTAAGTTTGTTCGACGTGCAAAAGAAAATACTTTTAAGTTTTTGAGGTATGTTAAATGTCTTGTGACCAAATTATGAACGGTTTGGAAGTCGGTGAACGTGGCCGAGGACCTCTCCACCTCGGTAAAGCATGACCGGGTTTAGATCAGGATTGAAAAACGGTAAAGCATGACTAGGGACCAATCCACCTGATAAAGCATGACCGAGGATCTCATGTATATGGCAGTGGATTTTTCCTGTCAACCCAGTACTGTGGTTAAGTCTGATTAGACACATTTATGTATGGGTCATTTGCTTTGAAACATATCTCTACGCAAAATGATGAAGTTTATGCATGTTCAAGTATGTATGATGCAAGCATGTTTAAGAAAAGTTTTACGTTGATGGCACGTCTATATTATGTATATATGTTCAAGCTTATGTATGCATGTTCAAGTTTCAAGTATGTAAGTCCTACTTTAAAGATGCATGTGACTTTATTATGTAGTACTTGCTATCTCCAGTTTATACATGTTGAGTCTTTAGACTCACTAGACTTGATCGATGCAGGTGAGGATGACTTTGAGGAGACGAGAGGTTGGGACCAATGAGCCGGCTTGGACTGCGCAGGAGGCTAAACCCGAGGATCGCCAATGTTTTAAGATTTGATGCATGACAATTTTAATACTTTCATTTTCATGAAGTGGTTTATGATGTTTAAACGATTATTACTTTTGGCAAACTTGATTGTTGTTGTTTTCATTGCAAATATTTTGGATGAACATGTTATTGATGATCGAAATTTGAAAGTTTATTTTGTATTTAAGAAAATTTTTATTTTTTCGCAAATTTTAAAATAGTTTAAAAGTATGATACGTTACAAGATCACTTAAAAAAATTTCCTCGAGGACCATACAAAAGCAGAATATTCCCCTATACATATAGAGCAAGCATGTGATCCAACCGCTCCATTAGCGGAGGATGATGGACCACCACTAAAATATGATTCTATTAACTAGTGGAATATGGACTACTCAACCGCTCATAAAGAAAAGCCACTAACAAGTGGTTGAAGGGACCACCACTCACAAGATGCCATCAGCCACAACTAGTAGAATAATCCTCAAGATTTGATGTTCAGATTTCAAATCTACAAGACTTCTATAAATACCAAGGCATAAGGAAAATAAAGACGTCATTCAACATTTTCATTTTTTCTCTAAATAAAAATTTGCAATAGTTTTCTTTATTATATGTGTGTTCAAATTCTGGTTACTATAGCTAGCTAAGTAAGTTCCTCATTCTATAAATAATCGTCTACATGAGGTTACTATATATTAATAAATTATATGTTTGAATAAAAAGATCAAGTCTTACTGCCCTTCTCATGTATTATTTTCAAGTTGAACCACTTTGCTATACGCTCTGAGGTAGGGAATGAAATAGTATTGTGCTAGGTATTGTTGCGACGGTGTAGTTGGACTGTGATGAACAGTCTATAAAATTGGTGGATACAACCCGGCTACACTCCAATCAAAGAGGTAAACTGTTTAATATATTATAGTAAAGCATGATGGGTCACATAAAAAATCATCTGAAACATGATATATAAGCTGTAAATCTTGTGTAGTTGCATGTCTTTGGGCTATATGTCTTTAAGAACATGTTCGATAGCTATAACAATGTCACATAAAATAATTACGAAGATTGATGATATTTTTGAAAAATTGAAATGATTAGGAAGCTCAAACACCTCAAACAAATATTTGAAGAAGTAGAAAATGATGAGAAAATAAATTTAAAATTGTGTAGTCAAATTGCACATGTTATAATCGTGGAAATGAAGCTTTAATATGACAACAATGACAAGTGGCAAAAATATGTATTCAAAAGCAAATAGTCGGTCAACCCATGTTAAAGCAAATATGAAGATGGCTCATACGCAACCAGCTGATTTGAATGTGAAGCTACAGCTATTATCAATTTCAAACTCAAATATATTCTTCTTCTCTCGCTTATGGATTATTGCTGCAAATTCAACGTATGAAGAACGATTGTAAGTCCTATATCTGTTCAAGAATCGGATTTCTTGCTTACTCAAATGGGTTTTCTCAGGTATTTTTTCTTTTTGCAGTTGTGGGGTGGCGATGATGAAGAGAAAAGATTGATTTTTTTCGCTGAAAATGGCGGCGGGGGAGAAAAGGGACTTTGCTCTGAGACCCGTACTTGTGAAATTTGGAGTGGGTTTTGCTATTTCGCTTGGTGGCATTCTTTATACCTTTTTTAGAAGCAGAGGAATCAAGCCTTCTAAATTAAAACCTCCACTGCCTTCTCCAGGTTAGATTTTCTTCAAATTTCTGTTTTTGTTTCGTTTCCTGATTTTATTATTTCTTCATGGGGCATATTAATTTGATTTGCAGATAAGGTCATCGTGTCTGATTCAATTAGAGAAAGTGAGGGGTTCGGTGCTGATGATTGTGCTTTGAAAAGGGTATTCATCTTCAAGTAACTTTGATTGGTAGTATAGATTTTTTTCCATTGAGGAAAAGAAATTGGTTTGATCGGTGGGTTTTGTTAATGCTTACCAAAAACTTTTCAATAAAATCAGTGTACTTTTGAAAGACAACTACAGCGATAGCTTTCCCTGTTAGTGATGAACTTTTAAATTTTTGCATAAACGTGCAGAGCCGAGCTGATGGAACACACATGAATTTTCATTCACGGAGTAAAATGTTTTCATATATTTGACCAAATTGATTTATTTGTATCTTTCAGGAGTCATCTCTCGCGGAGATTAATTTTTTGACCAATCTATCTCCGAACGTTGAATACAGTGGAGATAGATATGGCTTTCTCTTGCCAGAGTTTACCAAACTTGTTACAGAATGTGATTTGGATGTCACAGCCTGTTCGATTCCTCCAGAGAAAAATCTTGGAACTCAAGTTCTTGATGTAGAATCGCCTCAGGAATTCAAATGTTCTGAACCTGATGAACACAATAGTGAGATTAATAGCCTACGGAACCAGGTTGAAATTCTTGAGGAAAGAGAGAGATACTTGGAGATTCAGTTGCTCGAGTATTACGGTCTTAAAGAGCAAGAAACTGTTGTCGTGGAGCTCCAAAACCAGCTAAGAGTAAGCAACATGGAGGCTAAACTTAATAATCTGAAGATCGAGTCTTTGCTATCAGATAACAGAAGATTAGAAGCGCAGGTGGCTGATTATGCTAAAGTGGTAACTGAGCTTGAAGCTGCAAAAGCTAAGATACAGATTCTAAGGAAGAAACTTAGATTTGAAGCCGAACAGAATAGGGAGCAAATTTTATCCCTTCGAGAAAGAGTGATGAAACTTCAGGATGAGGAAAAAAGGGCCATCGAAAATGGTAATGATATGGAAATGCATCGGCAGAAAGAGAATGAATCGGAGGAGTTAGAGGTGGTGAAGATGTCCAATCGGGATTTGAAGCTGGCAAATTCTGAATTGGCTCGAAAATTGGAGTACTTGCAAATGCTTGCCACATCTGCATTAGACAATGAAGAGGTAAATCTACATATATTATTCTTTTCATAAAAAATGGATTATGAGTATTTTGTGCAAGAATTGTGGGATCTTTGTTGTATCAGGTACAAGAGCTTAAAGAAGAGAACCAGCGTCTACAAAAACAAAATAAAAGTTTGTCAGACGAAATCGAGCATGTGAGAGCTGATCGATGCACAGACATCGAAGAGCTTGTCTATCTCAGATGGATAAATGCTTGCTTGCGCTATGAATTGAGAAATTACCAGCCTTTCCCTGGTAAAACAGTTGCAAGGGATCTCAGCAAAACGTTGAGCCCGAAATCTGAAGAGAAAGCCAAACAGCTCATTCTTGAATATGCAAGTAATGAATGTTCTGATTTGTCAGAGTTTGATCCTGAGCAGTGGTCAACTTTCCATGCTTCACTTACAGATTCTGGGGAGCACAATGATTCTCTGTCAGCAAAAACGACACCCCCTTTGAGCAAAATGAAATTTTTTGCCAAGTTGATGAAGCTAGTGCGAGGAAAAGACAGTGATCATCATAGTCAGGCATCTATACCTGTAGATTATGTTTTAGATAGATACTCTAGTGACTCTCATTCGGTCATTTCCGATGGATTCTCAAAGATGTTGCGGACTCCATGGGAGGAGTCTTCTCGCCTTTCACTAGAGCTACAAAGATCCTATTCACGAGGTGAAAATAGTATTGTTACCGGGGAAAGCCACGACTCTTCTCGAAGAACCAGTGAGGATAGCTCCTTGAGTATATATAGACAAATCAACTCGATAACAGAAGATATCAACGGCTTTTCTCTAGAGAATCAGGATGCTCAAGACGCAACAAAAAAACTGATAAAATATGCCGAAGCTTTGAAGAACTCGCACATGAAATCATCATTTCATCGTAGATCAGCACCCCCGTTTAATTCCTTTTGACATTCTAAGTGAATGGCTTTCTTGTGTCAAGAAATGTTGGTATATAGACAGATAGTTTGTCAGTTTCAAAATTTAAAATACATATACATGTGATTACTCTGTTTTTCTATGTTTGTTATGAATATTTTTGGCTGATACAGATTCTTTCTTGGCTGTAGATATATCATATTATTGTACTTCTGCACGTTGCAATATATTTTTCTTAACTAGTAAGGTGTACGTCTCATGCATGTGCCGGAGGAACCTAGAATTAGATATATGTTCATATAAGATATGTATGATAACTATCTTTTGTTAAATTTTCAAAACTAAACATGAGAAACATAAAACCTAAACTGAATAGACATCAACAAGTTTGAATATTAAGTTTCCATTATATATCTCATAACTGATAGTTTTAAAGATGAATATGATAGATTTATCAAAAGATTTCTTCTTTATTTTAATCGATCAGTTGATACCTTATTACATATTACATTTTCAAGGAAAGAACAGTTTTTATCATTACTGCTTATAATGAGTTATTGCAGCGATTATTGATTGATTGATATGTTTAGGTGAAATTTATGGCATGGTTATCCAAGTTGAAAATCCTTTGATAGATGATAATCGGACTTGTTGATTAATAAATTATGAGTTATGTATTTGTGATCGAAACTAATATTTAATAAGATGTTGATGTAATTTATGCCTTGAGAGTTAAATATATCAGTGAATATCTGAGAGATGGAAAAAAATAACAATGAATATGAATGGTGTGGTCAAATACTTGAGGTCGAAAGGCCGATATCGAAAATCATAATCGATTTGTAATAATTGAAGCATGCCCCAAGTGCATTCGGTTGTGTTCCACGGGAGATCTAAATATTTTAGTGTATCGATCCAAGCAGGATCGATTTGGTAAATTGATATATTAATTTTTAAAATATTGGTTATTTTCACAATTCTGTATTTATCCGAAGTTTGAAGATGCCAAGTACATCAAAGGTTTGAGAAAAATATTTAGTAAATACTTTTGCATGTAAAGACCAACATATTAAATATTATTTACCAATTAAACATTAATTAGTTCAACAACTAGATAAATAAAGTAGTGACTTGCAATAAAGGCTAGGCAGCCATTTCATTACTTTGGTACCAAATTTGGTTGTGATGATACAAATACAATATGAAGAACAAGAAATTGTTTTTAGACACAATAAATCATATGTTTCGAATAATACACATAAATTTTTAAAAAATTTTATTAAAAGGGCTCCGATTTTTTTCACTTGTATCTACTAAATCGATAATAAGACATCGACAAACATATGACGCTTGAGTTGCTGAACGTTTTCAAAGATTAAATTCCATAATTACCACATTTTACAGTTTTTTGGTAAAACAGAAAACCCTCAATTCTACACAACTCTCATAAACACTTAAATAAAAATAAAACATTAATTATTTAAATTCTTTTCTATATAAGAGATGCAACCGCTTGGATCGATGCACTAAAATATTTAGATCTCCCGTGGAATAGCAAAAGTGATACTCTGATACCGCTTGAACGGTTTATCTAAATACACCGTGGTATCAGAGCTCACCTTGGTTTATCTAAATATTTGATAAAGTACACTACCTTGAGAAGCTCCAATTTTGTTTATATAAGAAATATAATAACTTGTGTGCATTGTATTGATTGTGAGCAAGTTGCATATTCAATGCCTTGTATCAATGATTTGCTTTATTTTTTTTTCCTTCGAGGACTTCTGTATATTCTTCCTTCCCAGACTGTGCCATCTCAATTAGGAAATCTGACAAAGTTTGAGCTTTTATGGCGGTCCTTGGCTGATAAGTGATGTCATACTCTCCGAGCTCTATTGTCCTTTTTACCAACCTCCTCGAGATGTTCAGATTAGTCATGATTTTCCCTAGTGATCTATTGTTAAGGACAATGATAGGATGTGGTATGAAGTAGGGTCTCAATTTTCTTGGGGTTATGATCAATGTCAATGCTATCTTCTCCAGCTCAGTATACCTCAACTCGGGACCTCTAAGAGAATGGCTCACATAATACACAAGCTTCTGATAAGTTCTTTTGTGAGGCCCATTACTTTAATGACAATTAATTATCAACAATAATTATTTGATTTAAATCAGCAGCGGAAAAAGGATTTAAAATACTTTAAAATGGACCTCAGGGCCTAGAAAAATTTCGTCGTGACCTCCGCGTAAGTAGGACATCCCGAAAAACTCAAGCAGCAAGTTATATCAAGATATACTCCAACCAGAGTCATTAAAACAAAAACCAAAGTCAAAAAAGCTATAGCCGCACTGGCCAGGACTAAGCCGAAATTAAAACTTACCAAGTACTCACCAGATCATAAGTACCACAGAGTTGACTCAGAACATCACAAAAACAACTAAATATCACTACAGATACACGGGGCATCTCCCCGGCAAATAAACTACAATAAATGACTGTAACAAACTTCAAGACATACATATAGACTAACTGGGAGACTTCAATGAACAGATCCAAGCAATCCAACCTCAATCCCGAGCTCCACTGGCGGAACCTCGGCCTAATGCTGCAAAACGACTCGGAAGATCTACCATGGTGCCCAATAGCAACCACAGCAGCCCCCCAGAAAATAACTGAGGTTAGGATTCTGGTATGAAACAATTCAACAATAGCAACAATAAACATAAATCATGCATAATCATATAACAAAATGTAATATGCAACGCATGAACGGCTCAACGATAATCGGGATAACAAGAGCAAATTAACGATACGATAACAACTGGAATAATGCTCGAGCAACAATACACAGGGGAACTACATTGTCATGCATCTAAACCGCCCTACCAAGTATGCGAGGTATGCCAGGCTGTGCTGAATAATACCACTGACTCGACCTCCATACAGCTGATACGATACAACAGGATGGCACAACAGAACGAACTAGATGACACAATCCCAGCGCTCACCTCAAAAGGCTGCACTAACCACAAGATTGTTAAATCACATCTATGGTCTCATGTGTATAGGCCTATCAGCCACACCATAATCCCGAGATAAACAACAGTGTTAGATAACAATGGATATCAACAACGGTCTAACAAGAACGATAGAGCTCAACATGAATGTCATAACAATATGCCATATGCTAAATGCCAATAATATGTCACAATAATAAACATATATCACAAAAAAGGCATTTAACAACTTACAACAGTCAACAAGTCATAGGTAGGATCAGTACAACACAGAATGACAATTAAAACATAATTTATGTTTTACCGCCGTATGTTACTGAGCTGTAACATACCTATACCAACTTGACAAATCCAAAGATCGACTTTACTTCAAGATCCTCGGCCTAAACAAAACAACAATAAGCCGATCATGAAAACTACATTCTATTCCAATGTCCGATTTGGCACTAAAGAGCATAAAATTCATATCTCGCTTAATATTAACTCAAATCAATATCCGCCAATTGAAAATGAAAGAAAACTCAATTATCTAAGTTTGTCTAGAAGAAACCATCTTCCGAATCTCATTAGATTAATCTCATAATTATCAAGAACATCCTTCCACTCAACAATTTCTCAGACAGAATATCTCATACTGAACAATTCAGTAAAACAAGCATAACTTGATCAATTCTTACTGGAATTTAACGATTCTGGTACCATTTCGAATAACTTATAGACCTACAACTTTCATTTGAACCAAAATTCCAAATTCCAACTGCGCAAAGGTAATATTCTCGAATTACAGAAACATTTCTACACAGCTCAAATGCAGAATTCGTTTTTGACACATTTTGGCAGAAAAATCATATCAAATCCGTTTCTTCTAATCTAAATCCCATTTTTCCCGTGGCTATAGACAGATAACTCAATGCACTACAAGGGTTTTTTAGGGCATTTCTACAAATTCAAGCTGTAAAAATCGCAGCAAACTCACAAAATCCGGTAGAATTCGTGCAGAAAACAGAGCACCGGAACAGCAGCTTCGATCTACCCAAATCCTTGCTCAAAATTCGTGATTTATGGCTTGAATCAAAGCTAAGGATGTTAGAAAGACAACCCTTCAAGAATTTTTGAGTTTCGACTTGGGACGAAGGAGATATGTCGACTTTATTTACCGCAGCCGCTACACAAGTGACGGGAATTGGGGTTTCCTTCTTTCTTCTTTACTATAAACGGGGTGTATGTAATGTAAGCGTGTGTATATATATATTTTAATATTAAATGGTTACTAAAAAAGTAACTCCAGTTCATTTCTCTCCGGTTTGTATTTATTTTGCTCTCGTGTGTTAGTTAAACTCTATATGTATTTTGTATCGTTAAATTCTCCGATATTCTAAATTACATATTTTTAACACAAATTCTAGAATTATTTGGCATAAAATAATTATTTTAATTTACAACTCAATAATTATTCTATTTATGCCAAATTACCAGATAATTAATTACATGGCTTTACATCCTTCTTCTTGAATAAGGACTGATCTAACGGCAAATTCCGTGGCAGACAAATAGATCAACAACTTTTCTCCTAGCCCGGGTTTATCCAAGATGGCAACCCAGCTAGATGATTCTTCAAGGCTTGAAAGGCTTGGTCAGTTTTATCATCTCATCCGAGTCTTTGGGCTTTCCTCAATATATGAAAGAAATGATAACTTCAAAGTGCTGATCTTGATATGAACCGGGACAAAGCTGCAATTATACTAGGAAGGGTCCCACAATATCTAGGCTCTGTTGATCAAGCGAGCAAGATGCTCGAACAGTCTTCAAAGACGAGGCCGTACTGTGGCAAAAACTACCACGATGTTGACATTCTTCACAAGACCAGACCACCTCTCGGGCATCTATATTCATAGCAGGCCACCAAAATCCAGCGAGCAGTGCTTTTCGAGTGAGTGATATGGTCGTGAGATTGTCTCCACAGCACACATCATGAATTTTCCTTAACACATATTTAGTTTCTTCCTCGGCCAAACACTTGAGCATTGGGCCCTGGAAAGAATTTTCTTGAGACTGAAATGAACACTGCCTTCTTGATTTTCTGACCTTGTTGAGGATCTCCCGACAACCAGTTTGTTGAAATGAACTCGAGTAGCGGCATTCTCCATGAATTTTCTTGAGAATCACTGGACCGGTATCTATGGTTGATACCAGCTTGGTGTGATGAATAATATCCTTGCCACCCTCTCCTGCCAAAGAGGATGCCATCTTGGCGAGTGCATCGGCCTCAACATTTTCTTCCCTCGAAAACTATTCTGCACTCCATTCAGTAAAACTTTCCGATAGTTCTTGAATGACTTTTAAATACTCCTTTAACCTCCACTCTCGGGCCTCATAAGAGCATTTGACTTGTTGAATAACTAGTTGAGAGTCTGAATATAGGATGATTCGGGTAGCTCCAGCTTCCCGGGCAATCTTCATGTCGATTACCACTGATTTATACTCAGCCTCATTATTTGAAGCCCGAAAGTTCAATCTCACTGCAATTTTTATCTTTTCTCCCGTGGGAGAAACTATAACGACTCCCACGCCACTACCTTCCTTTCTGGCCGCACCATCAACAAAAACTCTCCAAACTTCTTCCTGCCCATACTGTGCCATCTCGATTAGCAAATCTGACAAAGTTTGAGCTTTTATGGCGGTTCTTGGATGGTAAATGATGTCATACTCCTCGAGTTATATTATCCATTTTACCACCCTCCCCGAGATGTCCGGATTAGTCATGATTTTTTCTAGTGAGCTATTGGTAAGGACAATGATAGGATGAGACAAGAAGTAGGGTCTCAATTTTCTCGTGGTTATGATCTATGCCAAGGCTATATTCTCCAGCTCAATACAACTCAACTCGGAACCTTTAAGAGCACGGCTCACATAATACACGGGCTTCTGACCAGTTCCTTCTTCTTGAATAAGTACCGATCTGACGGCAAATTCAGTGGCACACAAATAGATCAACAACTTTTCTCCCAGCCCGGGTTTAACCAAGATTACAACCCAGCTAGATGATTCTTCAAGTCTTGAAAGGATTGCTCAGTTTTATCATCCCATCCGAATCTTCGGGCTTTCCTCAATATCTGAAAGAAATGATAACTCTGATATGCTGATCTTGATATGAACCGGGACAAAGCTGGAATTTTGCCCGTTAGCTTTGTATATCCTTGATAGTTTTAGGAGAAACCATCTCCAAAATAGCCTCCACGTTCTCCATGTTGACTTCGATTCCCCTGTCGGTTACTATGAAGCCTAGAAACTTATCACTAGTCAAATCCATAAATCATACCATAAGGAGTTTCTCTAGTAGCAGTTCTGGGAGTGGTTCAATAAGCCCATAGAACACTGGGTACTTCTTCTTCCCAATCTTTTCCAATACCCTGCAATCTGGCATTTAAAACATGAACAATTAACCGGTTAGTGAAGTTTTCCCGATAGCTTGGGGATAAGCTAATGAAGTGAAGGACTGAATAATTTTCATTTCTTTACACCAGACCGTAATTTTTTTTACCTTAGAACTGTCAGCCGTTATTGGATATTAACTTCTTTTGTAGCCCGAATTTGTAAACTATGTTTTTCCATAAAAAAAATTAATACCTTATCTTTAGTGATTTTGGCCAGGGGCTCGACCTCCATCCACTTGGAAAAGTAGTCAACAACTACTAACATAAATTTCTTCTGGGCTCGGGCTACAGGGAAGGGTTCCACAATATATAGGCTCCGTTGATAAAAAAAGGCAAGATACTCGAACAGGCTTCAAAGACGAGGCCGGGTAGTGGCAAAAATTACCACGGCGTTGACATCCTTCACAAGACCGGACTACCTCTCGAGCATCTGTATTCATAGTAGGCCGTCACAATCCAGCGAGGCTTTTCGAGCGAGTGCTATGGTCCCGAGATGGTCTCCAAATCACACGTCGTGAATTTCCTTTATAACACATTTAGTTTCTTCCTCGGCCAAACATGAGCATTGAGCCCTAGAATGATTGTCGGTACAATTCTCCATTGATGACACTGAAACGGGAACATGGCCTCATGATTTTTTGAGCTTGTTGAGGATATCCCGGCAACCGGTTTGTTGAAATGAACTCGAGTAGGGACATTCTCCATGAATTTTCCTGAGAAGTCACTGGATCGATATCTATGGCGGATACCAGCTTGGTGTGATGAATAAGATCCTTGCAACCTTCTCCTGCCAAAGAGGGTGCCATCTTGGTGATTGCATCAGCCTCAACATTTTCTTCCCTTTGAATCTGTTCTGCACTCACTTTCCAATAGTTCTTGAATGCCTTTTAAATACTGCTTTAACCTCCCCTCTCGGAACTCATAAGAGCCTTTGAATGGCTTAATAACTAGATGAGTAGTCTGAATGATTCGGGTAGCTCCAGCTTCTCGACCTCATTATTTGAAGCCTGGAAGTCCAATGTCACTGCAAATTTTATCTTTTCTCCCGTGGGAGAAACAAGAACGACTCCCACCCCACTACCTTCCTTACTAGCTGCACCATCAACAAACACTCTTCAAACTTCTTCCTACCAAGACTGCGCCATTCCAATTAGGAAATCTGACAAAGTTTGAGCTTTTATGGAGGTCCTTGGCTGGTAAACGAAGTCATACTCCCCAAGCTCTATTGTCCATTTTACCAGCCTCTCCAAGATGTCCAAATTGGTCATGATTTTCCCTAGTGAGCTATTGGTAAGGACAATGATAGGATGAGACATGAAGTAGGGTGATCCATGAAATCCACGCACATTCTCCACTTTTCTATGGCTTTTTGGACTAGAACCACATTTGATAGCCAAGTTGGAAATTGGACTTCTTAGATTTGGCCAGCTTTCAGAAGCTCCTCTACTTGCTCTGCTATTACAAACACTCTTCAAACTTCTTCCTGCCCAGACTCTGCCATCCCAATCTGGAAATCTGACAAAGTTTGAGCTTTTATGGACTCGAGTAAGGACATTCTCCATGAATTTTCCTGAGAAGTCACTGAATCGGTATCTATGGTTGATACCAGCTTGGTGTGATGAATAACATCCTTGCCACCTTCTCCTGCCAAAGAGGATGCCATCTTGGTGAGTGCATCAGCCTCAACATTTTCTTCCCTTGGAATCTGTTCTGCACTCACTTTCCGATAGTTCTTGAATGGCTTTTAAATAATCCTTTAACCTCCCCTCTCGGAACTCATAAAATCCTTTGAATGGCTGAATAACAAGATGAGAAGTCTGAATATAGGATGATTCGGGTAGCTCCAGCTTCCCGACCTCATTATTTGAAGCCTAGAAGTCCAATGTCACTGCAAATTTTATCTTTTCTCCAATGCCTTTTTGGACTAGAACCACATTTGATAGCCAAGTTGGAAATTTGACTTCTTAGACTTGGCCAGCTTTCAGAAGCTCCTCTACTTGCTCTGCTATTACAAACACTCTTCAAACTTCTTCGTGCCCAGACTGTGCCATCCCGATCAAGAAATCTGACAAAGTTTAAGCTTTTATGGAGGTCCTTGGCTGGTAAGCGATGTCATACTCCCCAAGCTCTATTGTCCATTTTACCAGCCTCTCCGAGATGTCCAAATTAGTCATGATTTTCCCTAGTAAGCTATTGGTAAGGACAATGATAGGATGAGACAGGAAGTAGAATGATCCATGAAATCCACGCACATTCTCTACTTTCCTGTGGCTTTTTGGACTCGAACCACATTTGATAGCCAAGTTGGAAATTGGACTTCTTAGACTTGGCCAGCTTTCAGAAGCTTCTCTACTTGCTCTGCTATTATCTTGTCTTTCATTGGTCCGAAGTGTCTTTTCTTTTGCACCACTGGTCGGGAACTTGGGAAGGTGTTCAGTTTGTGCTCAAACTAACTCTGCAGGGGACCACACGAAGATATCTACACTGTAGGAGATTTTCCCCGGACCTTCTCTTCCCAGGCTCTTTCAGCTGAGGGTAGGCCTGGTGCGACGGGGTCTGACTGGGGATGATTTTTTCTCAATTTTTTGCACTCGCTGGTGTCGTGGAAACATTCTCTATGGAATGTACATAACTTTAAAGCTGGCCTCGGGCCCTGGGGAGGTCAGTGAGAGCTGGTTGCCTTCTCTTCACAAAGGTGCACTGGTTGGTCCTTTGGCCTTCTTAGAGGAGTATAATCTGAAAAACGCCCCAAAGGATTTCCCGCTCTTCCGTCTTCCCGATCGGTCACTTCTTTCTTTTTTGACAGCCTCCCTCTTCTGTTTCTGAGCCTCTTTCATGTTGATATATTTCTCTGCTCTTTTGGAAATTTTTTCACCAGAGACTTCCCCGTGTGAACGCCGTAGTTTTGGTCTCGGGGGCGCATGAAGGTACCTCCAATGCGGCTTTATTAAATTTGCAGATGTATGCCCTCAATGATTCATCCATGTCCTGCTTGATCTCGAACATACTAAAAACAGTCTTTCTTGTAACTTTTGCTATTGCTGAAGTGATTTAAAAAGACGCTTTTAAGTCCTCAAAATTTTGTATACTCCGGAATCTAAATTGTCAAACCATCGTTGGGCTGAATCCACCAACGTGGTTAAGAAAGTCTTGCACTTGTTCTCATCAACATAACAATGTAACGTGGTCATATTCTCACAACGGGCCAAATGCTCTTCAGGGTCCGGATTTCCATCATACTCCTTGATGTTTGCCGACTTATAGTGGGGCGGCTGCTACTGGGAGGTAACTTTTCTATCATGGCCTTCTGGATAGCCGCTGCTATACATTGAGTCAATTGTTCGGGATGCATCATGAAAGTTTGCTGGGGTATGGGGAGCCTCTGATTCCGAGGACTCCTTTCTGGAATTGTCCATCCGAGCTGAATTTCGAGTGGAAACCATATATTCGTCTCAGATCTATGTTTCCCACAGACGACGCCAATGATGACGACCAGGTGAATTGGGTTCGAGAGAGATGGGAAATTACACCGGGTCGGGCTGCTTTCTGCCCTGATATATCAGATCTTGGATGAAGGATGTCCGGGCTTTGGTATATCTGCACACTTAAGATAACATAGATCATTAATAGGGCGCCATAATATTCCCCAGCATAACCATTCTGATACGCAAGTCAGTCAAGTGATTATATTAGGATAACGTATAGAGAGTATGCGTGTTTATTGAAAATTTCTGAATGAATTAATATCAAGCAAACCTGGTATTGATAGGAGAGAAGTCAATCATAACTTTGTTTTCAGTGTCAAGCTGCTACTCATGACGAGATGGTCGTCAATGTTTCTATTCACTGATACTATCAAGTCTGACAACTCATACCTACTCCAGCCTAGTCACATCACCCCCACGTGCGCTGAAAGACCTCCTAAATGATGATCAAGACAAGGTGCCCCATACTCTTGAGCTCTTACTACCCGGGCTGATCTACACATTGGTGGGCTTTGCTCAACCTTCCCGGCTTCTTGACTATCCAGAACCCAGACTAAAGATGACCCGAGTATCTCTTTGATACCCCAGATATATACCCCCATCCGGGGTATCACCACAACCTTAATTTAGCATGTAAATTGTAGCTTGCTAATGTTGAAATTAACCTTTTGATGTTCTGCACTAAACGATTAGTTCTGTCTCTTAAACTGGGAAGATAGTTTTGTACGACAAATCTATTTCATTGATAAGATTGTGGACTAGACTCGATAACAAATTTTAGATTCATTGATTTTGTTTAATGCTAAAGTCTGTTTGATTGTATTTTATTTCATTTTATGTCTTCCGATTATAGTTTTTAACTTGCAAGTGCTTGTGATAAGTACATGTGAGATTTCGTGAACGAAATCTTTTAAGTGGGAAGAGAAATGTAAGACCCATGTACCATATTATTGAGAATCATGTGTAAACTCATAGTAATCATATAATAACTACGATTCTCATAGTCGAGCTAAATCTAAGAGTAACGAATGATAATGTCTTCAATATCAAATTAGTTCATGCGACGTTTTTCTCTTTTACATTCAATAGAATCCATTATTCTGTATGAGATTTGTAAAAATTTAACCAAGCCACTCAAAGAATTAGAAAAATTTTTGAATGAAGTCCAATAGTTTGACTTGAGAATTGAAAGGGAAAGATAATATAAACTCTACCATCACAAACAATATGATATATGAGTTCCCATCAGTTTCAAAAAGTGTAAATAAAGCAATCTGATAGAAATTCCATCAATCAATCAAAAACCTAAAAAGCAGAACACATTTGAAAATCTTATTTTTAAAGATTTCTTTGTAATTTCAATAATTTTTCAGTATGAAAACTTAATTGAATTCCGAAAATATTTCAGGAAATTTGTAGAAAATGGAAGAAATTATCACATGAGGAATTCAGAAAGTACCTCAACCTCCTGCACACATTCCAACTCCGGCTCCCGTTTTCTAGCAAAATCTTCCCGGTGTCCCAATTATATAGTTATGGGAAACAATGAAATTTGGGAATATGCGCATGCACAAACTTATATTTTTGGGAAGTTTGAATATTAATTGTATTTTTGTTTACATATATTATGGAAAAAAACTTGTAAATAATCATAAAGTTTCTAGAATCTAATTTTTTTTAAAAGTATGAACTTTTAAACATCAATTTTTTTCAAATTTATAGAAAATAAAAATGTTAAAGCTAAACATTTTAAAATGAAATAAAAAATTTATTTGTAAAGATTTAAAATAATAAAAGAAAACCCAGGTGAGTATAATAACAAACGTGCAAAAGTTGACCGTCATTCATGACCAAAATGTCAATTTTTTGTTCATTAAACTTCAAAATCATAAATCTGAGAAGGAAAAAAACTAATGATAAAAAACAAATGTACGAGATTTAATGATCTATAAAAAACTGAAAACCTAACCATTAGCGACGTAAGTCGAACAGAATATTCAATACTAATTATGTTTCAAATATTTTCTAAAAAAGAATGAGAAAAATTATCTATCATCAAAGTTTTGTTGCGAAAATCAATAGAAAGGTAAAAATAAACAAGCATATCATTTTAAAATAAAATATTATTTTTCAAAAAAAACTATTCGTAAAAAATTATAAATTTAATGATAAATGAAAATTTTACATGACAAGGCTTTAAAAATTAAGGTTATAAAGACTGAATAATTCATATGCATACTATGTTAAAGATTCCATTATGTATATATAAATATAAATGACCATCCACAATCAGCCGACAACCACTCCAAACCAAAACAACCAAAAGTTCACGTATCGATTAAGAGGCTGTGCTTAAAGTTCTAAGGTCGTAACTAAATGAAAATTCAAGAATATGGAATCAAGACATTAAAACTGACCGGGAAAATAGAAAACTAAGTTTTCGATTTGCGATGGACAGAGTTAACTTGACTGTACCTAGTCTAAAATAAGGTTCAACCTACATTGGAACTCATAATGTTTTCTTTTTACAAATTAACTCATTCTTGTTAGGTTACCATAAAATATAAGAATGGTTTAAGAATATTTACAGCGAATTAACTCATTCCTCGTACCTATAAGTGTCTAGTTCACTTAAAGTGCGCATAAAATTCAATAAAGTTCAAAATAAGAGAATACACGACGCAAGGATTACCTACTCTTACTCTAGGGGCCTCTGCTCATATTGACACTCCTACTTCAGCTTCTTACTGGACTACCCTTGTATCCCTTAACCAAAAGTTAATGGTGAAACCAAGCACATGCCCAAATAAAAATTACAGCTCATGGTTTTTAGCATTATCGAATTTACAAAGACATCAAAGAAATTTCAATTCACCATATTCTCTAGTAGCAAGTAGTGAAGTTCATTTATTTTGACATATGCACACTTTAAAATCCAAGCAAGTTTGCAAACATAAGCGAGAATCGAAAAAACTTAAATTTTAAGGTCGGTAAATTTTTTTTTAAAAAAAATTTGAAGTCAAAGAACAAAATACCTGGGAAAGCATAGATTGAATAAAGACTTTACCCAGATATAAGTTCTAGTTCAAGAATTTCTAACTCGGTCCAATCTGGTTGATCAAATACTTCGGATATTATCATAAGGAAAACACCAAAAGCATAAGTAAATCTACATCAAATGTTTACCATTTACTTATAGCTTATGACGCAAGTCCTCACAATTAGTATGATAAACAGGAACAAGTTCTTGTTTTAATAGAAGGTTTCAGTGTGGAAAAGGTTCAGGAGTTGCTCCTATTCAGACAACAAATGTGCAAAAGTTGACGGTCATTCATGACCAAAATGTCAATTTTTGTTCATTAAACTTCAAAATCATATATTTGAGAAGGAAAAAATTAATGATAAAAACAAATGTACGAGACTAAATGATATATAAAAAACGAACAAGAACAAACGACTATATATAAAATTAAAAGAAGAAAATGTAACACCTTCAGAGTCGAGATAAAACTCAGCAGGACAGACATTCCCTGCTTTTCTTTCTCATATGATCCTGAAATGTTCCACAAGTAAATAGCACAATAACTAAAAAGATAGGTTATTATCAACTGACCTTCAAATCTTGCCAAGAGGACGAAGAAGAAACACTACAACAAATGTCTACCGTTTACTTACAGCATACTTCAAGTCCATATAATTAGCATAATCAACTAGGCCATAAAGTTCCTGTTTCAATAGAAAGTTTCAGTGCCGAAAAAAAGTTCATAAGTTGCTACTGATTCAGACAACAAATTTGCAAACATTGAACTTCATCCATGACCAAAAGGTCAATTTTTTGTTTCTCAAACCTCCGTATCAAAGATCGAAGAAGGAAAAAATTAATGCTAAAATGGAAGTGTATGGCTTGTAATGATCAATAAAAAAATACAAAAGCAAAGAGCCATACATCAAATTACAAAGCTGAAAATGCAAAACTTCGCCATCGTGAAAAACTTCAGCAAAAACAGACATACCTAGCTTTATTCATATGATCCTGAAATGTTACACGAGTAAATAACACAGAAGCTACAAAGACCAAAACTTACAGCTTACAAAGCCAGACGATAATCAACTAACCTTCAATTTCCTCCTCCATTGCACCCACGATAACCACCTCGACGATTACTTGAAGACGGTACACCAAAAGCATAAGTAAATCTATATCAAATGAATACCATTTACTTATAGCATATGACTCAAGTACTCACAATTAGTATGATAACCAGGCCACAAGTTCTTGTTTTAATAGAAGGTTTCAGTGTGGAAAAGTTTCAGAGTTGCTCCTATTCAGACATCAAATGTGCAAAAGTTGACGGTCATTCATGACCAAAATGTCAATTTTTTGTTCATTAAACTTCAAAATCATATATTTGAGAAGGAAAAAATTAATGATAAAAACAAATGTACGGGATTTAAATTTTAATGATATATAAAAAAGAACATGAGCAAACTATATATATAAAATTAAAAGAAGAAAATGTAACACCTTGAGAGTGGAGAAAAAATTCAGCAGAACAGACATTCCCTGCTTTTCTTTCTCATATAACACAATAACTAAAAAGATAGGTGATAATCAACTGACCTTCTAATCTTGCCAAGAGGACGAAGAAGAAACACTACAACAAATGTCTACCATTTACTTACAGCATATTTCAAGTCCATATAATTAGTATAATCAACTAGGCCACAAGTTCCTGTTTGAATAGAAAGTTTCAGTGCCGAAAAAGAGTTCAGAAGTTGCTACTGATTCAGGCAACAAATTTGAAAACATTGAACTTCATCCATGACCAAAAGGTCAATTTTTTGTTTCTCAAACCTCCATATCAAAGATCGAAGAAGGAAAAAATTAATGCTAAAAAAGAAAGTGTATGGCTTATAATGATCAATAAAAAACACAAAAGCAAAGAGCCATACATCAAATTACAAAGCTGAAAATGCAAAAACTTCGCCATCGTGATAAACTTCAGCTAAAACAGACATCTCTAGCTTTTTTCATATGATCCTGAAATGTTACACATGTAAATAACACGGGAGCTACAAAGACCAAAACTCACAGATTACAAAGCTAGGTGTTAATCAACTCACCTTCAACATCAAATTACAAAGCTGAAAATGCAAAAACTTCGCCATCGTGATAAACTTCAGCAAAAACAGACATCTCTAGCTTTTTTCATATGATCCTGAAATGTTACACATGTAAATAACACAGGAGCTACAAAGACCAAAACTTACAGATTACAAAGCGAGGTGTTAATCAACTGACCTTCAATTCCCCCTCCCCCCCCCCCCCCAATTGCACCCATGATAACCACCTCGACGATTACTTGAAGACGGTACACCAAAAGCATAAGTAAATCTACATCAAATGAATACCATTTACTTATAGCATATGACTCAAGTCCTCACAATTAGTATGATAACCAGGCCACAAGTTCTTGTTTTAATAGAAGGTTTCAGTGTGGAAAAGTTTCAGGAGTTGCTCCTATTCAGACATCAAATGTGCAAAAGTTGACGGTCATTCATGACCAAAATGTCAATTTTTTGTTCATTAAACTTCAAAATCATATATTTGAGAAGGAAAAAATTAATGATAAAAAACAAATGTACGGGATCTAATGATATATAAAAATTGAACATGAGAAAAGAACTATATATAAAATTAAAAAAAGAAATGTAACACCTTCGGAGTCGAGATAATAGTCAGCATAACAGACATCCCTGCTTTTCATATGATCCTGAAATGTTACACAAGTAAATCACACAATAGCTAAAAAGATAGGTGATAATCAACATACCTTCAAATCTTGCAAAGAGGACGAAGACGGAACGCTAGAACAAATGTCTACCATTTACTTGCAGCCTATTTCATGTCCACATAATTAGTATAATCAACTAGGCCATAAGTACCTGTTTGAATAGAAAGTTTCAGTGCCGAAAAACAGTTCAGAAGTTGCTACTGATTCAGACAACGAATTTGCAAACATTGAACTTCATCCATGACCAAAAGGTCAATTTTTTGTTCCTCAAACCTCCATATCAAAGATAGAAGACGGAAAAAATTAATGCTAAAAAGGAAGTGTATGGCTTGTAATGATCAATAAAAAACACAAAAGCAAAGAGCCATACATTAAATTACAAAGTTGAAAATGCAAAACTTCGCCATCGTGATAAACTTGAGCAAAAACAGACATCCCTAGCTTTATTCATATGATCCTGAAATGTTACAAAGCCAGCATAAGTAAATTTACATCAAATGAATACCATTTACTTATAGCATATGACTCAAGTCCTCACAATTAGTAGTATGATAACCAGGCAACAAGTTCTTGTTTTAATAAAAGATTTCAGTGGGGAAAAGGTTCAGGAGTTGCTCCTATTCAGACAACAAATTTGGAAAAGTTTACACTGTCATTCATGACCAAAATGTCCATTTTTTGTTTATTAAACTTCAAAATCATATATTTGAGAAGGAAAAAATTAATGATAAAAACAAACGTACGGGACTTAATGATATATAAAAAACGAACATCAGCAAAAACAGACATCCCTAGCTTTATTCATATGATATTGAAATGTTACACATGTAAATAACACATGAGCTACAAAGACCAAAACTTACAGCTTACAAAGCAAGGTGATAATCAACTGACCTTCAAACTCCTCCTCCATTGCACCCACGATAACCACCACGACGATTACTTGAAGACGGTACACCAAAAGCACAAGTAAATCTACATCAAATGAATATCATTTACTTATAGCATATGACTCAAGTCCTCAGAATTAGTATGATAACCAGGCCACAAGTTCTTGTTTTAATAAAAGATTTAAGTGTGGAAAAATTCAAGAGTTGTTCCTATTCAGACAACAAATGTGCAAAAGTTGACACTGTCATTCATGACCAAAATGTCAATTTTTTGTTCATTAAACTTCAAAATCATATATTTGAGAAGGAAAAAATTAATGATAAAAACAAATGTACGGGATTTAATGATATATAAAAAAGAACATGAGCAAACTATATATATAAAACTAAAAGAAGAAAATGTAACACCTTCAGAGTCGCGATAAAATTCAGCAGAACAGACATTCCCTGCTTTTCTTTCTCATATAATCCTGAAATTTTACTCAAGTAAATAACACAATATTTAAAAAGATAGGTTATAATCAACTGACCTTCTAATCTTGCAAAGAGGACGAAGAAGAAACACTACAACAAATGTCTACCATTTGCTTACAGCATACTTCAAGTCCATATAATTAGTATACTCAACTAGGCCATAAGTTTCTGTTTGAATAGAAACTTTAAGTGCAGAAAAGAGTTCAGAAGTTGCTACTGATTCAGACAACAAATTTGCAAACAACGAACTTCATCCATGACCAAAAGGTCAATTTTTTGTTCCTCAAACCTCCATATCAAAGATCGAAGAATGAAAAAATTAATGCTAAAAACGAAGTGTATGGCTTGCAATGATCAATAAAAAACACAAAAGCAAAGAGCCGTACATTAAATTACAATGCTAAAAATGCAACTTTGCCATCGTGATAAACTTTTGCAAAAACAGACATCCCTAGCTTTATTCATATGATTCTGAAATGTTACAAAGCCAGGTGATAATCAACTCACCTTCAAATTCCTCCCCCATTTCACCCACGATAACCACCCCGACAATTACCTGAAAACGGTACACCAAAAGCATAAGTAAATCTACATCAAATGAATATCATTTACATATCACAATTAGTATATTAGTATGATAACCAGGCCACAAGTTCTTGTTTTAATAAAAGATTTCAGTGTGGAAAAAGTTCAATAATTGCTCCTATTCAGACAGCAAATTTGCAAAAGTTGACACCGTCATTCATGACCAAAATGTCCATTTTTTGTTCATTAAACTTCAAAATCATATATTTGAGAAGGAAAAAATTAATGATAAAAACAAATGTACGGGAACTTAATGATATATAACAAACGAACATCAGCAAAAACAGACTTCCCTAGCTTTATTCAAATCATCCTGAAATGTTACACAAGTAAATAACACAGGAGCTACAAAGACCAAAACTTACAGCTTACAAAGCCAGGTGATAATCAACTGACCTTCAAATTCCTCCTCCATTGCACCCACGATAACCACCACGACGACTACTTGAAGACGGTACACCAAAAGCACAAGTAAATCTGCATCAAATGAATACCATTTACTTATAGCATATGACTCAAGTCCTCACAATTAGCATGATAACCAGGCCACAAGTTCTTGTTTTAATAGAAGATTTCAGTGTGGAAAAAGTTCAGGAGTTGCTCCTATTCAGACAACAAATGTGCAAAAGTTGACACTGTCATTCATGACAAAAATGTCAATTTTTTGTTCATTAAACTTCAAAATCATATATTTGAGAAGGAAAAAATTAATGATAAAAACAAATATACGGGACTTAATGATATATAAAAAACGAACATGAGCAAACAACTATATATAAAATTAAAAGAAGAAAATGTAACACCTTCAGAGTCGAGATAAAATTCAGCAGGACAGACATTCCCTGCTTTTCTTTCTCATATGATCCTGAAATGTTCCACAAGTAAATAACACAATAACTAAAAAGATAGGTTATTATCAACTGACCTTGAAATCTTGCCAAGAGGACGAATAAGAAACACTACAACAAATGTCTACCATTTACTTACAGCATATTTCAAGTCCATATAATTAGTATAATCAACTAGGCCACAAATTCTTGTTTAAATAGAAAGTTTCAGTGCCGAAAAAAAGTTCAGAAGTTGCTACTGATTCAGACAACAAATTTGCAAAAATTGAACTTAATCCATGAACAAAAGGTCAATTTTTTGTTCCTCAAACCTCCATATCAAAGATGGAAGAAGGAAAAAATTAATGCTAAAAAAGAAGTGTAGGGCTCTTGTAATGATCAATAAAAAACACAAAAGCAATGTGCCATATATTCATCAAATTACAAAGCTGAAAATGCAAAACTTCACTATCGTGATAAACTTCAGCAAAACAGACATCCCTAGCTTTATTCATATGATCTTGAAATGTTACACAAGTAAATAACACAGGAGCTACAATACAAAGCCAGGTGATAATCAACTGGCCTTCAAATTCTTCCACCATTGTACCCACGATAACCACCACGACGATTATTTGAAGACGGTACAACAAAAAAACAAATTAATCTACATCAAATGAATACCATTTACTTATAGCATATGACCCAAGTCCTCACAGTTAGTATAATAACCAGGCCACAAGTTCTCGTTTTAATAAAAGATTTCAATGTGGAAATAGTTCAGGACTTGCTCCTATTGTGACAACAAATTTGCAAAAGTTGACAATGTCATTCATGACCACAATGTCCATTTTTTGTTCATTAAACTTCAAAATCATATATTTGAGAAGGAAAAAATTAATGATAAAAACAAATGTACGGGACTTAATGATATATAAAAAACGAACATTAGCAAACAACTATATATAAAATTAAAAGAAGAAAATGTAACTCCTTCAGAGTCGAGATAAAATTCAGCAGAACAGACATTCCCTGCTTTTCTTTCTCATATGATCCTGAAATGTTACACAAGTAAATAACACAATAACTAAAAAGATAGGTGATAATCAACTGACCTTCAAATCTTGCAAAGAGGACGAAGAAAAAACACTACAACAAATGTCTACCATTTACTTACAGCATATTTAGAGCCCGTATAATTAGTATAATCAACCAGGCCATAAGTTCCTGTTTCAATAGAAAGTTTCAGTGCCGAAAAAAAGTTCAGAAGTTGCTACTGATTCAGAGAACAAATTTGCAGACATTGAACTTCATCCATGACCAAAAGATCAATTTTTTGTTCCTCAAACCTCAATATCAAAGATCGAAAAAGGAAAAAATTAATGCTAAAAAGGAAGTGTATGGCTTGCAATGATCAATAAAAAACACAAAAGCAAAGAACCATACATCAATTTACAATGCTGAAAATGCAACTTTGCCATCGTGATAAACTTTTGCAAAAACAGACATCCCTAGCTTTATTCATATGATCATGAAATGTTACACAAGTAAATAACACAGGAGCTACAAAGACCAAAACTTACAGCTTACAAAGCCAAGTAATAATCAACTAACCTACAAATTCCTCCCCCATTACCACCACGACGATTACTAGAAGACGGTACACCAAAAGCATAAGTAAATCTACATCAAATGAATACCATTTACTTATAGCATATGACTCAAGTCCTCACAATTAGCATGATAACCAGGCCAAAAGTTCTTGTTTTAATAGAAGGTTTCAGTGTTGAAAAAGTTCAGGAGCTGCTCCTATTCAGACAGCAAATGTTCAAAAGTTGACACTGTCATTCATGACCACAATGTCAATTTTTTGTTCATTAAACTTCAAAATCATATATTTGAGAAGGAAAAAATTAACGATAAAAACAAATGTACGAGACATAATGATATATAAAAAAAGAACATGAGCAAACAACTATATATAAAATTAAAAGAAGAAAATGTAACACCTTCAGAGTCGAGATAAAATTCAGCAGGACAGACGTTCCCTGTTTTTCTTTCTCATATGATCCTGAAATGTTACACAAGTAAATAACACAAAAACTAAAAAGATAGGTGATAATCAACTGACCTTCAAATCTTGCCAAGAGGACGAAGAAGAAACACTAAAACAAATGTCAACCATTTACTTACAGCATATTTCAAGTCCATATAATTAGTAGTATAATCAACTATGCCATAAGTTCTTGTTTGAATAGAAAGTTTCAGTGCCGAAAAAAATTTCAGCAGTTGCTACTGACTACAACAAATTTGCAAAACATTAAACTTCATCCATGACCAAAAGGTCAATTTTTTGTTCCTCAAACCTCCATATCAAGGATCGAAGAAGGAAAAAATTAATGCTAAAAAAGAAAGTGTATGGCTTATAATGATCAATAAAAAACACAAAAGCAAAGAGCCATACATCAAATTACAAAGCTAAAAAATGCAAAAAACTTCGCCATCGTGATAAACTTCCGGAAAAGAAGACATCCCTAGCTTTTTTCATATGATCCTGAAATGTTACACAAGTAAAAAAACACAGGAGCTACAAAGACCAAAACTTACAGCTTACAAAGCCTGGTGATAATCAACTGACCTTCAAATTCCTCCACCATTGCACCCACGATAACCACCACGATGATTACTTGAAGACGGTACATCAAAAGCACAAGTAAATATACATCAAATGAATACCATTTACTTATAGCATATGACTCAAATCCACACAATTAGTATGATAACCAGGCCACATTTCTCCTATTCAGAAAACAAATGTTCAAAAGTTGACACTGTCATTCATGACCAAAATGTCAATTTTTTGGTCATTAAACTTCTAAATCATATATTTGAGAATGAAAAAATTAATGATAAAAACAAATGTACGGGACTTAATGATATATAAAAAACGAACACGAGCAAACAACTATATATAAAATTAAAAGAAGAAAATGTAACACCTTCAGAGTCGAGATAAAATTCAGCAGAACAGACATTCCCTGCTTTTCTTTCTCATATGATCCTGAAATGTTACACAAGTAAATAACACAATAACTAAAAAGATAAGTGATAATCAACTGACCATTTACTTACAGCATATTTCAAGTCCATATAATTAGTAGTATAATCAACTAGGCCATAAGTTCTTGTTTGAATAGAAAGTTTCAGTGCCGAAAAAAAGTTCAGAAGTTGCTACTGACTCAGACAACAAATTTGCAAACATTAAACTTCATCCATGACCAAAAGGTCAATTTTTTGTTTCTCAAACCTCCATATCAAAGATCGAAGAAGGAAAAAATTAATGCTAAAAAAGAAAGTGTATGGCTTATAATGACTGAACTTTTTCAACACTGAATAGGAGCAGCTCCTGAACTTTTTCAACACTGAAACCTTCTATTAAAACAAGAACTTTTGGCCTGGTTATCATGCTAATTGTGAGGACTTGATTCATATGCTATAAGTAAATGGTATTCATTTGATGTAGATTTACTTATGCTTTTGGTGTACCGTCTTCTAGTAATCGTCGTGGTGGTAATGGGGGAGGAATTTGTAGGTTAGTTGATTATTACTTGGCTTTGTAAGCTGTAAGTTTTGGTCTTTGTAGCTCCTGTGTTATTTACTTGTGTAACATTTCAGGATCATATGAATAAAGCTAGGGATGTCTGTTTTTGCAAAAGTTTATCACGATGGCAAAGTTGCATTTTCAGCATTGTAATTTGATGTATGGTTCTTTGCTTTTGTGTTTTTTATTGATCATTGCAAGCCATACACTTCCTTTTTAGCATTAATTTTTTCCTTTTTCGATCTTTGATATTGAGGTTTGAGGAACAAAAAATTGATCTTTTGGTCATGAAAAAGTTCAGGAGCTGCTCCTATTCAGACAGCAAATGTTCAAAAGTTGACACTGTCATTCATGACCACAATGTCAATTTTTTGTTCATTAAACTTCAAAATCATATATTTGAGAAGGAAAAAATTAACGATAAAAACAAATGTACGAGACATAATGATATATAAAAAAAGAACATGAGCAAACAACTATATATAAAATTAAAAGAAGAAAATGTAACACCTTCAGAGTCGAGATAAAATTCAGCAGGACAGACGTTCCCTGTTTTTCTTTCTCATATGATCCTGAAATGTTACACAAGTAAATAACACAAAAACTAAAAAGATAGGTGATAATCAACTAACCTTCAAATCTTGCCAAGAGGACGAAGAAGAAACACTAAAACAAATGTCAACCATTTACTTACAGCATATTTCAAGTCCATATAATTAGTAGTATAATCAACTATGCCATAAGTTCTTGTTTGAATAGAAAGTTTCAGTGCCGAAAAAAATTTCAGCAGTTGCTACTGACTCAGACAACAAATTTGCAAAACATTAAACTTCATCCATGACCAAAAGGTCAATTTTTTGTTCCTCAAACCTCCATATCAAGGATCGAAGAAGGAAAAAATTAATGCTAAAAAAGAAAGTGTATGGCTTATAATGATCAATAAAAAACACAAAAGCAAAGAGCCATACATCAAATTACAAAGCTGAAAAATGCAAAAAACTTCGCCATCGTGATAAACTTCCGGAAAAGAAGACATCTCTAGCTTTTTTCATATGATCCTGAAATGTTACACAAGTAAAAAACACAGGAGCTACAAAGACCAAAACTTACAGCTTACAAAGCCTGGTGATAATCAACTGACCTACAAATTCCTCCACCATTGGCACCCACGATAACCACCACGATGATTACTTGAAGACGGTACATCAAAAGCACAAGTAAATATACATCAAATGAATACCATTTACTTATAGCATATGACTCAAATCCACACAATTAGTATGATAACCAGGCCACATTTCTCCTATTCAGAAAACAAATGTTCAAAAGTTGACACTGTCATTCATGACCAAAATGTCAATTTTTTGGTCATTAAACTTCTAAATCATATATTTGAGAATGAAAAAATTAATGATAAAAACAAATGTACGGGACTTAATGATATATAAAAAACGAACACGAGCAAACAACTATATATAAAATTAAAAGAAGAAAATGTAACACCTTCAGAGTCGAGATAAAATTCAGCAGAACAGACATTCCCTGCTTTTCTTTCTCATATGATCCTGAAATGTTACACAAGTAAATAACACAATAACTAAAAAGATAAGTGATAATCAACTGACCATTTACTTACAGCATATTTCAAGTCCATATAATTAGTAGTATAATCAACTAGGCCATAAGTTCTTGTTTGAATAGAAAGTTTCAGTGCCGAAAAAAAGTTCAGAAGTTGCTACTGACTCAGACAACAAATTTGCAAACATTAAACTTCATCCATGACCAAAAGGTCAATTTTTTGTTTCTCAAACCTCCATATCAAAGATCGAAGAAGGAAAAAATTAATGCTAAAAAAGAAAGTGTATGGCTTATAATGACTGAACTTTTTCAACACTGAATAGGAGCAGCTCCTGAACTTTTTCAACACTGAAACCTTCTATTAAAACAAGAACTTTTGGCCTGGTTATCATGCTAATTGTGAGGACTTGATTCATATGCTATAAGTAAATGGTATTCATTTGATGTAGATTTACTTATGCTTTTGGTGTACCGTCTTCTAGTAATCGTCGTGGTGGTAATGGGGGAGGAATTTGTAGGTTAGTTGATTATTACTTGGCTTTGTAAGCTGTAAGTTTTGGTCTTTGTAGCTCCTGTGTTATTTACTTGTGTAACATTTCAGGATCATATGAATAAAGCTAGGGATGTCTGTTTTTGCAAAAGTTTATCACGATGGCAAAGTTGCATTTTCAGCATTGTAATTTGATGTATGGTTCTTTGCTTTTGTGTTTTTTATTGATCATTGCAAGCCATACACTTCCTTTTTAGCATTAATTTTTTCCTTTTTCGATCTTTGATATTGAGGTTTGAGGAACAAAAAATTGATCTTTTGGTCATGAAAAAGTTCAGGAGCTGCTCCTATTCAGACAGCAAATGTTCAAAAGTTGACACTGTCATTCATGACCACAATGTCAATTTTTTGTTCATTAAACTTCAAAATCATATATTTGAGAAGGAAAAAATTAACGATAAAAACAAATGTACGAGACATAATGATATATAAAAAAAGAACATGAGCAAACAACTATATATAAAATTAAAAGAAGAAAATGTAACACCTTCAGAGTCGAGATAAAATTCAGCAGGACAGACGTTCCCTGTTTTTCTTTCTCATATGATCCTGAAATGTTACACAAGTAAATAACACAAAAACTAAAAAGATAGGTGATAATCAACTAACCTTCAAATCTTGCCAAGAGGACGAAGAAGAAACACTAAAACAAATGTCAACCATTTACTTACAGCATATTTCAAGTCCATATAATTAGTAGTATAATCAACTATGCCATAAGTTCTTGTTTGAATAGAAAGTTTCAGTGCCGAAAAAAATTTCAGCAGTTGCTACTGACTCAGACAACAAATTTGCAAAACATTAAACTTCATCCATGACCAAAAGGTCAATTTTTTGTTCCTCAAACCTCCATATCAAGGATCGAAGAAGGAAAAAATTAATGCTAAAAAAGAAAGTGTATGGCTTATAATGATCAATAAAAAACACAAAAGCAAAGAGCCATACATCAAATTACAAAGCTGAAAAATGCAAAAAACTTCGCCATCGTGATAAACTTCCGGAAAAGAAGACATCTCTAGCTTTTTTCATATGATCCTGAAATGTTACACAAGTAAAAAACACAGGAGCTACAAAGACCAAAACTTACAGCTTACAAAGCCTGGTGATAATCAACTGACCTACAAATTCCTCCACCATTGGCACCCACGATAACCACCACGATGATTACTTGAAGACGGTACATCAAAAGCACAAGTAAATATACATCAAATGAATACCATTTACTTATAGCATATGACTCAAATCCACACAATTAGTATGATAACCAGGCCACATTTCTCCTATTCAGAAAACAAATGTTCAAAAGTTGACACTGTCATTCATGACCAAAATGTCAATTTTTTGGTCATTAAACTTCTAAATCATATATTTGAGA
This sequence comes from Primulina tabacum, assembly GCF_025594145.1. Taxonomy (NCBI): domain Eukaryota; kingdom Viridiplantae; phylum Streptophyta; class Magnoliopsida; order Lamiales; family Gesneriaceae; genus Primulina; species Primulina tabacum. The sequence goes on along the minus strand of NC_134561.1, from coordinate 38,798,561 downwards.
ATGAAAAAATTAATGATAAAAACAAATGTACGGGACTTAATGATATATAAAAAACGAACACGAGCAAACAACTATATATAAAATTAAAAGAAGAAAATGTAACACCTTCAGAGTCGAGATAAAATTCAGCAGAACAGACATTCCCTGCTTTTCTTTCTCATATGATCCTGAAATGTTACACAAGTAAATAACACAATAACTAAAAAGATAAGTGATAATCAACTGACCATTTACTTACAGCATATTTCAAGTCCATATAATTAGTAGTATAATCAACTAGGCCATAAGTTCTTGTTTGAATAGAAAGTTTCAGTGCCGAAAAAAAGTTCAGAAGTTGCTACTGACTCAGACAACAAATTTGCAAACATTAAACTTCATCCATGACCAAAAGGTCAATTTTTTGTTTCTCAAACCTCCATATCAAAGATCGAAGAAGGAAAAAATTAATGCTAAAAAAGAAAGTGTATGGCTTATAATGATCAATAAAAAACACAAAAGCAAAGAGCCATACATCAAATTACAAAGCTGAAAATGCAAAAACTTCGCCATCGTGATAAACTTCAGCAAAAACAGACATCTCTAGCTTTTTTCATATGATCCTGAAATGTTACACATGTAAATAACACGGGAGCTACAAAGACCAAAACTTACAGATTACAAAGCTAGGTGTTAATCAACTCACCTTCAACATCAAATTACAAAGCTGAAAATGCAAAAACTTCGCCATCGTGATAAACTTCAGCAAAAACAGACATCTCTAGCTTTTTTCATATGATCCTGAAATGTTACACATGTAAATAACACAGGAGCTACAAAGACCAAAACTTACAGATTACAAAGCGAGGTGTTAATCAACTGACCTTCAATTACCCCCCCCCAATTGCACCCATGATAACCACCTCGACGATTACTTGAAGACGGTACACCAAAAGCATAAGTAAATCTACATCAAATGAATACCATTTACTTATAGCATATGACTCAAGTCCTCACAATTAGTATGATAACCAGGCCACAAGTTCTTGTTTTAATAGAAGGTTTCAGTGTGGAAAAGTTTCAGGAGTTGCTCCTATTCAGACATCAAATGTGCAAAAGTTGACGGTCATTCATGACCAAAATGTCAATTTTTTGTTCATTAAACTTCAAAATCATATATTTGAGAAGGAAAAAATTAATGATAAAAAACAAATGTACGGGATCTAATGATATATAAAAATTGAACATGAGAAAAGAACTATATATAAAATTAAAAAAAGAAATGTAACACCTTCGGAGTCGAGATAATAGTCAGCATAACAGACATCCCTGCTTTTCATATGATCCTGAAATGTTACACAAGTAAATCACACAATAGCTAAAAAGATAGGTGATAATCAACATACCTTCAAATCTTGCAAAGAGGACGAAGACGGAACGCTAGAACAAATGTCTACCATTTACTTGCAGCCTATTTCATGTCCACATAATTAGTATAATCAACTAGGCCATAAGTACCTGTTTGAATAGAAAGTTTCAGTGCCGAAAAACAGTTCAGAAGTTGCTACTGATTCAGACAACGAATTTGCAAACATTGAACTTCATCCATGACCAAAAGGTCAATTTTTTGTTCCTCAAACCTCCATATCAAAGATAGAAGACGGAAAAAATTAATGCTAAAAAAGAAGTGTATGGCTTGTAATGATCAATAAAAAACACAAAAGCAAAGAGCCATACATTAAATTACAAAGTTGAAAATGCAAAACTTCGCCATCGTGATAAACTTGAGCAAAAACAGACATCCCTAGCTTTATTCATATGATCCTGAAATGTTACAAAGCCAGCATAAGTAAATTTACATCAAATGAATACCATTTACTTATAGCATATGACTCAAGTCCTCACAATTAGTAGTATGATAACCAGGCAACAAGTTCTTGTTTTAATAAAAGATTTCAGTGGGGAAAAGGTTCAGGAGTTGCTCCTATTCAGACAACAAATTTGGAAAAGTTTACACTGTCATTCATGACCAAAATGTCCATTTTTTGTTTATTAAACTTCAAAATCATATATTTGAGAAGGAAAAAATTAATGATAAAAACAAACGTACGGGACTTAATGATATATAAAAAACGAACATCAGCAAAAACAGACATCCCTAGCTTTATTCATATGATATTGAAATGTTACACATGTAAATAACACATGAGCTACAAAGACCAAAACTTACAGCTTACAAAGCAAGGTGATAATCAACTGACCTTCAAACTCCTCCTCCATTGCACCCACGATAACCACCACGACGATTACTTGAAGACGGTACACCAAAAGCACAAGTAAATCTACATCAAATGAATATCATTTACTTATAGCATATGACTCAAGTCCTCAGAATTAGTATGATAACCAGGCCACAAGTTCTTGTTTTAATAAAAGATTTAAGTGTGGAAAAATTCAAGAGTTGTTCCTATTCAGACAACAAATGTGCAAAAGTTGACACTGTCATTCATGACCAAAATGTCAATTTTTTGTTCATTAAACTTCAAAATCATATATTTGAGAAGGAAAAAATTAATGATAAAAACAAATGTACGGGATTTAATGATATATAAAAAAGAACATGAGCAAACTATATATATAAAACTAAAAGAAGAAAATGTAACACCTTCAGAGTCGCGATAAAATTCAGCAGAACAGACATTCCCTGCTTTTCTTTCTCATATAATCCTGAAATTTTACTCAAGTAAATAACACAATATTTAAAAAGATAGGTTATAATCAACTGACCTTCTAATCTTGCAAAGAGGACGAAGAAGAAACACTACAACAAATGTCTACCATTTGCTTACAGCATACTTCAAGTCCATATAATTAGTATACTCAACTAGGCCATAAGTACCTGTTTGAATAGAAAGTTTCAGTGCCGAAAAACAGTTCAGAAGTTGCTACTGATTCAGACAACGAATTTGCAAACAACGAACTTCATCCATGACCAAAAGGTCAATTTTTTGTTCCTCAAACCTCCATATCAAAGATCGAAGAATGAAAAAATTAATGCTAAAAACGAAGTGTATGGCTTGCAATGATCAATAAAAAACACAAAAGCAAAGAGCCGTACATTAAATTACAATGCTGAAAATGCAACTTTGCCATCGTGATAAACTTTTGCAAAAATAGACATCCCTAGCTTTATTCATATGATTCTGAAATGTTACAAAGCCAGGTGATAATCAACTCACCTTCAAATTCCTCCCCCATTTCACCCACGATAACCACCCCGACAATTACCTGAAAACGGTACACCAAAAGCATAAGTAAATCTACATCAAATGAATATCATTTACATATCACAATTAGTATATTAGTATGATAACCAGGCCACAAGTTCTTGTTTTAATAAAAGATTTCAGTGTGGAAAAAGTTCAATAATTGCTCCTATTCAGACAGCAAATTTGCAAAAGTTGACACCGTCATTCATGACCAAAATGTCCATTTTTTGTTCATTAAACTTCAAAATCATATATTTGAGAAGGAAAAAATTAATGATAAAAACAAATGTACGGGAACTTAATGATATATAACAAACGAACATCAGCAAAAACAGACTTCCCTAGCTTTATTCAAATCATCCTGAAATGTTACACAAGTAAATAACACAGGAGCTACAAAGACCAAAACTTACAGCTTACAAAGCCAGGTGATAATCAACTGACCTTCAAATTCCTCCTCCATTGCACCCACGATAACCACCACGACGACTACTTGAAGACGGTACACCAAAAGCACAAGTAAATCTGCATCAAATGAATACCATTTACTTATAGCATATGACTCAAGTCCTCACAATTAGCATGATAACCAGGCCACAAGTTCTTGTTTTAATAGAAGATTTCAGTGTGGAAAAAGTTCAGGAGTTGCTCCTATTCAGACAACAAATGTGCAAAAGTTGACACTGTCATTCATGACAAAAATGTCAATTTTTTGTTCATTAAACTTCAAAATCATATATTTGAGAAGGAAAAAATTAATGATAAAAACAAATATACGGGACTTAATGATATATAAAAAACGAACATCAGCAAAAACAGACATCCCTAGCTTTATTCATATGATATTGAAATGTTACACATGTAAATAACACATGAGCTACAAAGACCAAAACTTACAGCTTACAAAGCAAGGTGATAATCAACTGACCTTCAAACTCCTCCTCCATTGCACCCACGATAACCACCACGACGATTACTTGAAGACGGTACACCAAAAGCACAAGTAAATCTACATCAAATGAATATCATTTACTTATAGCATATGACTCAAGTCCTCAGAATTAGTATGATAACCAGGCCACAAGTTCTTGTTTTAATAAAAGATTTAAGTGTGGAAAAATTCAAGAGTTGTTCCTATTCAGACAACAAATGTGCAAAAGTTGACACTGTCATTCATGACCAAAATGTCAATTTTTTGTTCATTAAACTTCAAAATCATATATTTGAGAAGGAAAAAATTAATGAAAAAAAATGTACGGGATTTAATGATATATAAAAAAGAACATGAGCAAACTATATATATAAAACTAAAAGAAGAAAATGTAACACCTTCAGAGTCGCGATAAAATTCAGCAGAACAGACATTCCCTGCTTTTCTTTCTCATATAATCCTGAAATTTTACTCAAGTAAATAACACAATATTTAAAAAGATAGGTTATAATCAACTGACCTTCTAATCTTGCAAAGAGGACGAAGAAGAAACACTACAACAAATGTCTACCATTTGCTTACAGCATACTTCAAGTCCATATAATTAGTATACTCAACTAGGCCATAAGTTTCTGTTTGAATAGAAACTTTAAGTGCAGAAAAGAGTTCAGAAGTTGCTACTGATTCAGAGAACAAATTTGCAGACATTGAACTTCATCCATGACCAAAAGATCAATTTTTTGTTCCTCAAACCTCAATATCAAAGATCGAAAAAGGAAAAAATTAATGCTAAAAAGGAAGTGTATGGCTTGCAATGATCAATAAAAAACACAAAAGCAAAGAACCATACATCAAATTACAATGCTGAAAATGCAACTTTGCCATCGTGATAAACTTTTGCAAAAACAGACATCCCTAGCTTTATTCATATGATTCTGAAATGATAATCAACTCACCTTCAAATTCCTCCCCCATTTCACCCACGATAACCACCCCGACAATTACCTGAAAACGGTACACCAAAAGCATAAGTAAATCTACATCAAATGAATATCATTTACATATCACAATTAGTATATTAGTATGATAACCATGCCACAAGTTCTTGTTTTAATAAAAGATTTCAGTGTGGAAAAAGTTCAATAATTGCTCCTATTCAGACAGCAAATTTGCAAAAGTTGACACCGTCATTCATGACCAAAATGTCCATTTTTTGTTCATTAAACTTCAAAATCATATATTTGAGAAGGAAAAAATTAATGATAAAAACAAATGTACGGGAACTTAATGATATATAAAAAACGAACATCAGCAAAAACAGACTTCCCTAGCTTTATTCAAATCATCCTGAAATGTTACACAAGTAAATAACACAGGAGCTACAAAGACCAAAACTTACAGCTTACAAAGCCAGGTGATAATCAACTGACCTTCAAATTCCTCCTCCATTGCACCCACGATAACCACCACGACGACTACTTGAAGACGGTACACCAAAAGCACAAGTAAATCTGCATCAAATGAATACCATTTACTTATAGCATATGACTCAAGTCCTCACAATTAGCATGATAACCAGGCCACAAGTTCTTGTTTTAATAGAAGATTTCAGTGTGGAAAAAGTTCAGGAGTTGCTCCTATTCAGACAACAAATGTGCAAAAGTTGACACTGTCATTCATGACAAAAATGTCAATTTTTTGTTCATTAAACTTCAAAATCATATATTTGAGAAGGAAAAAATTAATGATAAAAACAAATATACGGGACTTAATGATATATAAAAAACGAACATGAGCAAACAACTATATATAAAATTAAAAGAAGAAAATGTAACACCTTCAGAGTCGAGATAAAATTCAGCAGGACAGACATTCCCTGCTTTTCTTTCTCATATGATCCTGAAATGTTCCACAAGTAAATAACACAATAACTAAAAAGATAGGTTATTATCAACTGACCTTGAAATCTTGCCAAGAGGACGAATAAGAAATACTACAACAAATGTCTACCATTTACTTACAGCATATTTCAAGTCCATATAATTAGTATAATCAACTAGGCCACAAATTCTTGTTTAAATAGAAAGTTTCAGTGCCGAAAAAAAGTTCAGAAGTTGCTACTGATTCAGACAACAAATTTGCAAAAATTGAACTTAATCCATGAACAAAAGGTCAATTTTTTGTTCCTCAAACCTCCATATCAAAGATGGAAGAAGGAAAAAATTAATGCTAAAAAAGAAGTGTAGGGCTCTTGTAATGATCAATAAAAAACACAAAAGCAATGTGCCATATATTCATCAAATTACAAAGCTGAAAATGCAAAACTTCACTATCGTGATAAACTTCAGCAAAACAGACATCCCTAGCTTTATTCATATGATCTTGAAATGTTACACAAGTAAATAACACAGGAGCTACAATACAAAGCCAGGTGATAATCAACTGGCCTTCAAATTCTTCCACCATTGTACCCACGATAACCACCACGACGATTATTTGAAGACGGTACAACAAAAAAACAAATTAATCTACATCAAATGAATACCATTTACTTATAGCATATGACCCAAGTCCTCACAGTTAGTATAATAACCAGGCCACAAGTTCTCGTTTTAATAAAAGATTTCAATGTGGAAAAAGTTCAGGACTTGCTCCTATTGTGACAACAAATTTGCAAAAGTTGACAATGTCATTCATGACCACAATGTCCATTTTTTGTTCATTAAACTTCAAAATCATATATTTGAGAAGGAAAAAATTAATGATAAAAACAAATGTACGGGACTTAATGATATATAAAAAACGAACATTAGCAAACAACTATATATAAAATTAAAAGAAGAAAATGTAACTCCTTCAGAGTCGAGATAAAATTCAGCAGAACAGACATTCCCTGCTTTTCTTTCTCATATGATCCTGAAATGTTACACAAGTAAATAACACAATAACTAAAAAGATAGGTGATAATCAACTGACCTTCAAATCTTGCAAAGAGGACGAAGAAAAAACACTACAACAAATGTCTACCATTTACTTACAGCATATTTAGAGCCCGTATAATTAGTATAATCAACCAGGCCATAAGTTCCTGTTTCAATAGAAAGTTTCAGTGCCGAAAAAAAGTTCAGAAGTTGCTACTGATTCAGAGAACAAATTTGCAGACATTGAACTTCATCCATGACCAAAAGATCAATTTTTTGTTCCTCAAACCTCAATATCAAAGATCGAAAAAGGAAAAAATTAATGCTAAAAAGGAAGTGTATGGCTTGCAATGATCAATAAAAAACACAAAAGCAAAGAACCATACATCAATTTACAATGCTGAAAATGCAACTTTGCCATCGTGATAAACTTTTGCAAAAACAGACATCCCTAGCTTTATTCATATGATCATGAAATGTTACACAAGTAAATAACACAGGAGCTACAAAGACCAAAACTTACAGCTTACAAAGCCAAGTAATAATCAACTAACCTACAAATTCCTCCCCCATTACCACCACGACGATTACTAGAAGACGGTACACCAAAAGCATAAGTAAATCTACATCAAATGAATACCATTTACTTATAGCATATGACTCAAGTCCTCACAATTAGCATGATAACCAGGCCAAAAGTTCTTGTTTTAATAGAAGGTTTCAGTGTTGAAAAAGTTCAGGAGCTGCTCCTATTCAGACAGCAAATGTTCAAAAGTTGACACTGTCATTCATGACCACAATGTCAATTTTTTTTCATTAAACTTCAAAATCATATATTTGAGAAGGAAAAAATTAATGATAAAAACAAATGTACGGGACTAATTGAAATATAAAAAAACGAACATGAGCAAACAACTATATATAAAATTAAAAGAAGAAAATGTAACACCTTCAGAGTCGAGATAAAATTAAGCAGAACAGACATTCCCTGCTTTTCTTTCTCACAAGATCCTGAAATGTTACACAAGTAAATAACAAAATAACTAAAAAAATAGGTGATAATCAACTGACCTTCAAATCTTGCCAAGAGGACGAAGAAGAAACACTACAACAAATGTCTACCATTTACTTACAGCATATTTCAAGTCCATATAATTAGTATAATCAACTAGGCCATAAGTTCCTCTTTGAATAGAAAGTTTCAGTGCCGAAAAAAGTTCAGAAGTGGCTACTGATTCAGACAACAAATTTGCAAACATTGAACTTCATCCATGACCAAAAGGTAAATTTTTTGTTCCTCAAACCTCCATATCAAAGATCGAAGTAGGAAAAAGTTAATGCTAAAAAGGAAGTGTATGGCTTGTAAAGATCAATAAAAAACACAAAAGCAAATAGCCGTACATCAAATTACAAAGCTGAAAATGCAAAACTTCGCCATCGTGATAAACTTCAGCAAAAACAGACATCCCTAGCTTTATTCATATGATCCTCAATGTTACACAAGTAAATAACACATGAGCTACAAAGACCAAAACTTACAGCTTACAAAGCCTGGTGATAATCAACTGACCTTCAAATTCCTCCTCCATTGCACCCACGATAACCACCACGACGACTACTTGAAGACGGTACACCAAAAGCACAAGTAAATCTGCATCAAATGAATACCATTTACTTATAGCATATGACTCAAGTCCTCACAATTAGTATGATAACCAGGCCACAAGTTCTTGTTTTAATAGAAGATTTCAGTGTGGAAAAAGTTCAGGAGTTGCTCCTATTCAGACAACAAATGTGCAAAAGTTGACACTGTCATTCATGACAAAAATGTCAATTTTCTGTTCATTAAACTTCAAAATCATATATTTGAGAAGGAAAAAATTAATGATAAAAAAATGTAGGGACTTAACGATATATAAAAAACGAACATGAGCAAACAACTATATATAAAATTAAAAGAAGAAAATGTAACACCTTCAGAGTCGAGATAAAATTCAGCAGGACAGACGTTCCCTGTTTTTCTTTCTCATATGATCCTGAAATGTTACACAAGTAAATAACACAATAACTAAAAAGATAGGTGATAATCAACTGACCTTCAAATCTTGCCAAGAGGACGAAGAAGAAACACTACAACAAACGTCTACCATTTACTTACAGCGTATTTCAAGTCCATATAATTAGTATAATCAACTAGACCATAAGTTCCTGTTTGAATAGAAAGTTTCAGTGCCGAAAAAAGGTTCAGAAGTTGCTACTGTTTCAGACAACAAATTTGCAAACATTGAACTTCATCCATGACCAAAAGGTCAATTTTTTGTTCTTCAAACCTAATACTAAAAAGGAAGTGTATGACTTGTAATGATCAATAAAAAACACAAAAGCAAAGAGCCGTACATCAAATTACAAAGCTGAAAATGCAAAACTTCGTCATCGTGATAAACTTCAGCAAAACAAACATCCCTAGCTTTATTCATATGATCCTGAAATGTTACACAAGTAAATAACACAGGAGCTACAAAGACCAAAACTTACAGCTTACAAAGCCAGGTGATAATCAACTGACCTTCAAATTCCTCCCCCATTGTACCCACGATAACCACCACGACGATTACTTGAAGACGGTGGACATCTGCCACCGTGTGGAAGCTCAACCTAAATTGAGTGGTAATAATGATTGCAAACTGACACATTTCCTTGCACTAAATTATAAATTTAATGATATATTAAAAATATTTATACCATATAAAACATCACAAAGCCTAAAAAAATAAAGGCAATGAAGACAGACATATACACAATATCCAAAAATACGTCTTCAACCTCCGATTCTCTAATTAGAACTTGTAAAATACGTCTTCAACCTCCGATTCTCTAATATCAGCAGGAAGGTTGACAACATAAATCATGCGAGATCACGAACCACTCATTCTTGGTTCATGTGAAAGACATAAAGCAAATATTGCATGGTAAAAATTAATAATAAATATGAGCTCCAAAAAAATTTAAAATATTATAATATGAGTTTTATAACAAATTACTTATTTAAATTACTAACTGGTAAGAATCTTACCAAACAAAATAGTTCCTCTAACATAAAAAATCATTGGGATGAAAAGTGTTGCAAGAATTATTTTGCAAAAATCAAGTTCTCACGTCAATTAAATCATGAGAGATTACCGTACACTCATTCTTGGTCATTGTGGAAGATGTCAAAGCAAATACTGCAAGTAAAAATTAATAATAATGATGAGCTCCAAAAAAATTTAAATTTTTTTAATATGATTTTTACAACAGATTACGTATTAAAATTATTAATTTGTTGAGAATCTTGCCAAACAAAGTAGTTCTCTAACATAAAAAAAATCCGTGGGATGAAAACTGTTAGAAGAATTATTTTGCAAAAATCAAGTTCTCACGTCAAAGTTTAGATAGATGACTTGGTTTTAGGATGTTTAATTATCTAACTTTCTTTCACCACCAATTTTGAAACAATAAAAATAAAGAAGAGAAAAATCACTTATCTTCGTTTGAAATGTCAGAGAGTGATTGCACCCATAAACAAGTCTGCAAACCAAATAAGACAGGGGCAGAGAAAGGAGAATTGCATTGTTCAATCAGGCTTGTAAAACTTCAACCTCGGATTCTCAAATATTAATAAGAAGGTTGTCAACATAAATCATGCGATATTACCATCCACTCGTTCCTGGTCCTTGTGGAAGGCATCAAAGCAAATACTGCAAATAAAAACTAATAATAAAGATGAGCTCCAAAAAAATTTAAATTATTTTAATATGATTTTCACAACAAATTAATTATTAAAACTATTAATTTGTTGAGAATCTTGCCAAACAAATAGTTTCTCTAACATAAAAAAATCCGTTTGGATGAAAACTGTTAGAAGAATTATTTTGCAAAAATCAAGTTCTCACGTCAGTCAAAGCTTAGGTGACTTGGTTTTAGGATGTTTAATTATCTAACTTTCTTTCACCACCAAATTTAAAACGACAAAAATAAGGAAGAGGAAAATCACTTATCTTTGCTTGAAATGTGAGAGAGTAATTGCACCCATAAACAATCTGCAAAACCCAACAACACAGGGGCAGAGAAAGGAGAATTGCATTGTTTAATCAGACTTGTAAAACATCAACCTCCGACTCTATAATATCAGTAAGAAGGTTGTCAACATAAATAATGCGTGATTACCGTCCACTCGTTCTTGGTCCTTGTGGAAGACGTCAAACAAAAACTGCATGTAAAAATCAATAATAAAGATGAGCTCCAAAAAAATTTAAACTATTTTAATATGATTTTTTACAACAAATTACATATTAAAATTATTAATTTGTTGAGAATCTTGCGAAAATACATAATTCCTCTAACATAAAACAATGCGTTGGGATGAAAACTGTTAGAAGAATTATTTTGAAAAAATCAAGTTCTCACGTCAAAGTTTAGATAGATGATTTGTTTTAGGATGTTTAATTATCTAATTTTCTTTAACCAATAATTTTGAAACGAAAAAAATAAGGAAGAGGAAAATCACTTATCTTCGCTTGAAATGTGAGATAGTAATTGCACCCATAAACAATCTGCAAAACCCAACAACACAGGGGCAGAGAAAAGAGAATTGCATTGTTCAATCAGACTTGTAAAACTTCAACCTCCGACTCTATAATATCAGTAAGAAGGTTGTCAACATAAATCATGCGAGATTAACGTCCACTTGTTCTTGGTCCTAGTGGAAGACGTCAAAACAAATACTGCAAGTAAAAATTAATAATAAAGATGAGCTCCAAAAAAATTTAAACTATTTTAATATGATTTTTACTACAAATTACATATTAAAATTATTAATTTGTTGAGAATCTTGCGAAACAAAATAATTCCTCTAACATAAAAAAATCCGTTGGGATGAAAACTGTTAGAAGAATTATTTCGCAAAAATCAAGTTCTCAAGTCAAAGTTTAAGCGACTTGGTTTTAGGTTGTTTAATTATCTAACTTCCTTTCACCACCAATTTTGAAAAGATAAAAATAAGGAAGAGAAAAATCACTTATCTTCGCTTGAAATGTCAGAGAGTAATTGCACCCATAAACAATCTGCAAAACCCAACAACACAGGGGCAGAGAAAGGAGAATTGCATTGTTCAATCAGACTTGTAAAACTTCAACCTCCGATTCTATAATATCAGTAAGAAGGTTGTCAACATAAATCATGCGAGATTCCCGTCCACTTGTTCTTGGTCCTTGTGGAAGACGTCAAAACAAATACTGCAAGTAAAAATTAATAATAAAGACGAGCTCCAAAAAAATTTAAATTATTTTAATATGATTATTTACAACAAATTACATATTAATATTTTTAATTTGTTGAGAATCTTGCAAAACAAAATAATTCCCCTAACATAAAAAAATCCGTTGGGATGAAAACTGTTAGAAGAATTATTTTTGCAAAAATCAAGTTCACACTTGGTTTTACGATGTTTAATTATCTAATTTTTTTTCACCACCAATTTTGAAACGATAAAAATAAGGAAGAGGAAAATCACTTATCTTCGTTTGAAATGTCAGAGAGTGATTGCGCTCATAAACAAGTCTTTAAAACCCAATAACACAGGGGCAGAGGAAGGAGAATTGCATTGTTCAATCAGACTTGTAAAACTTGAACCTCCGATTCTCTAATATCAATAAGAAGGTTGTCAACATAAATCATGCAAGATTGTCGTCCACTCATTCTTGGTCCTTGTGAAAGACATCAAAGCAAATACTGCAAGTAAAAATTAATAATAAAGATGAGCTCTAAAAAAATGAAACTATTTAATATGAGTTTTACAACAAATTATTACTTATTAAAATTACTAACCGGTTGAGAATCTTGACAAAGAAAATAGTTCTTCTAACTTGAAAAAATCTCTTAGGATGAAAACTGTAAGGATGACTATTTTTCAACCCCTTTTACAGATAAGTTGTTTTATTTAAGAATCTAGCACATATAATTTACGAGAAACTCAAAAAAAACCCCAAAAAATTGATATATTTGAAACAAAATTGTAATGGTAATTATATTCAAATTACAGAAACTTCAATATCAATTATGTTTTATTTTCATGAAAAAAATTTAAAAAGATTATTAATCATCAAAGTTTTGTCAGCGAAGATCTATAGAAAAAAAACTAAAAGAGCTTAACATTTTATAATGAAATAACTTTTCACAAAAACTATTTTCTGCATAGAAATGAAAGAATTTTTTGCAACAATAATATTAAATGATTTTTAATTGTTAAATATTTTTTCAAAAAAAATGAACTTTTCTCACATCTAATCTTGAAATATTTATGATATAGTTTTTTTTAATGTATTCTTGAGAACTTTTCACTCGTGAAATCTAGATTTTTAATCTAGATATGTAATGGTAATAAGAAAAAAAAACAATGTCAAATCTAATCTCCAAAACTATTTAACAATAAAACAAATATTATAATTGTAAAACCAAATATCAGAAGCTATTGTATTGAATTTCACAATAAATTTACAATCCCCGCAATCAAGACAGGTTGGTCTCGGTTGGTTTTTGTCCTGCAATGTCCAGTTAACATGAATGTGTACATGGTGGATATTACGGCATTCGGGTAACAAGTACACGCATGCATTGGATGTAGAATCACAAGAATACAAAAAGATTTGAAAAACCCTTAATTAGGAGTACCATGGAAACTGTTCCGAGGCTTGTTAATAGGTAATGAGTACTCAACACCGTTTAGTGTAAACTTCCCAACTCTGATCCTGTTTGTCATCCCACCCACTATGCACCCAAAGTAAGAAGCAGCCCCTTTCTGTACATAAACATAAAAGGGGGAAAATACTATACTCAGAAAATATTAGTAAGCACCTATGCTGCCTTGTCAACCAATTATTTGATAAGTTGACGTTCTTTCATTGTCAGGATGCCTATTCTAACTGTTGATATAGATAATTTGGAGAAAGGACAATCTTTAATATATTCTGTTCATCACTCATGTGCATGGATGTGAATACATTAAAATGAATCTTTATTCGTGAGGCGAGTCAACTTTACTTATATTTACAATAAAAAATAATATTTTTGAAATAAAAAATAATATTTTCTATGGATAACCAAAATAAAACATAGTTTATAAACATCACAGGGATTCCCAATTTATGATGTTGATTTTCTATAAATCATGAACAACTATTGCAAACTGTAATACTTTCTTGCACTACATTATAAATTTAATGATATATGAAATTTTTATAGACCAGCGCCAGACCTCTCAAGAAACATGATTTAACAGTTAACTTCAAAATTGAAAACCAGAAGATTAGCCACGCAAGTTGACAACAACAACATTCCACTTACACAATATTCAATTTTAATTATGTTTTACAAATTTTCTGAAGAAAAATGAAAAAAATATATCAATCATCAAAATTTGTCCAGCGAAGATTTCCAAAAAAATCAACATAAACAAGCAACATCAACGTAACAAGGTCAAAACATCTTCAAGAAAGCAATTCACTGGTGCAACACGATGAACAGAATAATATTCGAACACTGAAGTTTAATATATTGCTTCGAAGTAAGAAATTTATCGTGATAGGAAGAGAAGACGCGAACCTAATCAAGAATCGTTCATTCTTGAATGCCAAGAAATCTGTCCAACTCGATGCGAGAAGTAGGAATAGAGGAGTGGAGACGGATAATCGATAAGAACATTAGGTTTGAAAATTGGGTTGAATTTGGGGGAAGCATCAAATGGGTCTTCTCACCTTTTCAAGCACTCGATTCTTGAACGTCAGAGAAATCAGAGCGAATTCGGGGGAGGGGAGAGGAGCGGAGAGGGATAATGGATCGATGGGTTTTGAAGTGTGACCCATTTATTGGGTTGATATGACCGTTGTGAGAGTATTTTTGGAAATAAAATCCGATAAGATTTGACAAACCGAAACAATTCATTTTTGTAAAAAATTTATATTTATTTATAAATTATATTATAAGACATAAATAACTTACTCTTTATATTAAAATATTAATATCTATAATAAACGGATCTTGCAATAAAAAAAATAAGAAGATATTTTTATAATGACTAAAAAAATTCTTTTTACTAGTATTTTTGTGTAATAAATATTAAAGAATTGCATTGAAATTGAAGATCAATAATTGTGCATTATAATTTTAATTTTCTAAAACATAAGGATTTAAATTCTGACTACTTATGTTCTTATAATTGAAATAATTTTATTCTATGTTCTTAAAATTATTAATTGAATATAAATCAATAAATTTTAATTTATGCTAATATTTTTTTTTTATCCTTGAATATTATTAGTATAAAGTTCGATAACTTTAATGTTTTATTAATTTTTTAAATTTTTTTGTTGTGTTGTGAAAGAATTTTAAAAATTATGTACTTTCTTGTGTGTCCAGCTCGGATTGCATCCACGATTTACAGTTTAGGGCCGATCCCGAGTTTGACCAAGCACATCCCAAATCTGTCTCGCTATCATCCTTGAGTAAATCATATGAAATAAATTAATAATAATAATAATTTTAAAAAATTTTAGATTTGAAATAAATAATAAAATTACCAACAACATAATAACATTACCAAAATTACAGTTTAACCGAAAAGCCAAAAAATTTATTTAACTCAAAAATAGAAATCAAACAAAATAAAAATTATTATTTTGGTTATCTCGTTTTAATCAATCTTATATAAAATAGCCAAAACCAACTTTTCATAATTTTTTTAATTGATGATATTAATTTATCTATTTTGTCGTTTTTAAATATTTCTAATATGCATCATCTATACTACATGTAAAGGTCGAAACTATTAGTAATCCAATTTTGTGACACCAATGAATGTTTACAAAAATACTCTATTCATTTAGATAAGTAATTTTTTCATATAATTTATTCATAACTACAATATCTTACATTTTAAAAAATTCAAAAATTCAAATATTATCTCGACAAATTACATGTTTAATATAAATTGCATTATCATTATCTATTATGTAAATAAAATTATAACAAAATTTTATGAATAAACTAGATCTATTAATGATCATGATCACGATTAATATATTTAATAGTTTTTGTTTTACACATGAATCGTATGTGCATCGTTATATAGTATTTATTATACATTCATGCATTAGGCCATAAGTTACTAATTATGTAAGCTCAAAAAAATAATATCATAACATATAAATTCAATTGTTATAAAACTATAAATATAATTTAATCATAACCCAAAGACAATCAATTTAATTAAATATTAAAATTTACATTATTATTTTTATTAATAAATAAAAGGAGAAGAAGAAAGTTTGGAGCTCAAAACATTTTTTTACTATCAGTTTTCTAAAAATTAACTTCTTCAATAGTTTTTGGAAACATAAATATTTTGGTATTTTAAAAGAATTTGTTATCACAATAATATTCAATAATATCTTTTGACCAAAAAATTATATAAAAGCCTAAAATTTTAAAACTAAAATAAATTGTGTGGTTTTTTATATATAAAAACAGAGTTTTTTAGACATCAATACGAGTAGCTTTGTAAATCTAATTTGTAGATGTCATATTAACAATATTCAAATAAATGTACACAGCGTGTGCTCATAATATCAAATTTCTAAAAATATATAATCGTTTTATGATAAGAGTGTAAAATGATATAATCATTTTGTATCTTAAGATTGTGTTTACAAAAACTTTTTTTAAGTGTTTATAAACTTCTAATCAATGGAGTGTTTGAAAATTATGCTAAAAATTAAGAATCACTTAAAATAAGTTTTTTGCAAATAAAAAATACATTTTTTAAATAATAAACTTTCCAGTGTGAAAGCGAACGCAACAAACGCGTTTCTCAATTTAAATTCAAAATATAATTATAAGATAAATATATATAAATCTGTAAAAATATTTATTATATATATATAAAATAAAATATAGTCTCACACCGCTGCCTAACATTCTTGATCTCCTTTAAACCACCGTCCCACTTCCCCCAAAAATCTCCTTCTCTCTATCTCTCTCCCGCCGTGTCCGGATTGGAGAATTCTAGGATTTTGTCGATCGTAGATCGTTAAATTCAGTATCTTGATTTCTCTTTTTAGGTTTAATTTGTTCGATTTTTCGGGTTTCTGATATAGGTTTCGTACTCGGTTGATTTTAAATCTATAGATTTCGGGTTGAATCCCCGTATCATTAGATCTAGAAACTTCAATTACTTGATTTTCCTGGTTCGATATCTCGAGTGTTTTCTCTTATATCGTACGCGGTCGACTCTGAATTCTCTTACTCCGGGTTGAGTTGTTACCTTGGCGGTCATTCTTTTTCTTCTTTGAGTTTTGATTCTTTTAAGCGGCTCGAGTTTGAGCAAGTGTTTAATTTTTTTCGTGGCAGAATATAGTGGTTTCTTGGATTTTGTTTTCCTTATCAGGTTTCAGTTTTTAATCTCCTTGCTTTAGTGTTTCCTTTTTATGTTTCTTCTTTTTCTCGACTTAGATTAGGGATAGAATTATATAAGGTTGAGGGTTAGTCTTAGTTAGAGTTTAGAGATATGGTTGGATCATATGGTTTAAACGATTCACCATCTGCGTTGCTGGAGCAAAAGCAGCCGCCTAAACAATGGGGAGTGACGAGACCTTTGTCTCACGCGGGACCGATCGAAGCTGATAGTCAGAGAAACAGGGGGTTGGAGAAGGTCTGGTAGTTGATGCAGTTGCTTCAATCTTTTATATGGAAAGCTCGAGTATATGTTTGTTTTCCTGGAATTTTCTGTTAATTTTGTCTATTTGTGGGCTTCAGTTTTTGGTGGATTCGGGACTGTTTGAGAGTGCGGAAGAAGCTTCCAAGAGGGAAATAGTTCTGGGTCGGCTTAAACAGGTATCGAGAAGTCCTCTTTTTTTCTTGGGCCTTAATTTTGGGTTTTGTTCATGGAGTTGAGTCCTGAATCCTGATACTGAGCAGGTAGACTATACTCAAGTGCTATGTGCTAATAAATTATCTGAGAGAGTGACCACCTCCACTTCGTCCCCTAGATTTTAGTCGTCAAAGAAATATTACTGAAAGGAGGAAATAGGATAGTTGGAGGCATTGCTTTTTTTTTTCTTCTTTCTTTTTTTGGTTTTATTTTCCATCAGTGGCTTGTTGTTTATGTAAGTCTCTGTGTGAACGAAAGGCAAATTTGTATGTATCAGTGAGATGAGTCCTAGTTCATTAACCTATCATCAGATTACTCAGATCCATGAGTGGGTACAAAATGTGAAAAATTTATTTGTGAGTGGCAGCCATCCATTTGTTTTGTTTGGAGAATATCTGAATTGTCGTAACTATTTGTATAGCTATTGATGCCTTTTTGAAATTTCAATATAGGATCTTGGAGGTGATTTTTTCAAGTTGCAATGAAATTAGATATTTATGCATTTTGTTATAGAATCGTGGAATAGTATATAACTGGTGTTCTGTTTTTGTGAATGCATATTTTGGTGATGATGAATGCATGTTTTCTTGCATGCTTGACAATAATGTAAATCATTCTATAGTTTTCTATAATATTCATGGATTTTTTTTGTCAAACTGATTCCTTTTGCTCTTGATTCTCATATAGACTGTGAAAGACTGGGTGAAAGAACTTACTCGCTTGAGAGGATACACGGATCAAATGGTGGAAGATGCCAATGCTTTAATTTTTACTTTTGGTTCTTACAGACTCGGGGTGAGGAGTTTTATTTACCTATTTTCTCATTCCTCATCGATTTCGGGGTAAATTGAACTATAATTTCATCTGATGCGAGCTTTTTTTGGTTGGGTTCATGTCAAGAAATGCTCCGATAGTATGCTCATTTACAGAAAACAGATTTATAGAAGGGTTGGATTATTTTAATTTTTTTGTTGAATTTGCAGTTTTTTACCCCAGTATGAAGTTAAACATGTGGGTGCATTGATTTTGAGAGAATTTCTTCCAACACTGCTTCAATGGAACATATGAGAGCGGAATATTTGCATTGTTATTTAATTTTTTTTCTGTAAGAATCAAGCGTACCTTCGTGCTTTGTTTTCATCAATGTTATGTGACGGTTGTCTCAGAGGCTTTGTGAGTGTTCTTAGAGATGGAAGATAGTATTTGTTGGATTCTTGTGCATGTTTTCCACTGTTTGTTTGTTGAATACCGCGGGTTATGCCTGCTGGAAGACGATTCTCATGTTGTGAATAGGACAGCTGTTTTACTATAAGAATATGCTATTTCCATTTGGGTCATGCCTTACTTGAAGACTAGCATGGACACCGCTTCCTGCAGCTCATATCAGTCATATGTCTGATGCTTTTCTCAGCTTTTTAATTATTTTATACCTTTTACAGTTTTTTGGTGTGCTGCTTTCTTTTCAATTTTTTTCCTCAGTCTACAGTTCTCTTTCTGTAGTTTCATTTTGAAGCTTTTAGTTTATGATAACTCATGTTTGGCCTATGTTGTTTCTGCAGGTGCATGGTCCTGGAGCTGACATCGATACTTTGTGTGTGGGGCCATCCTATGTTACCCGCGAGGTATGTATTTTAATTCACACTTTATATTCTGGACCTTGTCTGTGTGGTTTAAATCTCTACTAATGGATTGTTGGCTTCCCAGGAGGATTTCTTTTACATACTCCATAACATTTTATCTGACATGGAAGAGGTTACTGAACTTCAACCAGTGCCCGATGCTCACGTCCCGGTTATGAAGTTCAAATTTGATGGAATATCAATTGACCTTCTCTATGCAAGCATTTCTCTCTTGGTTGTTCCAGAGGTTACTGTCTTCAGAAATTAGCAACCCCAACCTTGTCAACTTCTTTTCTTGTCTATGTTATTTGCTGTTGATACAATTCTCTCCGATCCGTTGCTCGTGTTTATCTGTTTTCTAGACAGTATTCAACTACTGGGTGTGATCAACTCTAATTAACCTCCCTGCAACTTTTTATTCCCCGGTCTATTTAGGAAGGTTTTTCCATGTTTCAACTGATCAGTATGTATGTCAAGTGTTCATAAGTGACTTCTTGTTCTTGAAAATGAAAACAAAGGCATAGAAATATAATGAATCTGCAATTAAAATTAGTTGGGATGGTGTTATGCACATGGAACGGCATTATCTCTGCACAACCTTAATAGTTTCCTTCTTTTTTCTGATTTGGTGTGCATGTGTGTGTTGCATAGAATGCCTAATGATTTTGTTAGACTTTGGATGTCCTTCACTTCATGCCATGCTCACAGGTCCCACTTATAATAGATTTGATATTTTAAGCAACATTTTTCTTACTTACTATAATCTTCTACAGGATTTAGATATCTCAAATATATCTGTATTGCACAACATAGATGAACCCACTGTACGGAGTCTCAATGGCTGCCGTGTAGCAGATCAAATACTCAAGCTTGTTCCAAACATTGAGGTACTTACTTTTAGCATAATGACAGCCCTTTTACCCATTTATGTATGTGTTCTGTTGTTTCTTATTGGCTTATATGATACTCATTACCTTATACTTTTTAGAACTTTCGGACTACACTGCGGTGCCTTAAGTTCTGGGCTAAGAGGCGTGGTGTTTATTCAAATGTGAGTGGATTATTTGATTTTTATCAATTTAATTCTATCCAGTAACTTTTTTGTGGATTACTTGGTTGAACTTTGGTTTTTCAGGTGACGGGGTTTCTAGGTGGTGTAAACTGGGCCCTACTTGTTGCTCGTTTGTGTCAATTTTACCCCAAAGCAAATCCCAGTATGCTCGTCTCTCGTTTTTTCAGAGTATATACACAGTGGCGTTGGCCGAATCCTGTAATGCTTTGTGAAATTGATGATGACGAACTTGGATTTTCTGTATGGGATCCTCGAAGGAATCATTGGGATCGAAATCATCTAATGCCTATTATAACCCCAGCATACCCTTGCATGAATTCTAGTTATAACGTTTCAGCTAGTACTCTCCGGGTTATGAATGAACAGTTCCAGTTTGGTAAAAAGATTTGTGAGGTAGATAGTGTTCAACCTGTTTAGTCATCCTTTTTAACTGCTTTTTGACAAGCATTACTGCTGGTTAAATATTTGCCGTTGATGGCAATTACAGGATATTGAGCTGAATAAATCACAATGGAGTACTTTATTTGAGCCATATTTATTCTTTGAAAGCTATAAGAACTACCTTCAGGTTGATATTGTGGCTGCTGATCTTGATGACTTACGTGCTTGGAGGGGCTGGGTAGAATCCCGTCTGAGACAGCTGACTTTAATGGTAATCTGTCTTTGGCAAAATGTTTTATAGTACTGGTTGAATTGATAATAATTTACTGTATACTAGCTCCACTTAGGGAGGTCTATGGGTGATCCTTGGCATTACCCTCTTTATCTTATGGTTTTAACTTAACATGTGCAGATTGAGCGGGACACCTCTGGGAAATTACAATGCCATCCTTATCCACATGATTATGTGGATTCTTCTAAGCCATGTGCTCATTGTGCCTTTTTTACGGGTTTACAAAGAAAACAAGGAGAGGTGGTTCAAGAAGGTCAACAGTTTGATATTCGCAAGACTGTTGACGATTTTAGGCATCAAATAAATTCTTACATGTACTGGAAGCCCGGAATGGAAATATACGTTTCTCATATTCGTAGAAAGCAGATTCCCTCCTATGTGTTTACAGAGGGTTACAAAAGAAACCGACATATGAGACCCATGAGTCAGCAACAGGTTTGTAAGGTTTCATCTGAAGGTGATGAATCTTGCCAATCTCGATCTGCTGAAGAAGTCCTAAAACAGAAAAGGGAGTTTGATGAGTCAGATTTAGATGAGAATCGAAAGAAAAGATGCTCGATCAGCCCGCAGAATCGAGAATCAGTGTCTCCTGAACTTATTTGTGCAAAAAGTGTGGGAACTCTGAAACAGCAGCCTTTGAGTCAGCAACAGGTTGGTGAGATATCATACGAAGGTTGTGAATCTTGCATGTCTGGATTTGCTGAAAGTGTCCTAAAACAGAATAAAGAAGTTGACGAGTCCGAGATGGAGGATAGTCTAAAGAAAAGACGGTCAATTTACTCTCAGAATCGAGGTTCGATGTCTCGAGAAATTAGTTTGAAAAGCACTGGTGCTTTGAATGAGAGAACCTCTGCAGAAGATACCCCGATAATTTCAAGGGCGACATGCTCTGGATTAAATGGGCAGCAGCTGCAGTCTAATTATGAAGATGAAGAAGTTGATGCAAGCACGATAAAATCAAACCAGGAGATTTGCTGTGCTGAAAATTCTGAGGATGCCTTCATTTCCATTTCCAGTACCTCTCACTCTGCATGTAGCGTTGATGGTAACTCAGAGACCAATAATCAAGGACCTTCAATGGATGCTTCAGACGAGGATAAGCGACGACTGATTCTGGATAACGGGCGTGAAGTTGTTGGTGCTTGTGTTTTGGGTGATGGAGTGCAGGAGGAGTTTGAGGTTTTGGATTTAAGTTCACTTTTCCCCACTTTCAATTCACATATATTGCAGACCTTTTCATTTTCTCTATTTTTGTCATTACTTCCTGTGGCATGGGCTGAGCGATGTCCACAGCTTTATGAAGTATATATCTTGTTTATAGTTCACCTCACACTATTTAATGTTTCCATTGCTTTTTGTTTTTGTGAAGCCTACTACCACCCTTGGAATGGTGCTCAAATCCGGAGATGGTGTTGTACCAGAACCGGTTCAGAAGAATGTGATGAGGCACGTCCAAAAAATTTCTTTGCTCTTACCTCTTAATAGTCATTATCACCTTATTTGCTTTATTCTGCTTTGTCTTGGTTCCTTTTGCCATATTTGCAGCAGGCTAAGTCTAACTTCAACTGCCTGAATCGGCAACGTATCTTCTTAGGACTAAAAGGCAGCAACTCAGGTAAGTGTATCGCATTCTATGCTGGATTTCATAACAAAGTCTGCTAACTTAAGCAGCCAGCAATCTGTGTATAGTTTGAAGCTTCTAAAGCATGCTGTGGTGTGCAAGTTGTCTCTCTTCTATTCTCTGCTCCCGAAAGATTTTAATGAAACTAACCTTGTTAATCTCGGGTCGTGCTTGTGTTCATCTAGAAATGAGAAATGTTGGTCTGAAGTTTTGAACAAAGGTTCTTAATGTATCTTTTTATCAGACTCGAACTTGAAACTTGTATAATACTATTATTACAGCCATCTCACCATATATTTTATTTCTCGTCACTTTGATGCTCATGTGCAAGCTTATTGCCATAAATTATCAGTCCAAAAGAAGCGAAACCATTATCCAAAGCATCAAAGAAGTAGACTGATGATTACATATTCTATTTGTGATGAACGTATAGTGAAATTAATTGTCACGTACAATTATATATTAGAGGTCATAAATACAATAATTTAAATTACACATTCTTAAGTACAAAGAATTCAGTTTCGATTAAGTGGTCGTGACATCCTTTCATTCCCTCTCATCTGCAGATTTAGCTATATAATACTAATTACGTTGAAGTTCAATTTTTCAAAGGACGGATTTGACAAAAAGAAAACAACAGAAAAATTAAACTACTCGTGAGATTATACAATATAAAATGAGACAGGATTGATGCAAACATGATAACCCTTGTAAAATCTCCCTACTAACTAAAATATGTTGTCCTTCCAAACAAGGAAACATATGGCATTTATATTGTTTCTATTTTCTACAGCATCAAGAAAAAGCCCAATTTAACACAGTTGACTGAGCTCTTTTGGAGAGTTGAGGCAAACTGCAGACGACTACTTTCCTCTGTCCGAAACCATTTAATTAACATCCAAAAGTCAATGATTAACAGTCCCTCCATACCATTCCATTACGCCGATGCGCCGAGTTCAACCTTACACAGTTCGTTTCCTCCACCTGCAAAGAACCAGAGATCAGTTGATAAACCAGGATTATTACCTGTAAAAAGATTCATAAAGATCGATCGAAGATGTTAGGAGGAACTCACTCGACAGGGTAAGGAGTTCAGAACTTTTTTCAAGACGCGCAGCCTCTTCACAGTTGATACAAACATGCTGCCAACATTTAAGACACACCAAATTATCATAAGATTATTAAAATATTTAAGAAAATTGTTTCACAGTTTCTGTATACTTGTTACAGAGCACGGCCACAATCGTCTTGCCAGCAGTTTATTTAGTGTATGCAGAGAAGCAAAAAATCAATAGAACTGGTAAAGTAACAAGTGCTCGAAGGTGGTAAAAGTTGCTTACTGCCAAGGAACGTCACCAACGAGCATCCTGTCACCTTCATTATCTTCGTAAACAAGAGTATATTCACCACTTCCATCCAATAAACCTCCGATAGCCCCTTTCCCTTCGTTTTCCTTGTTCTTGATTCCACCAGCAAAATTACCTCTTTGAACTACAAATATGAATCAAGATAGTATTCACAGGGTAAGTTGCTCACGCACAGACAATTACACTCTATAAGATATGTATAATCAAGAAAGCACAGATTTAACAAGTCGGACTCGAGAACAAGTAATAGAGCACACTAAGCAGAGATGTAGTTTCGAATAAAACACCGGTTTCTCCGCTTTGAACCCCACAATGACAACATGAATTACCTGCCAGAAGACCTCTAAAGAGTTCATCCACTGCTATGGCAAGCTTTTCATAACTATCATATGCTTTTAGGTCCACTTTTCGTCCAATGGGAACACCATCCATGTTGATCTTCACAAGC
The DNA here is from genome assembly GCF_025594145.1 of Primulina tabacum. NCBI lineage: Eukaryota > Viridiplantae > Streptophyta > Magnoliopsida > Lamiales > Gesneriaceae > Primulina > Primulina tabacum. The sequence continues at coordinate 38,773,704 of NC_134561.1, read as the reverse complement.
GGGCTTTTCGGGCAATTTTTCATCTGTTTATGGTCACTAAGTTTGGTTAAGCCAGCGGTTGGAGACTCGGAACCCGGTTTGGAAGAACTGCCACTCACAAGATTCTTTCGAAATGATCGCAAAGGAGGCCATCCCACCACTGGAGCAGGAGCAGTCCTGAATTTGAAAACAAATTATATCAGGATGAAAAAAGAAAATCTTAGCAAGTAAAACGGGTTGAATGAAATGTGCACCAAATTAACAAGCAGGCTCAATAATTTTACATAATTAGAGGGAATTTTCCGAAAATTTACCAAAAGAATTGCAACATCTGGCAAGCACGTAAAATAAAGGATCTCCTAATCAGGTTCAAATTTAGTTTAATGGAATACTAAATGTAACCACACCATAAAATTGTCAAATCTTATGCATGCATAATATAGTCCATTTATTAATCAAAGTGAATGCAAATATCTTTCAAGGATCAAACCAAAGAGGCGCGTTAAAAACACTTTTTCCAATAAACCAATTAAAAAATAAGAAACAGAAAAGAGAAGTAAATTCATCGTACGAGACAGCCATCAAGAAAGAAAACCAAACGATGGTAAAACGGGAAAGAAACAAAGCTGGGCACCTTTTCTCAGCACTGTTGCTGTTATGAACAGCAGTATTTGCTGATGAAAATGCCTTCTGTTCTGCAGACTGCAAATCCACTGCTGCTCTAATGCTACAAGGCTGTGAGGATTCCTTCATGATAGTAACCGGGCCTTGAGAAGCTGATTGAAGATGAAGAAAAGAAGCCATATTTTGATGGTTCCATGGAGATTTCAAGACTGGATTTTGAGTAGACGGGTTATTTGCAAGTTGACCATGTTGGGTTCGGAAGCATAAAAATAAGAATTTTATTGACTGAATTTTTTAGAGTAGTCACAGCACACTCCTATATTTTTTTGTTTCTTCTTCTTCTTCATTTTATGTACATGAAGAACTAATTTATAGATAAACAAAGAATTTTAGACTTAACCAACAATATTAAAATGATGACCATTTCCAAGACTAACTCTTCATTCTTCAAGCCTTGACCATCCTTTCATATGCACTTCTAGAAGGTTATTGACATCCTTTGATTTCCCAAGATTGCAAATTAATTCAATTTATCACCCCCTCTTAATTTGTAATCTTGAGTTGCTTCTTGAATTTGTCGAACTTGTCGATATTGACTGCTTTTGTCATAATGTCTGCTGGCTGATCATCTGTCTTGACAAACTCCATGCATATTTCTCCTTGATTAACCAAATCTCTTATATAGTGATGTCGTACTTCGATATGCTTGGATCGTGCATGAAAGACAGGATTTTTCGTCATTGCAATTGCAGACATATTGTCACAATGAATTATTGTTGCCTCGTCTTGCTCAAATTTCAGATCTTTCAAAATTCTCCTGAGCCAAACTGCTTCACATGCTGCATCTGTGGCAGCTATATACTCTGCTTCTGCCGAAGACAATGCTACAGATTTTTGTTTTCTTGAACTCCATGATATCACATTTGATCCTAGGCAAAAAATATATCCAGAGGTGCTTTTTCGGTCATCCACCGATCCTGCCCAATCACTGTCTGTGAACCCGATGAGCTTACAACTATTTTCCTTCTTAAACTCAATTCCATGATTCTTTGTACCCATGAGGTACCTTAAGATTCTTTTTGCTGCTGCCCAATGAATCTTACTAGGTTCATTCAAAAATCTGGAAAGCAAGCTTACCGAATACGTGATATCCGGCCTTGTGTTGAGATAGATCAAAGAACCAATCAATTTCCTGTAGAGAGTGGAATCAACCTTTTCACCATCATCATTAACCTGAAATTTTTCATTCAATGCCATAGGAGTGGAGACAGGCTTGCATTTGCTCATGTTGAATTTTTTTAGAAGATCCTCAATGTATCTTTCTTGAGATAGAAAAATTCTTCCTGGACTTTGCTTGACTTGAATTTCAAGAAAGTATTTCATGAGTCCCAAGTCTGTCATCTCAAAATCTTTCATCATTTTATTTTTGAATTCTTCCACCATGACTTTATTGGTTCCAAAGTAGATGAGATCATCAACATAGAGACATACGACCAAGAAATCCTTTTCAACACTCTTCACATAAAGAGATGATTCACTTATGCTTCGATTGAAGCCATTTTTGATGAAATAGCTATTGATTTTGCTATTCCATGCTCGGGGTGCTTGCCTCAACCCATACAATGCTTTCTTGAGTCGAAATACCTTGTTTTCTTTACCTTTGATCTCAAAGCCCTCAGGTTGCTCAACATACACTTCTTCTTGAATCTCTCCATTTAAGAATGCTGATTTTACATCAAGTTGGAAAACATTTACTTCCAACTGTGCTGCAATGGTTAAAACAGTACGAATTGTCTCCATTCTTGCAACTGGAGCAAATGTTTCTGTGAAATCAACTCCTGGTTGTTGAGAATATCCTTTTGCAACCAGCCGAGACTTGTATTTTTGAATCGATCCATCCTCATTGTATTTTATTTTGTAGACCCATTTTAAACCAATGGTCTTTTTTCCTCTAGGCAAGTCAACAAGCTCCCACGTTTGGTTTTTCTCAATTGTGGACAATTCTTCTTCCATTGATTTTGTCCAACACTTATCTTTTGATGCTTCTTCAAAAGATTGGGGCTCACACGAGAACAATCCAAGCTCAAATGAATCGTAGATGTCACTTAGTAGTCTGGTCTTTCTTGGAGGGCTTTCTGAATCAGATTCTTGATTTGTGGAAAATTCTGGTGTAGGAGCTTGAGATGTACCAATTTGAGAAGTTACTGGATTATCAAATTGATGTGATGCCATGTCTACAGTTTCTTTCTCTTTCCAATCCCAAGTATCTTTCTCATCAAAAACAATATCTCGAGATACAATAATTTTGTTTGTTGATGGATTTAGCAAACGATATCCCTTGGATTCATCGCTGTAGCCAATGAACACAAGTTTCTGGCCTTTCTCATCAAATTTCTCACGATCTTGGGATGGTATAAATGCATAAGAGATGCTGCCAAATATTCTGAAATGATCAACTCCAGGCTTTTTCTTGTACCAAGCTTCAAACGGTGTTTTATTTCTGACAGCTTTGGTTGGTGATCGATTGAGAATATATATAGCCGTGTGAACAGCTTCAGCCCAATACAGATTTGGAACTCCTTTGCCTTTTAGCATGCTTCTTGCCATCTCCACAATCGTGCGATTCTTTCTCTCGGCTACTCCATTTTGTTGAGGACATCTACTAACTGTCAACTGCCTTTTAATGCCATTAATTTTACAATATTCCATGAAGGGATTGTAGAGAAATTCTCCTCCCGGATCAGTCCTCAAACTCTTCATAAGATACCCACTTTGTCTTTCAACAAGAGCTTTAAATTGCAGAAAAACAGAGAATGCTTCAGATTTTTGACTGAGAAAATAAATCCACATCATTCTCGTGAAATCATCCACAAAGATAATAAAATATCTCTTGTTTCCTGGAATAGGCGTCTGCATTGGCCCACAAATATCTGAATGTACAAGTTCAAGTGGTGATTTTGCTCGCCATGAAACTTTTGGAAATGGAAGCTTGTGCAACTTACCATAAACACAACCTTCACAGACGTCATCCATCATTTGAATATTAGGAAGTCCGATCACCATATTTTTCTCCTTGAGCAATTGAAGACCCCGTCGATTTAGATGACCATATCGCAAATGCCATAGATTAGACAAATTTGCATTCTCAACCTTAAGTGCAGAATCACTGTTTAGTGGCAGCATGACAGGAAAAGTTTTGTTCTTCATCTCAACATTCGCAACAATAATATTTTTCTTTTTATCAAAAATTTTGCACCTTCCATCGTCAAAATGGACTGAAAAATCCTTTTGTATAAGTTGTCCAATGCTTAAGAGATTGTATGAAAGACTCGGAACAAATAAAACATCGGTAATGAGTTTTTTGTTACCTCCGGAAGTCTGGACAACAACGGTTCCTTTTCCTTCAGCATTCTTATAGGTTCCATCACCAAGAATGATGCTTGAGCTTATGTTTGGGTTGAGCTCTACAAACATATGTTTATTTCCTGTCATGTGATTACTTGCACCGCTATCCAAAAACCATTGATGTTTTGACTCATTGTCACCATTTTGAGAATAAAACAGAATCTCATGAATTTCTTTTGAAAAATTCGCTGCATCTTCTTTTTTCTCCTTATTTTGAAACCAACAATCCCTCTGTGAATGGTTAGGAATTTTTCATATCTTGCATTTAAAATAGCAATCCTTTGACTCATGATTTGGTTTTTTGCAAATAATGCAGGATTGAGAGTTACCGTATTGTTGTGGTGCCTTGACTTTCCAATTGTTTTGCTTCTCATTTTTCTTCCACTTCCCAAATTTTTCTTTCTTGTATTTTGAGCCTCCAATTTTTGAATCTCCACGATATCTTGAAACTGCTTCTGCTGCTTGCCTAGATTGGAAGGCTTGATCCAATGATGGAGTACTCAAACAGTTAATTCTTTGCTCATGTGCAAAAAGTGAACCTGTCAATTCATACATAGTCATTTTTGACAAGTCCTTTGATTCTTCGATCGCGGCAGCGGCATGATCGAACTTAGGAGGAAGACTTCGAAGAATTTTTTCAACTACCCTTTTATCTTCAATCTTGTCTCCATTGCTTTTTATTTGGTTGACAATATTCGAAACTCGTGAAGAAAAATCTTGTACCGTCTCTCTTTCCTCCATTTTTAAATTATCAAAATCCTTCCACAAAGATTGGAGCTGTAATGCAATTGTCTTCTCTGTGCCTTGAAATTCTTGCTTCAATGTTTCCCAAGCTTCTTTAGCCTTTTTTATATTAAAAATACGAGGAAAAATAGTTTTCCCTACTCCTTGTTGATTATAACGCAGCGCCAATGCATCTCTCTTTTTATATTCTTTTTGAAATTTTGAGTATCCTTCATCGTCTTTGCTTGGTTCTTCTTCGAGTTCTTCATCATCAATCACATCCCAAAGATCCAAGGAGATGAAGAAAGTCTCCATTTGGCTGCTCCAAAATGCATAATGTACTCCTTCAAAAATAGGAACCTGACTTGGAGAGTAAGCAAATAAAGTGGATGTCATTCTGCCTTTTCGAAAAAAAATGCTGCAACCTCCCTTTAGAGTGTATGCCTCGGATGAAGATAGAGAGTATGCCACACAACGAGCAGAGGTTCTTCAATCAGGCCTAGATCAAAATATTCCAAGCTTTGTAAAGCCCATGCTTCAATCACACGTCACAGGGGGATTCTGGCTGGGTCTTCCACTCCACTTCTGCAAGAAACACCTTCCAAACTGAGATGTAATAGTGAACGTAGTTAATGAAGACGGGGTAGAATCCCCAACCAAGTATTAGGCTCTGATACCAAATTTGTTGGGTTCGGAAGCATAAAAATAAGAATTTTATTGACTGAATTTTTTAGAGTAGCTACAGCACACTCCTATATTTTTTTTGTTTCTTCTTCTTCTTCATTTTATGTACATGAAGAACTAATTTATAGATAAACAAAGAATTTTAGACTTAACCAACAATATTAAAATGATGACCATTTCCAAGACTAACTCTTCATTCTTCAAGCCTTGACCATCCTTTCATATGCACTTCTAGAAGGTTATTGACATCCTTTTATTTCCCAAGATTGCAAATTAATTCAATTTATCAGACCAAAACACTTATGGTCTTTTTCTTTGGAAATGGTCCAGTCTCCACTTGGTGGCCCAAGCCTTAACTCAAGCCGTTTCTCCTCTGAAAGTTCATGTTTCGTTTCTACTGCACTTTTCACAATCAACTCCTTCCCTTCGGGAACCATCAAATCCAGTAGCTGAGGACAATCCACATCTTTTTTAGAAAACCCCTCCATATATTTTCAAGAAACACTGGGTAATGAAACTCTTCTCCGCCACAAGCGAGTATTTAACCAGAAATTTATTTTTCTGAAAAAACCATTAGAAAGGTACACTTTAAGGAAAAGATACAAGATGATGAACAAGAACCTTAAAGACTACGTGTATAATAACAAGAAAGGTTACACACATGAAATGCTCAACCAAAGGTTGCACACATGAAAGCCCACACTTTTACAGTCATACACGCAGAATCAAAAGGACTAGGTAACCAACAAAGAACCCAGTAATCTTGAAGTTTAGGGAAGAATGATTATCTAGCGAAGCGCACAAGAAGACTGAAATTTTGTAACGCAGATATATACATAACCCTTTCCAAATAAACCCCGATCTTAGTAAACAAAGAAAAATCACAAAGGCAAATGGAGAGGGTGCTGTGCTATCTTGCTTTTTAAGGCTTTATTTGTTTGTCACGCCAATGTTGGCGTAGTGGGTTGTTCCTGTCTCTTCCCACCCTTGCATCTCTCTCTCTCTCACAACATAGTCACACTCAATACACACTTTCCCTTTAGCTTCAACATGGAGAATAGGTTTTTCTGTGTTTGTGTAAAATGATGCGTCCATCATTTTATTGTAAAATAAATAAATATAACAGATCTCATATTTTTTATTTCCAGGTGAGATGAGAACCGAATAATCTATTCCCGACCGTAGCATAGACTCACTCAACCTTTGGGTAATAGGAACAGGAAAATGCGGGCAACCTGCCCCAGTGAATACTTCTAGCTGTTTTAATATGGCTTCATTTGGTTCACGAAGCGAAGTCTAATGACCCTAACAAAATCCTCAATAGGAGGCACCGTCCATTCAAGAATATTGATTAACCTTAACTGATCAACTTTAAATTAACTATATACTAATTAGGTTAAGGCTACCAAAACCACCTTACTTATATGTGAAATAATAAATCTCAGATAGTATCAATGACAAAAATAAAATCTGAATTTTATAAGACAAGGTCTTCCCAACTCAAAATAAAAAGTCGGATTTGTATAAATTATGTCTGAAATTATATAGATGAAGTTCAACCTAAAATTGTTTATATTAAAATATATGACAAAAGAATATGACATTGTATTGTTGTCCGCCTGCTGCTTTTTGCTTGTCTTGCCGTCCACAAACAATTTATTTCCCAAATGTCCAAACAAAGATACGAACACGACAGAAAAAGTCAAAATACTTTAGATCAACTCATCCAACGTTTGGTAAAGAAGCCACCAGTTCATCTTTGACATTCAAGATTTTATTCAATTCTCAGATGTAAATTAACATTTTAAAATGAAATATGGATTGAATTGTCGACTGAAAATGACTGCTTGTTTGTACCACAAGAGAGTAGATGTTAAATTCGTTTTGTACGCCAAGAAAAGGAATTGACAGCCTGACAAATTTTGTCTACATTACGAGGGAATGTTTGGTTTTGGTATAGTTTCCATAATGTGTACCTACTTTTTTTCCTAGTTAACAAAATTGTTAACCAAAGTATGATTTTTCAAATCATACCAAGACAGTGTTTTGATCGTTGTCTCAGTAAAATCAGTGATTACAATCAAAGATTGAATATCTATACTATTTTATTAAGTTTGAGATACTTAGAGTAACTAATCTTGGTGTCACGATCTGTTTTAAAAATTATATAGTTTAATAAAATGTTAAAATTTTAATGCAAGTTATATGTAGTTCAGCGGATAGAGTCATTGTTTCCTGGGGTTTATGTTATAAGTTCAATTCTTAGTGAGGTCATTTTTTATTCTTTTACTTTTCAATTTAATTTTTAATTTATATATCAAAATTACAGGGTAGTCTCTCACTATTTTTTATAATTATATTTTGATCCTTATTTAAATATAAATCAAATGAATTATAAAAAATATTATATAAGTATGTAACGCGTGTGTTGATGTACTAGTATTTACGAGGAATCCGATCCACTGTAATGTTAAAAATTAAACAAAAGTGTATGGTCAAAATGTGAGAGAATTCTTATTAAAAGCCCCCCAAAAATTAATAATCTATATTTGAAAGGTGATTAAATGCTGACGTAAAAATAGTACTCTCACACATAATATTTATTTATTTTTATGAACTCTACATATTCCTCTCTACTTTATTGAGAAAAAAAGTTGATAAAGATGAAAATTAGGTGTGAGTTTTGAGGCTAACCTAGATTTCCCACTGACAAACGCCATTCTTTCTGCCACTTGTCAGTTTAATCGTGAGGCCCGTCGCAGCTGGCGCGTGAGATTTTGTTTTGCACTTTAGATTCCGACCGTCCAACATGCACCATCTGCCTTTTATCAACGCGTCGAAATTACGAAATTACCATATTTTTTATTTAATAGTTTACTAGAATAAGTCTACTTAGATGCTTATCCAATTATCGATATTTAATTATGGATTTTGAAAAGAATATTGTATTCTTCATTAGTCTTTATATTTTATTTAAATTAAAAAATAAGAGTTTTGTATTTTTGAACTCATTTGACTTGATCTAATAATAAGATTTATTCCTAGATAATTTAATTTGCATGATTCGTTTTTCTATGTAATTTATCCCTTAGATATGATATCTTAGATTTGAATAAAGTTTTATTCTTATTAAACTCTTGTTTCCATATTTGTAGAATTTTGTATTCATGAAAAGACAATAAGGTCAAAATATGAGATCTATATATACGAGATATTGGAGAAAAAAAAAAGATGATTTTGAGAAGGTCTTTACGTAGCTGCTGGAGTTTTTCTTTGAACGTACACAATGTTCAGAGTTGGAGATAATTTTCGTGCTGAAGATTTTGAGTGTGACTCACGATTATATTGTGTTGTTGATTGATGTTAAAGACACGTGAAAACAACGTTAACACAGGCAGAGTATTGATCGAAGAGTGTTCTTCTATTGTTTTTAAGCAACTTCGTTTATGCATCTAGTTTTGATTTTGGTTTATTTTGATACATTTTCAATTCCTTGAGCGTAAAGGAATTTGGTTTTATTATTCTCACTAGTATTATTTTGGTGTAAACGATTACTTATTTTTCTAGTGAATTTTTGCTACGAATACTTGTGCATAATTTAAATATGGTCTCTATTTATTCGAGTTATAGTTGTGTGTCAATTATTAATTTTTGATGCATACTGTGCGCTCGTGTTGACAACATCATAACACAACACTAACTTTTGATACACATAATATATAAATTTCGAGCACATTTATGATCAACAGTCTTATCAAGTGGTATCAGAGTCAACTCTTGATACACTAAGTGATTGATCTTGTGTTACTGTTGTTTTTACAAGAAATATAACAATAGCTCAATGGATGCATTGGCCTCAAGTGCTACCTTTAGACCACCGGTTTGGATAGATCGAATTATATATGTGTTTTGAAAAGTCAAGATGAGAATGTACATAAAATCCATCGAGAAAAGAGCTTGGCAACGGGTTCTAGATGGTTGGTCATCACATAGAATGTCGATGCAGATGGTGACAGCCGAGTAAAACCTGAGAATGCATGGACTAATGATGAAGTTCAGACCACAAATTTCAACTCTAAGGCACTCAATGTCATCTTTATCTCGGTCAATGTCAACATGTTCAGCCTCATTACAAATTGCATATCTGTTAAAGAAGCATGAGACATTCTCCAAAAGCACTGTGAAGGATTTGAAAATGTCTGCAGAACCAAATTGAGGATGTTGACCTCTAAATTTTAGAGCATAAGAATGGAAGACAATGAGACAATTGTTAAGTATGATCGAAGACTTCGAGATATCACCAATGAAGCTTTTCGTCTCGGTTATCCTATGTCTAATGAAAAGCTCGTCAGTAAGGTATTAAGATCTTTTCCTGAACAATTTAACATCAAGATTTGTGCCATTGATTAATCAAATGACACGTCTACTCTGAATCTGGAAGATTTGATAAGCACTCTTAGGACTTTTGAGATGAATTTGGATATACATAAAAGAGATAAAGGGAAGGTCATTGCATTGCAAGCTACTAATGACTCCGTCAACAATCTAATTCAAGAAGCAAATTAATCTGATCTCGGTGAGGAGTCAATCTCTTTGATTACTAAGAAGTTCGGTGATTACTTGAAGAGAATGAGAGACAAGAAAAAAAAAACATGTCAACACCGAAATCTTATTTTGTCCCTTTTGAGAGAAATAAAGTGTCTACACCTGCTCAAGGGAATTTTAAACCAAGAAATGAAGTGATGGCTCGACCATAAACTAAAAGATTGGATTCCGTACAATGTAGAGAGTGTTTTGGATATGAGCATTATGCAAATAAGTGTGCCAATCGACTTCGCAGAAATAAAAGCATGGCAGTTTCCTTGAGTGATGAAGATTATGATGAAGAACTTGGATTCAGTAAATGAGATGATTTCATCTCTCTGTATGCCGTTTTGAAGAGTTCACGCCAACTGCAACTCAATCCACTTGGTGTTGCCACCAGTGTTGCAACACCAGGCTGCAACACCATCTCAAAGTCACTGTGTCTCAATGCTAAATCTCTGGAGAACTCCGACTTTGACGAAATCCAGGAATCCGATCAAGAAGAGCTTACTGTAGATACTATCCAGACGATGTATGAAGAGTTGTATGGTGACTGGCTCGAAAGAAATGAGACAAACTCGATGCTTTCAAATCAATTTTTAAATCGCGTGAAGATGTGTTTCCTCCGGCAAAAGAAAACAATTCGTCGACAACCACTAATTATAGTGATGTTGACATCTCACCTAACATTTCTCTCATTTGAAGACTTGATTCCAATCATGACTTCACATGATCATTGCAGCAGCTCATATCTCTCAATTTATACTTGCAGTCCAACTGAAGTTGAACACATCTTCAGTTTGTCAATGGTTACCATCTTCGTGAGCATATCGGCTGGAAGCCGATTTTTACTTCCAGGAATCTTCTCAAGCATCAAGACTTCATCTTCCAATACTGATATGATGAAATGGTACCTAACATGTATATGCTTTGTCCTAGCATGATAAACATGATTTTTTGCTAAATGAATAGCATTATGACTGTCACAGTATAATGTGCTACTTTCAAGCTTCTGACCCAATTTTTCCAAAAAAGATCTCAATCATATCATCTCTTTGCTAGCTTCTGTAACTGCTACGTACTCAGCTTCAGTAGTTGAAAGCGCAACTATCTTTTGCAACTTAGATACCCAGCTTAATGTCGTACTATCTAATGTGAACACATATCTAGTGATACTTTTTCTGTCATATAGGTCACCACTCATGTCGGCATCGACAAAACATTGTAAGCCCAAATTTGACCTTCTGAAGCATAAAGAGAAACTAGCAATACCTTTCAAGTACCTCAGAATCCATTTAATTGCTTCCCAGTGCTGTTTCCCTGGATTGCTCATAAACCTACTTACAACTCCCACTGCATGTGCTATGTCTGGTCTAGTGCACACCATTGTATACATGAGTCTTTCGACATCAGAAGCATAATGAACCTTGTTCATATAAACATGTTCCTTCTCCGTCGAAGGTGATTGTGCGTTGATTAGTTTAAAATCACTAGCCAAAGGAGTACTCACATGTTTAGCTTCATCCATATTAAATATGTTAACCACCTTTTTCACGTACTCTTCTTGAGATAACTTCAAGATTTCGTTCACCTGGTCTCTTAAGATCCTGCTCCCAAGAATTTTCTTTGCAGCACCCAAATCCTTCATATCAAATTCTTTTGATAACTCTTTCTTGAGTTTATCAATCTCCTCCGGACAAGCTCCTGCTATCAACATATCATCTACATATAGCAGTAGAATGATATAAGAACCATAAAACTTTTTCACATAACAACAGTGATCAGCCTGACACCTCAGAAAACCATTATTACTCATGAATCCATCAAACTTCTTGTATCACTGTCTTGGAGCTTGTTTGAGACTATTCAAGCTCTTCTGAAGTTTGCACACCATTTTCTCTTTTCCCCGTGCTTCAAAACCCTGTGCATGCTTCATATAAATTTCTTCATCTAGGTCATCATGAAGAAACATTGTCTTTACATCTAACTATTCCAGATATAAATCTTCTTTTGCCACTATTCCGAGTACAGTCTTGATAGTGGTTAACTTAACCACCGGAGAGAAAATCTCTGTGTAATCATTGTCTTCCTTTTGTTGAAACTTTTTACAACAAGTCTTGCTTTGTACCTCTTACTTCCATCACGTTCTTCTTTTAACCGGTACAATCACTTGTTGTGTAATGCTTTTTTGCCTTGCGGAAGTTCTGACAACTGCCACGTCTGATTGGATTACAATGAATCCATCTCATCTTCCATGATTAACTCCCACTTGGTTGAATCATCATTTTGCATTGCCTCTTCATAGGTCTCTGGTTCACCTTTGGCTGTCAGCAAAATATAGTGAAGTGTAGGAAAGTATCTATCAGGTGGTCTAATTGTTCTCACCGATCTTCTAAGTTCAATCACCGGAGTTTGTGGATTATCATCTTGTGTAGTTGCTTCTTCATCTTCTTGGTTATTGCTTTTTGATTCATTCACATGAATATCTATCAATAATACTTCATCTTTATTCTTGACTTCGGAACTTTCATCTTCAGTTCCAATGTCTGACTCATCCTTGTAAAGAACTTGCTCATTGAAGATTACATCTCTGCTCCGAATGATTTTCCGGTTTTGGTCATCCCAGAAACGATAACCAAACTCATTATCTCCATAACTAATAAATAAACACTTCTTTGATTTTAAATCAAGTTTTGTTCTACTTGCTGAATCAATATGAACATATGATAGACAACCAAACACTTTCAAGTAAAAAATGTTTATTTCTTTGCCGCTCCATACCTCTTCAGTTATTCTGCAGTTAAGCAGTACAGAAGGTCCTCTAGTGATCAAATATGCTGCAATGGTAACATCATCATCCCAAATGATTTCAGTAATACAGAATGTAATCTCATGCTCCTAGCACGTTCATTTAGGGACATGTTCATCATTTCAACTACATCATTCTGTTGAGGTGTACCAGGAATGGTTTTTTCCATCTTGATCCCGTTCTGTGCATAATATTTCTTGAACTCATCATCTTCATATTCACCACCATTATCAGACCCTAAGCACTTCACCTTCAAGTTGGTCTCATTCTCAACCATGTCTTTTCATCTTTTAAAGGTCTCATAAACATCATATTTATTTTTTAGAAAATAAACCAAAACCTTCCAGCTTGAATCGCTGATAAATGTGACATAGTATCTTGATCCTCCAAGGGATGTCACAGGAGATGGTCCCCATACATCAGTATGAACCAGATCCAACTTTTCTGCTTTCGGTTCTCTACCGCTTTTTGAAAAACTCGCATTTTTCTGCTTTCTAAAGGTACAGCTTTCACATAACTTGTGTTCAACGGTCTTTAATTCCGGTATCTTCCCGTTTGATACAAGCATCTTCATTCCCTTCTCACTCATATGCCCAAACCTACAATGCCATAGACTTGAATTAGCTCCAGCACCTACGACTGCTAATGTATCTTTGCAACTGAAAGTCATATAAAGTATTTCAATTTTCTTTCCTCGAGCAACAATCATGACTCTTTTGTTCACTTTCCAGAAACCATCACCAAAGGTCACATTATGGCCTTCGTCATCAAGCTGTCCTACCGAGATCAGATTTCTTGTCAGTTTCGATACATGCCTAACTTTGTTGATTTTTCAGATAGATCCATTTGACATCTTCATCTGGACATCACTCATACCAACTATTTCCAAAGGTTTTCCATTAGAATCACCAGCGATGTAATAATCGAATACATCACGATTACCAGTGGTGTGAAACGAAGTTCCTGAATCCATAACCCAAGAATCAATCGGGCTTTCCGTGGATAGTAATAGTGCATCATGTATCTCCTCAGTAACAGAATTTGCATTATTATTTGTTGATTTACAGTTCTTTTTCAAGTGATCAGTTTCACCACACCTCCAACATTTCAAATTCTTTTCAAAAGAGTTTTTGTCTTTCATTTCTTGACTTGGATCTACTGCGCCATATGTTAGATCTTATTTCGTCACTCCTGCCTCTTCCCCTATTCTCGAGATTTAGAGCAAATCGATAATGTCCCTTCACTCGAATCCATCTTGCGAACTTTTTCGGCAAAAATTTGATCTGTAAAAAAGTCAAAAGAATAAGTGCACGAATCTCATCACCAAAATTAATTTCAACCGATGTTAGCTGAGAAACAATCATGCTGAACTCATTGATGTGTTTAGCCACCGAAGTACCTTATCCCATTTTCAAGTTGAATAACTTTTTCATGAGATGTACTTTTTTGTTTGCTGATGGCTTCTAGTACATGTCCTATAAAATAAATATAATCTCTTCCGTGGTTTGTGCCTCTGCCACGTTATGTGTCACATTCTTTATTAGGGTCAATCGTATTACACCTAACACCTGTCGGTCAATGAGCTCTCAGTCATCATCCTCCATCTTTTCCGGTTTCTTTCCTGATAGAGGTTGATGCAACTTCTTGCTATACAGATAATCTCTAAACTGTAACCGTCAGAACGAAAAATCTGTTCTGTCAAACTTGCTGATTCCAAGTCCCAATCCATCATTTCCGACCATCGCTTCTATAGCTTTAGCAAAAAATCTAAAAAATCTTTTCTGATGTGGAAGATCGGACAATGCTGAAACCACAAAGTATACTCAGAATTTTAAGAATTTCACAACAAGACTCTGAGACCAGTTGTTGGGTAATTACACTGAAACGATGGCGATCATGAGGATAGTATAGTACAAAAAATGCGGAATAAAATAATCAACTACGCGGTTCACCCAAGATAGGCTATGTCCACGGAGCTACTGCAAATATTTATTATAGAGAAAAAATTACATGTGTATACAAAATACTTAATATCTCACAATCTCGACCCTCCAGTATAACCGAGAAAATATTTTCTCCAACTCAAACAAAATAACCTCACAACACTTTGCTTTCTATTATTTAAGAAGTTTTGAAATTGCTTCTATTTTGGAATGATTTAAAATGATCGAATAACTTTATAGATGCAAATTATGTTGTGAAAATGCATTTTCTTCATAAAAAAAAAAAATCGTCTACAACCATCAACCACTAATTATGATAACGTTGATATCTCACCCAACACTTCTCGAGGTCATCAGCGTCTCTTTATGGTGATTATGGCCTATAGATAGCATTTACGATACAAAGAATGAAACAAAATCTTGAACTGATAAAAAAAGAATGGGGATCATGATATTTCATATATACCCGGGTAGGTCCAATTTCCTTCGAAAAAAGTGAATGATTGATCGTATCTAGACTTGATGACAAAGGAGTCAAAGGATAAAAGATCCATGTGTCCGAGAAATTTGTAATAATATCGAAATGACAAGTTCAATTCTTTGAGCCACCAACAACCAAGTCAATCAATCATAGTGCTAAAGGAAATATTATTTCAAAATTTGAATATAAAATTACAATATGTATAAAAAAAATGAAAAAGAGAATGATCAGTTAGTTTCCCTACATCCACACCAATTATACTATCATAATAATAATATTCCACAAAAAGGAAACTATCATGCATGTGTATTATTACATTGGTGTGAGAAATGTGAACAACATGATTACTTAACAACTTTTATTTAGTGAAAAGTGTTCGCTTTTCAATTATGTTTTTATAGTTTAACTATTATTAATATGGTTATACCGGAACCATGTCTTGTTTTATCTTAACCCACCTAAAAATTAAAAGATTGAGAAAATCGTCCACTGAATCCTTAATTGATGGACAAGATTAAATATTTTTGATTAATTAATTTTCACACGATTACTAGTAATAATTAGACAAAACTTGCATGAGACGGTCTTACGGGTCGTATTTTGTGAGACGAATATCTTATTTGGTCATCCATGAAAAAGTATTACTTTTTATGCTAAGAGAATTACTTTTTATTGTGAATATCGGTAGGGTTGACCCGTCTCACAGATAAAGATTCATGAGACCGTCTCACAAGAGACCTACTCTTGAAAAATTAGATTAAGATTTGTTTATTGTCATATATAGAATTGAAACTTGACTTCCATTTCACTTTTTGTATCAAAAATACTCAAATAAAAAATATGTTCTATTGGGCTGGGCTTAGCCCAAACCACATGCCTATTAATGTATCGTATGATCCGCCCAGAATTTGGGCTTTTCATTCGGGTCCGGTTCTCTGTTTTCAGTTTCATCTTGTAATCGATATTAGGTTTATTGTTTTGGCGACAAATATTGATTCTTGTACAGTTCTCTGTTGTGTTTCATATGGAATTTGCTCTTTTCCTATGATCCGGCTTTTTGCTTGTTCTCAAACCTTCAAGATTTTTATTTAAGTTCTTCAGTATTTGCTGCCTCGTATGGTTTTGTTTAGATGTTTGATGCATGGATTTGATGTGAGGGTTTTTTTAATGATCGATTTTGAGGAATTTTATGGGTGCTACCTCGTGTTTGTTTGTAGTTATTGTTAAGCAGTGATGGCAGATTCATTCTTTGTGTGTCTCTCTATTTCCATATTTTTGGTTGCGATAATTTGTGTGTTTCTGTTTTAATGCGACCTAGATGAAATTATGAGTTTTGTAGGTATTGTGTCAACTGGTAGATGGGATTATCGTCTCGTTTTGAAGGTTGCCATTGTTCACTTTTAATGAATTTCGTAAGGTTAATAAATCAGGAGATATTCGAAGCATATAACTCTTTTGTTGTTTTAGTTTTATGTACTGGATGTTGTGCTGGCATTATCAAATTTTTTTTTAGGTGCTGTATGGAGTGAGAAATGAGGTGGTGATAATTGAGGGCATTCAGTTTCCACTTGGATAAATTTCCGAAATTATTTTCCAGAAAGTTTGGAAAACATGGACGGGAGCAGGCCGGATTCCGTGCAAGAAAGTTCTCAGACTCCCCACTCACAGGCTTTGCCTGAAGAAATGGATTAGATGTTTTGGTTCCTTGGTTAATCCTCAGTTTTCTCCTCTGCTGTCATTTTTACTTTTTATGATGCCTTTCAAAGGGCACTCATTGAAACTTGTGTGCATGTATCTGATCCCAGAAAGAAAAGCTCGCATAGATGCTATTTGGCAGCAAATCAATAAAGGAGTTTCAGCAAAATCGATCAAGTCCATGATGGAAATGCATAGCTCAACCGTAAATAAGAGTTCTTGACACAATTCCTCCCAGACTTCATCAGCTGTAAGGAACTCCCGTAAACCTCTAAACCTCCCTATCTTTCCATAAAGTGTGTTGTATGCTTAAATTTTTTACTTGCGACTCAAAGGTAGGTAAAATGGATTTACTTTAGGGTTGGATGGGTTATCTAGGATTGGAATCAAAGAAAACACCATCCCCTGGCCAAGGAATCCCAGCAAGCCACCTAGCATCACTCAAAATGGTACCAGTGAGGATGCCAAAAGACACGCTGGGGCTGCTCTTGCAGCAGTTAAGGATGCTGCTGGGTTATCCACTGCAGGAAGGGGCAAAGTTGAGGTGTGTTTGTTTTTTAATTGTGAAAGGGTGTTTTTTCCACGAAATTTTCTATTGTTCTTTTATTGCTTTTTGTGTATACACTGTATCTTAGTTTTCACTGTTCTATGATTCATTTCATTATTTTTTTATCTATAAATGAAAGGTAGTATTCCATGTCAAAACCAACAATTGTTGGGCAGAACTTAATTTTCAAGGAAAAGTTATTGAAAACAGAGAAAATAAATGTTTCCCTTCTGGTCGTGCTGTGGGAACTTGTAGGAGTAAAGATTTTTGTTTGTAAAGCTATTTGTCCAATTGCCCTTTCATTTTTCTTATCTTGAGCTAATCCCATGAGAACCTAAACGGAGCCTTTTTAATTCATAACTTTTTGGCGTACACCCTTTGTTGTGGTTTGTTCTATCAGTACCCGAACCTTGAAATTGAAAATTCAGGTGATGTTATGTTATTGTATTATTTTATTGAAAGAAATTCAGATTTTGTTGTACTTGCTGTGGATTAGCTCATTTTCAAAAACCCGAAACTTCTTCGTTCCGTTTTTCATTGTTACATTCTCCATTTCACATTTTATTAAATTCAGTAGTGTACTTATCAGGCATATACTTGTTCAATTTTATGTTCTCCGAAGGCTACAGAAGTTCGAGACTTTGCCAGTGAGGAAATTTAAGTAAAGAAACTTGTTGATGCTTTGAGGCAGTTGATAAAGGTAAGACTGCAGCAGGTGCTATTTCTGCTTGTTGGGATCTCGTTTTTTCTCGTGTCCAAATCCTAGCGAAAGTTTTAAACTTTTATTTTGTTATTCAAAATATTTTTTGGACACTTGTATGGTTTAAACTAAATAAAACATTCATAGGGAGTTGGTAATATACCTTTAGTGAATTAATTCACTCGATTCCAACTATTCCGGTGTTAGCGGATATAGCTCTTGTTGAAAATCTCTACGAAATTTCTTCAATTCTCCTTCTTTAATCTTCGAATTAGGTCCACGACTAGAACAAACGTTCATCTTCTAAATTGCACTAGAAAATTTAGAAGATATTTTTCGTTTGGAGATTAAAAATCGAGAGGCGGCTCAAACCAAACTTTCTTTGATGAAGGCCGAAATTTTTAAGAGAAAAGGGATTGTGATTCTCGAAAATCACCATGAGGAATTATTGGAGGCTATGGTTGTTTTTTCGTTACCTTAAAACAAGAGCTTTAACCTAATTTCCATAATTGTGGATTTAGGTTCCTTAATTAAAATTCAACTCCTTGAATTTATTCTCTTCCAAATTTTAAATATCATAAATTCAACTCCTCGAATTTATTCTCTCAAAATTTAATTATCATAAATTCAACTCCTTGAATTTGCTATATCATTATTTTTATATAAATTCAACTCCTTGAATTATTTTCTCTCGACGGGAACAAATGATCAAATGTTTGTGTGACCCTCAATGGTTCAGGGATACAGCTAGCCGTGAGTTCACAATTCTTTGTGATTCAGGACATTTTTCCTTTATTCGGGCTTACTCTAATTTGTCCCATTTCATGCACCAACATTAGGTCATGAGAATGTCAGAAATCATTTCTGATTAAACCCATTGAATCATGGTAAGAGCATCTAGTAGCATCGCCCCATGATTCCATAGGTATCACTGATAGTGCCTGCAAGAACCAGTCGATTATGATTAACGTACAGTACGGTCCCTTCATTTTATATATCCCGATCGAATCTGCAACCATTGGTTCATCGAGAGTTGCATATTAATTCGATAGCTATGTGATACAATCATGAATAGTGTCATCGCATGCACAACTAGGGAACTATTTCCCTAATGTACATCTCATTCTCTGGCCAGAGATTTCATGCACTATTATTTCGTTAGATCACATAGGATATCCACACCCGTAGGTGAGCGGTGAATTCCCGACTATAATGCACTGGCTCCTACACATTTCGCAATTGCACCCAACCTCGCCATCTTGTGACCCTCGCGGAATCGGTAAACGAATCAAAGCACAATCCTAGTATGTAGAACCTCAGTATTGTCTCTGGTCGTAAGAACTAATCATGTACGATCACAACAACAGACTTTTCCTCTCGATGAATGATAACCACTTGGAAAGTCCGAGGGAGGGTTGTTCGGTACAATCATCGTATGATTACCCATCTGCATGATTGGACATTTCTATGCCCTTACCATGAAACACGGTACACAACATCACAGATGCTAGTGTCAATCTTAATCGATCTTTTTCCTTGTTTTAGGCGGCTGAATCGACTAGGAACGAATTTAGAATATACAGTGTTTACAAATGAGTTTTAAGATCGAATTACGATTCATTTGTATTAAAGTATAATCAAGGACTTTATCTATGCTGATTGCATGGGTATACAGATAAAGTAAAATAAAACCATAAAAAGTTAAATTATATTAAAATAAAGATTGTTTATTACAGTTGAGTCAATAAATTTCCTAGCTAATCGTTGGCTTGCAGGACATCTACTCTAACACTGCTGTAGATGTCATTCTAGAACAGATAAAAAAGAAACCTAAACTAAGTGTTTTTAGGGATGGAAGACGAGCTAGATGCTTACAAAAAAAGTTCGAATCAGTACCTAGACAAGGTTTCTTTCTTGCACCGTACTGATTAAGAGAATTTGAGCGGGAAAGAGATGCCCGCCTTGCTTCGTAGGCCGAGAGAAAGGTAGATATGCGGGATGATTGATAAGAGCACTCTGTTTCCAAAAAGTCTGACTGCTTGGTTCCGTCAAAAGGGAAATGCAGGTCTGCAAGTGCTTGTTTGCGATGTTGATCCGAAGCATTTTTTTAGTAGGATTGACGGATATGGTAACTCATTGAGCGCAAGGATTCTTGGACACTGCAAAAGCTTTACTCTTGATTATTAGTTAGTATAATTTCCTTTTTTTTTTTGCCTTTTTCCTCGTGTTTCTTTTAATGTTTGGTCAAGTTGATGAGTATATGTTTCTAGGAAGGAAGCTTTGGAGTGGCAGATTTAACTGGCAGGGATGATATTTTTCCCTCAATAAAGTGATAAATTTATCAAAATTATTAGTTTGTGACGAGTCCCACTCAAATTTAGTTTGAATCTTCCAATAACAGGTGTCCAATTTATTATTTAGTGTATACGATTTTCGTTCACCAAAATACTTAGAATGTAAAAGCAAACATTTTTTGAAACCGAAACTTATAAATAATTGATATTAATTGAAGATCTTGATATCTTCTTGAAAATGTAAACTATCAACACAGATTCAAATCACAAACAAAACAGAAAGTTATCTAACATAGAAATGTTTATCAACAAAAAAAAAAAAGAAGAGATAACAAGGAAAAAATCTTAATGGTACCAAGAAAAAACAATTTTAATCCGGATCCAAAAATGTCCCCACAACAGAGAAATAAGAGGTAGTTAATGGCTTAGAAAATGAAGCAAACCGTCCCAAACAAGCTACACTACACTTCCCACCTCTCGTACTTGATTTCGCGTCAATTTATTGGATAATTGTCATAATCGACATATGAAACAGATAACAGTCCTCAAAATTCCCACTTTAAAATTTCTTGCCTTCTGTCCAACACAGAGCAAGCCAATAACTGTCAGACATTGCCAGATTCAGGACAGCAGCCTAAAATCTTCATGGGCTGCTGTTATTCAGCTTAGTTTCGATTAAACTTCGTAGCTTTCTGTGGCTATTGTCCCGAAAAGCTTATTTTTGAGAGTTTCTTGAACTGAAAATGAGAAGTTAGGAAATTCACAGGTGTTGGATTTGATTGTTTGAATTAAAAATGTTACATGTTTGCTCAACCACCACCAACAGCTCCTGTCACACACAGGTTAGATTATATAAGCTTCGCAAATGTTTGGATTTTAATTTCTTGGTTGTTAAATAGTTGATATTATGTAGCATTTTAGTTTTTCTTTGTTTCATTTTGAATTTGTTTCTTGAATTATTTCTTTGCTTATAGCTGTTAACTACTTAGATTTTACTTGTTTATCTCTTAATTGAGTATGAATTTGATTGGAGGATAAGAGCTTAGTAGCCATATAATAAATCCCCGTGTCATTAAATATCTGGGTGATGGGACCGTTGTGATACATCAAGAGTTTTTTACACGTTATGAATATAACCCTGCAGATTCCTATCCATGGAGGACTGAAATCATTTTCCCTGTTCGATGTCAACTCCAACCATGTGGACAAAATTACCCGTAATTTCTCCAGTGGAGTTCTTGACAGAGCTTCTCCATTGGAATTCTTCATGAGACGACCTGCTTTGTGCTTCTACTCTAACTATGCTGTGAACAGCGAACAATGAAGCTCCATGGACATGATTAATAGGCCGGCAAGTCAGATTGGGTTAGGAAGCACAAAATTTTTGAAACATGGCAATTATCAAGTTGGAGCGATTGATGAATCACACATTTTAGGACCAAACAGATTGATATTTGTAGAGAGCTCGAGTGGATTTGCTGAAGGTGATCAGCTCATGGAATTGACTAGTGAAACAATCGACAATGCTGCTGACATACCGAGTTATGCTGATCTTGAATTGACTACACCTTTCTATGATGTTACAAGTGATTCCTCCCCAGCACCCGATTCTCTAAGCGGTGATGCAAATTCGTTCTCTGACCTGAATGCGAGTGTCTTTAAAATGAAGGAATCATTTTCTGATACAATTAAAAGAGGAGAAAATATTTTGAACAATTCAATTGATACCATCACTTCATCGATGAACAAAACTCTTACAAATGCTACTGAAGCAGTCGATGGTGTCATCAAGGACATCACTTCATTTTTTAATAAATCTGGAGAATCCTTTAGTAATAAGTTTACTGGTGTCACTAGTGATCTTAAGGGAGCATCGGGTAGAGCCGGGCTTGGTGCACTTGATGTGTCGAGGAAGGCTATTGTTATTATAGTTGAGGATTCACTAATACGGGGGACCAAAAATGCTGGGTATGCTTATAATTCTGCTAAGGAATTTCTTCCTCCAGAATTCAAAGAGGCAATTGTAATGCCCGGTTACTCGTACAAATGATTAATAATGCGTTTATGTAATTTAGTATGTGGTTATTTGACTCATTATGTTTCACGTGTTGATTGAGGTATCGATAGTGAGATTGAATATGATTTATATATTTTCCATGGTGTATTGAGAATGAATATATGTCTAAATAGTGATAGTAAGATATGTAGATAAAGTAGTAAGATGTGTAGATAAAGTAGTGTAATCGAAGTTGGTATGGAAATGCAGGAAATGAGATAAAAAATATGACAGTTCTTATGGGTTTTAGCATAATGATTTGGATATTGATCCAAATTGTGTGAGGCCACAACAATTAGAAAGCTAAGATATAAGGTTACAACTTTCATGTTTTGGGTTTTGTCCAAATCATTGTGGAAGACAAGCCAAAAGCGCCCCGAAGTGTATCGTGTGTATCGTTATTCCTACAATGACACATTTTGGTAGATTGAGCATAACTTTTTACTTACACCTCCAAATGACATGAAACCAATTGGAGATGCAAGCCAAGACATAGGGCTACAAATTTCATGTTTACCACTTTTCCGATTATGAAAAGAAGAGACGTTTCTAGAGCGATCTTTGATGAACAGTGTGCAGGGACATAATATGTGGCGCCCGAGCGGTAGGATGTTACCGCCCGAGCGCCCCTGTACCACAAATGCAGTATGTTTACAGAAAGTTCCGCGCCCGACCGGTAGAATATTACCGCCCGAGCGTCACTGCAATTCTATGCCCCGATTTCCCACATCC
Source organism: Primulina tabacum (assembly GCF_025594145.1). NCBI lineage: Eukaryota > Viridiplantae > Streptophyta > Magnoliopsida > Lamiales > Gesneriaceae > Primulina > Primulina tabacum. Next base: position 38,750,448 of record NC_134561.1, on the reverse strand, counting down.
AAAGCATACAACGCTGGCCCTTCGGCATTCCCCGAGGTGTCTGAAACCGCATTTTGGGCATGGCTTGAGTCCTTGATGGTTAGTGGAGGGGGATTGCCCTGAGGGAGGTCCACCTGACTGATTGGGCCTCTTGAACATCTGTCTTCCTTGAGAAAGCTAGCTGTTAGGGGGTCGCTTGTTCCTGTTTTCCCCTTTTCTTCGTCGAATGTCAACTTCGGCGCGACTATCAGGTCTGAAAAGTTGGTAAGTTGGTAGACTGCTAGATCTTATTGGATCCGGCTGTTCAATCCCTTCTTAAAACGATGCAGTTTCAAAACTTCGTCCGCCATGATTGCCAGAGCATAAGATCCAAGGGCATTGAACTGGGAGATGTATTCCACAACTGACATATCCGGAGCTTGAATAAAATTTTCAAACTCACTCAGTTTCTGCAGTCTGACCTCAGCTGGATAATACTGTTTCAGAAAAGCTTCTCGAAAATGCTGCCATTTGATTGGTCCTGCAGCTGTCATGGCTGGCGAGATTGCTTCCAACCATTTGCCTGCCCTGTCTTCTAGGAAAGACACTATTACATCCACCTTGAGTGCCTCAGGGACTTCCAGCAGTTGCAGCTGGGTTTCCACACTTTTCAGCCAGCTCTGGCTAACTTCGGGCTCGTCAGCTCCACTGAAGGTTGGACAGCTGTTCTTGCGAAGTGATTCATAGTGGAACTTGATTTCATTCGGTGGTGGTGGCTGATTGGTGTTTGGGTTCACTAACCCCTGCAGTGTCGTCGCCACGATAGTGGCTATAGCCATTAAGTCTGCTTGGTTAAGACTGAACCCTGGTGGTGGTCCATATCTTCCTTGTTGGCCTGATTATTGTTCGCATAGCGGTGGTTGCGATTTTGTCTCAAGGGTCTACCGGCCATTTCCTACAATTTAAACGTTTCTAAGAATTTGTTGTGCATAACGACATGACTGAATGAACAAGTTATGCTGGAAACAACTGAAATCAATGAAAAAATAAACATATTTTATTGATTTCTTAATATAGAGGAGCAACTGAATGAAAATAAATCGTACTGAATGAAAACAAATCGTACTGAATGAAACAACGTAACAACAATGATAAAATAAACTCCTAGTAATAAAAAAAGGGTCACTAGGACATTCTAGTCTACTATCTCTCCACCATTGTCGGCTTCTATGGGCTCTGCCACTATCTCTATGGGCTCCTCCTCTTCCGGCTCGTCTTCCTGAAGTAGCTCTATCATCTGTGTGAGTTGGGCATTCTCTCCAGTAAACCGTGCCACTTGCGCCTTCAACTCCTATATCTCTGCATCCGTCTCGTCCAACAGATCACTGACATGCTGCTGGTGCTGCTCACGCTCCGTCTTCTTCTGCTTGACCTGGTTCTTCAGAGTCTCAACCTGCTGGGTCAGACGGCGGTCACATCCGCAAGGCTGCTCACAGCCTCACATGAATTCTTCAGTCTTTTCTTACCCCTGGCATTTTGCTGGCTCTCTTCCTCCAATTCTTTACGGTAATGCTCCGTATCCTCTCGTAACCTTCTCTCTCGATACAGGCTCTGCTCTATGACCTCCCTTAAGTCCATGTTGTCACCTCTCACTAGCTCTCCCTGATAGATTGCATTGTTAAGCTGGACCTGTATCTCCTCCTTTTCTGTGGCTAAGGTCTCGATCTCTCGCCTAGTCTGGCTCTAAGTCGCTTCATCTGGCGCGACTGATAATCAAGGGCAAGCTGCTTCATATGAATGGCAGCCTGGGCACGAGTGCGGAATCACATGGGAGTTGATGGAGCCATTTCCTGAAATAAAAAATGGAAATGCGCAGAATCGGAAAGAGACAAGAAAATGAGTAGGAGAAGAAGGTGTACTCGACCGTATTTTCAGAAAAACGAAGAAACATGCATAACGAATTTTTAATCTTTAAAACAAGCCGAAACCTCGTTTTTGCCGTTTTAGGAAATATTCGTAGACCCGATAACTTCTCATTGGAAATTCCGAATTCGATTTTGTCAATTGTTCTGGAATCTTCTCGAGATATGTTTCGAACCCATGTGTCTATTTCCAAACTTTTTTTTTTGGAAAAAAAATCTGTATATATTTCTCGAAAATTTCATGTATATAGCATATTGTATCTTGTTCTATATTGTCTCTTTCCAATTCTGAGCATTTCTATTTTTTATTTCAGGAAATGGCTCCATCGACTCCCTTGCGATTCCGCACTCGTGCCTAGGCTGCCATTCATATGAAGCAACTTGCCCTTGATTATCAGTCGCGCCAGATGAAGGGACTTAGAGCCAGACTAGGCGAGAGATCGAGACCTTAGCCACAGAAAAGGAGGAGATACATGTCCAGCTTAACAAGACAATCTATCAGGGAGAGCTAGTGAGACGTGACAACATGGACTTAAGGGAGGTCATAGAGCAGAGCCTGTATCGAGAGAGAAGGTTACGAGAGGATACGGAGCATTACCGTAAGGAATTGGAGGAAGAGAGGCAGCAAAATGCCAGGGGTAAGAAGAGACTGAAGAATTCATGTGAGGCTGTGAGCAGCCTTGCGGATGTGACCGCCGTCTGACCCAGCAGGTTGAGACTCTGAAGAACCAGGTCAAGCAGAAGAAGACGGAGCGTGAGCAGCACCAGCAGCATGTCAGTGATCTGTTGGACGAGGCGGATGCAGAGATATAGGAGTTGAAGGCGCAAGTGGCACGGTTTACTGGAGAGAATGCCCAACTCACGCAGATGATAGAGCTACTTCACGAAGACGAGCCGGAAGAGGAGGAGTCCGTAGCGATAGAGGCAGAGCCCATAGAAGTCGACAATGGTGGAGAAATAGTAGACTAGAGTGTCCTAGTGACCCTTCTTTTATTACTAGGAGTTTATTTTATCATTGTTGCTACGTTGTTTCATTCAGTACGATTTGTTTTCATTCAGTACGATTTATTTTCATTCAGTTGCTCCTCTATATTCAGAAATCAATAAAAATATGTTTATTTATTCATTGATTTCAGTTGTTTCCAGCATAACTTATTCATTCAGTCATGTTTTTATGCACAACAAATTTTTAGAAACGTTTAAATTGTAGGAAACGGCCGGTAGACCCCAGAGACAAAACCGCAACCCCCGCTATGCGAACAATAACCAGGCCAACAAGGAAGATAATGGACCACCTCAGGGTTCAGTCTTAACCAAGCAGACTTAATGGCTATAGCCACTATCATGGCGACGACACTGCAGGGGTTAGTGAACCCAAACACCAATCAGCCACCACCACCGAATGAAATCAAGTTCCACTATGAATCACTTCGCAAGAACAGCTGTCCAACCTTCAGTGGAGCTGACGAGCCCGAAGTTAGCCAGAGCTGGCTGAAAAGTGTGGAAACCCAGTTGCGACTGCTGGAAGTCCATGAGGCACTCAAGGTGGATGTAATAATGTCTTTCCTAGAAGACATGGCAGGCAAATGGTGGGAAGCAATCTCGCCAGCCATGACAGCTGCAAAACCAATCAAATGGCAGCATTTTCGAGAAGATTTTCTGAAACATTATTATCCAGCTGAGGTCAGACTGCAGAAACTGAGTGAGCTTGAAAATTTTATTCAAGCTCCGGATATGTCAGTTGTGGAAAACATCTCCCAGTACAATGACCTTGGATCTTATGCTCCGGCAATCATGGCAGGCGAAGTTTTAAAATTGCATCGTTTTAAGAAGGGATTAAACAGCCGGATCCAATCAGCTCTAGCAGTCTATCAACCTGCCAACTTTTCAGACCTATAGCCGCGCCGAAGCTGACATTCGACGAAGAGAAGGGGAAAACAGAAACAAGCGACCCCCTAACAGCCAGCCTTCTCAAGGAAGACAAATGTTCAAGAGGCCCAATCAGTCAGGTGGACCTCCCTCAGGGCAATCCCCCCCCCACTAACCATCAAGGACTCTAAGTCATGCCCAAAATGTGGTTTCAGACACCTCGGGGAATGCCGAAAGGTCAGCGGTGTATGCTTTGGATGTGGGAAATCGGGGAACAGAATTGCAGTGTCCCCTACCGCCGCCAACCGACCAGCACGGCTGAACAAAGGAATTGGGCCAAACGCGAGAGCAGACCTTAGTAAACCAAAGGTGGACAAACCTAACGCTAGGGTCTTTGCCATGACTCAAGAAAAGGCAGACGACGCCAATGAAGTCGTGTCAGGAACCGTCCTAATTCAAAAAGTGTCTACTTATACGTTATTTGACTGTGGTGCTACACATTCATTTATGTCTAAGAGATTTGCTAAAAAGTTAGGATGTAAGCCCGAGAAACTAACTGAGCCCTTTCGAATAGCCACACCTACAAGTAGGGTCATTGAAACTCACGAAATTTACAAAGATTGTAAAATCAGTATCGATAATCAGACTTTTAGCGCCGACTTGATACAGTTTATCATGGTCGACTTTGACATCATTTTAGGGATGGATTGGTTAGCAAGAAACAATGCGATAGTAGATTGTAAGAGGAAGAGAGTCAAACTCCGAACCCCAAATCAGGAGGAAGTCGTGTATAATGGTAAATCCAAGGAGCGGAAGTCACTGCTTTCCGCATCTCAAGCTTGGAGAGCCATGAAATCTGGAGAAGACATCTACCTAGCAATGGTCAGTGAAGTAAAAGAGGAAGTCGAGCTAAAACTGGAGGACATCCCAGATGTTTTTCCAAAAGAACTCTCTAGGACGGTCCCGAACCGCGAAGTTGAGTTTGAAATCAACTTGGTTCCCGGTACTGCACCAATCTCTAAGGCGCCAGCTGAGCTCAAAGAGCTGAAAGAACAACTCCAAGAATTGCTAGATAAAAGGCAGATTCGACTGAGTGTGTCCCCGTGGGGAGCCCCAGTACTCTTCGTGAAGAAGAAAGATGGGAGTATGAGATTGTGCACCGACTATAGAGAACTGAACAAGATCACAATCAAGAACATGGACCCTCTATCTCGGATAGACGATCTGTTTGATCAGCTTAAAGGAGCCGCCGTATTTTCTAAACTGGATCTGAGGACAGGTTACCACCAGTTGAAGGTCAGGGCTGAAGATATCCCCAAAACAGCCTTTCGAACCAGATATGGGTATTATGAATTCACAGTGATGCCTTTTGGCCTAACAAACGCACTGGCAACATTCATGGATCTGATGAACATCCTAACGCTAAAAGCCATTCCTGGATCAGTTTATAGTGGTATTCATCGACGACATCCTCGTCTATTCCCCTAACGCTAAAAGCCACGAAGAACACCTTCACCTTGCTCTACAAACCTTAAGAGAAAATAAACTCTATGCTAAGTTTAGCAAGTGTGAATTCTAGCTAAAGAGTGCGTCCTTTTTAGGACATGCGATCTCGAAAACAGGAGTGTCAGTGGGTCCAAGGAAAGTAGAGGCAATTGCAGAGTGGCCGAGACCTAAGAACGCCACCGATATCAGAAACAGAAGCTTCCTTGGATTGGCAGGTTACTACCGGAAGTTTGTCGAAGGATTTTCCTCGATAGCCGTGCCACTGACCAAACTCACACAGAAGAATTCTAAGTTTATCTGAAGTGAAAGCTGTGAGAAGAGTTTCTAGACATTGAAAGAGAAACTCGCATCCATGCCAATGTTGATCTTGCCCGCAGATAATAAAGATTTCACTATCTACAGTGACGCGTCTAAGAAAAGTCTAGGATGCGTACTCATGCAGGAAGGAAGGATGATTGCCTACGCATCAAGGCAGTTGAAACCGCACGAGCAGAACTACCTTACGCATAATCTGGAACTTGCAGCGGTTGTCTTTTCCTTAAAGATTTGGAGGCACTACCTCTATGGTGCTAAATGTTAAATCTTCACCGACCATCAGAGCCTAAAATACTTGTTCACCCAGAAGGAACTTAATATGAGGCAAAGACGATGAATCGAACTTCTGAAGGACTATGACTTGACCGCTACCATCCGGGTAAAGCAAACAAAGTGGCCGATGCGCTAAGTAGGAAGGGCCCAGGCAAAGTGACTCTAGCTTCCCTCTCGGCCCAGCCACGTTTGCAAGAGACCGTCAAGTTAAACCAAGATCGAGACCCGGTACAGACCAAACTTAAAGATCAAGTCAGAGAAGGGAAACCTCAAGATCATCAGATTGATGACAAAAGAGTCTTATGGATAAAAGGGCGACTGTGCGTACACCCGACAGCGATAACCTTCGCCAAAAGATAATGGCAGAGGCGCACAGATCAAAATTCTCATTCCACCCAGGTAGTACGAAGATGTACATAGACCTCAAAAATAACTTTTGGTGGAATGGCATGAAAAGAGATGTAGTAGAATTCGTCTCCAGATGTCAGGTATGTCAATAGGTCAAAGCAAAACACCAGCGGCCTGGAGGATTACTGCTACCTTTGGAAATTCTTGAATGAAAATGAGAGCATATTTCCATGAACTTTGTGGTAGGATTGCCAAAGTCTAGGCAAAGCCACGACGGGATACGGGTAATCAGAGACAGACTCACGAAATTTATGCATTTTCTACCCGTCCGCATGAATTACAATCTCGACAAGTTGGCTTCACTGTACATGGATAACATTGTGATGCTGCATGGAGTGCCAGTGAGCATCTTATCTGATAGAGATCTGAGGTTCGTCTCGCGCTTTTGGAGAGGCCATGGGAACGAAAGTGACCCTTAGTACGGCCTATCATCCTCAAACCGATGGGCAAACTGAGAGGACAATACAAACCTTAGAAAATATGCTGCGAGCATGCGCCCTTTAATTTAGTAGCAACTGGAACACTCATCTACCCTTAATTGAGTTTGCATACAACAGCAGCTATCACAGCAGCATTGGAATGACACCATATGAAGCTCTGTATGGAAGGAAATGCCGATCACCACTGTATTGGGATGAAGTGGGAGAAAAAACCGTGGTAGGACCCGAGCTCGTACAGATGACAGTAGACAAGATTAAAATCGTCCGGGAAAAGCTCAATGCAGCTCAAGACCGATAGAAGAGCTGGACAGATCTGAAAAGAAAGCCTGTAGAGTTCAACGTAGGCGAGAAGGCTTATGTGAAAGTCTCGCCTATGAGAGGAGTCGTCTAATTCAGTAAGGCCGGGAAACGGAACCCTCGTTATGTCGGACCATTTGAAATCTTTGAAAAAGTGGGCACGCTAGCATGCAGAATAGCACTGCCACCAAGCATGTCAAGAATTCATAATGTGTTCCACGTATCCCAACTAAGGAGGTATATTCCAGACCCAAGTCACGTGTTGGAAGTAAAACCGCTCTTGATTGAAGGAAACTTGGGAGAAGAACTGAAATACGAAGAAGTCCCCATCAGAATTGTGGACACCAAAGAACAAATTCTTAGACGACGTATCATTCTCTACGTCAAGGTGCAATGGTCCAACCACACAGAGCGAGAAACAACTTGGGAAGTTGAGGAGAAGATGCGAAAGGAATATCCTATTTGGTGACCTAGCCAACTCAAGTTTCGAGGATGAAACTTCTCATAAAGAGGGAGGGATGTGAGGACCGAAGATTTATGTTAATCAACCTTGTAATTAATATTTTCAAGGAAATTAGGATATTTGATTCTTGAGTTAATTGAGAAATATATTGTACATCCTTGTATTGGAAATTTTATATATTGGAAATCTTTGGTATCAAGTCAATAATATTTACACAAGGCATGCGTATTTTCGAAAATTGGGAAAGGAATTTACAAGATTGGAATACCATACAAGTTTCGAGGAATTAAGGCATAAGGATTTCAAGCAAATTTTGAAATTGCTCCTAGATTAAATGCCTAATTATTGTGATGGATAGATAATAGGCTAATTGGAAAGAAACCATCAACCCTTCCTCACAAAATCTTTGACCTAGCCACCTAAATTTTGAACCAATCAAAAGGGTGCTGAATCAAGGAATGATTGGGATCAAATCATGGGAAGATTTGGTGACGAAATGGAAGGGAAATCGTGTGATTTCGATAACAAACGAGCAAGATTTGGCTGCCACCTTAAGCTCCCCTCCCCTCACCTATAAATACTCCATCAACCCTAGCCATTCTCACACCCAAATTTCGAGATTCACTAGCTGCAATAATTCGAAAATTTCAGCAGCATAGTTAAGGTGAAATTCTGCTTGTGTTCGTCCAAGAATTAGGCTAGAAAAGTGAACCGAAGCGCTGCCCGAGCAAGAAGCCAAAAGCAATCCAATCCAAAGCCGTGCACTCCACGTTTTTTTAGCACTCAAATATACTGTAAGTGGGCTTGTTTTAAAGATTAAATTTCTCTTATGCATATTTATTTCGTTTTTTCGAAAATGCGGTCGAGTACACGTTTTTCTTTTACTTCGTTCTTGTGTTTGTGGTCATACGATTTTGGGCACTGTGAGGAGTCAACTGTATATGAGTGGGAATCCCAACCATGACATGACCCTTATGCGGTGGGGATGTAACCGCTATATGGCCTCGCCTCCTTAGATGAGTAAAAATCAGAGACTTATTTCAGTAAACCATAGAAGGTAGAGGAATCTCAATGTCTGGTAAATGTTATGCATGTGATATGAATGATGTTATGCAAGTCATGTGATTTCGAAATTATGCATGTTGTTATATTGTGCTCGATATGACCCCCACTTGCTGAGTATTTCCCAAAATACTCACCCCTTTACAACCATTTCCCAGATATACCCGAGGAAGAACTCGAGGAAGAGGAGTCGGACCATTTTTGGGGCTGATGAACTTTCGAGATTTAGTTTAAGTTAAGATTATTATTATTATTATTCAGTTGTAACGTTTCCGCATTAGATTCTGCCGTTGTTTTTCGGTTATTGAGTTGTAAAGACATTATTTATTTCGTTTGGAATTATGATATAAACTGGTTTTGGGTTATACTGTGCTATGAGGCTGGTTGTTTTTAGTTGTGTGATTGTTAAAACAACGTCTGTGTCAACCCTAAGTTTCGTGGCGTGACAATATGTACATTGTTAGTATGTTTATTGATGAAAACATAGCACCATATTCCATTGTTATGTATTAAATATGAAAAGAAAGTCATGAATATTGAAGATAGGTGTTATGTCATGAACATTAACATGAAAGAAAAAAAAAATGACTGATTTGTATATGATATATGAGCTTGTTGACATCATGGGTGGTTTTAAGTCCACCAAACCTATTGGCCAATATATGTTCATGGGGCGTGGGGTTGTCACAGAGCACCCTGACGTCCAACACAGTAGTAGCTATATAATAAAGCAAGTACAGTAGTACAGGTCAACTAATGAGGCTCAAGTACTGAAATGAACATGAATATATGCTATGGTATGACATGATTTAAAGATTCATTGTTGATCACGACTTGATATGCATAATTCTTCGATGCATATTGATACGTATAAGTGCCAACTTATTGAGTTTTATAAACTCACGTAGCTCATGTATTACAGGATCAGGTAATAAAGATACATAGGATGCCGGTTCGCCAATAGATGCTTGTGACGTGCCTTACCTCGACAAGAATCTGGACATCTTATTGTATAGCTTCCGCATATGTATTACAATGGATTTTATGTCAGGGTTTGAAACGACGTTTATGACTATATGTATAACGATACAGTGTATGTTTGTATATGAAAATATGCTTATACATAGGTATAGTTGTTGTTGCTTGAGTTTTTGGCTTTTAAAAAATGTAGGGATATCATGCCAAATTTTTTATAAACCGTCAAATTGATACCCCTTGTTTGAATTGCTTCATAATATAAGTATATCATTCAAACCCTATTTTGACTATGAGTACAAGTATCATTAATCTTGTCAAGTATAGAAGAAGGGTGTCTCACAATCAGTTTTTCCGAAAACACCGTTGTTAAAACAATCAGGCATGTTGGAACTGCTTTTCAACAGGTGTGTTTGGAATTTCTCGCCTTCTATGTTTGAAGATTTATAAAATTGTTTATATTTGATGATTTGATTATACTCTATTCTGTTATATTTCTATGTTAATGACGAGAGATCATTTGGATTGGCTATCTGGCGTTGGTGAATTAACAACCTTGAATGTAAAATGCATAGCTTCTAAATAAATTAATGTTTTAATATTCGTCAATAGCATTTAAAAGTATTTGCTTACAGATTCTTCAAGTTCTTGATTGATGTTGAAATAAAATAAAGTCATTTTAGGCATTAGTTAATGTAATAGATACCTAATATTTACTTACGCCACTCCCACATCATGTTGAAGGTTTATATTGCTGTGGAGGGGTTTGAAAAAAGCCTTGGTCTGGACCCTAATGATCCTCTTGTTCCACTTGTTCTTTTCCTTGCATTTTCAACCACTTTATGGTATGAATTTCTTTCTTTTAACTATTTTTTCTTTCTATTTTACGCTTGTTCATGTTTTTGTAGGCTACTAGGCTGTGGTTCTTATTATATCTCCCATTCCATCAATCGAAATTACATTTGTCATCAGATTTGTGCAGGGGTTCTTACAGGGTATTTATATATGGTGGATATGCTGGAGATTTATCTCCGAAGTCAACTTTGGAGCTCTTACAAGGAAATGAGAATGCTGTGCTTGTTGACATTCGTCCCGAGGCAAGTGACTGTAAACTTTTCCAGCCTTTCTTTTGTAAAATGCTATTGTGCTGTAATTATGATATTTCTTGTTTTACCTTCATTTTGTTGATTTTTTTTGGAAATAGTTTGTTTTGTGGTAGGTTGTTGTTTTGCAAGATCTTTGTTCTATGCCGAAGCATATCTTTTTGTTTACGAAATGCCGAAGTATTCTAATTGGCAAGACATACTTTTCATTAACTATTTCTGGTTCAATTCTTATGGCCGTGAAGAATTTGAAGGAAAGAGATGGCATTCCTGATCTTCGATGGACAGCACTATCGATATTCCAGTCTACCAGTACCTGAGGTTGTTAATCTTTTCATAGAGAGACATTTAATATTTGTTAACATTACCTTATAAATAGTTGACTGAAAATATATGTTGACGACAAAAATATGCACTGTAAGAACCTTCTTTCTTACTTTTTATTTTTTATACCTTTTTGCAGGTTGATGACTCTGTGAAAAAGTTGCCCAAGGGAGGAAGAGACATTGAAGACTCATTACTTGCTGTTGTCATTTGGAACCTTAAAATTGTTAAAGTATGAAACACCTTTTAACTATTTGGTCCCTTCCATGTTCACGATGAAGCTTCTATAACGAGTTCTGGAAATTTACTTTTCTTTCACTAGAGCGTGAAAGGATGATTAGTGTTAAAAAAAATGGGGATGGCAGTTCGATGTAGATCAAATATTTGTTAGTGAAATTATTGTAGTTAGTTATTAAGTGTGAGCAAACACCTAATGTGATTAACAAAGTTGTATATTCATCTACCATTTTGTATGCGACAGTTATAAATTATAAAGGCTGATCTCTGAAATGAATTCAACCTATAGGACAGGTCAAAGGTTTTGGTTATGGATGCTGATGGAACACGCTCCAAGGGTGTTGCGAGATCACTGAGGAAGCTTGGAATCGTGGTAAGTAAATGTCATTTCCATTTATGCGAATTCTGCTTCTCCTAGCTCCAAAATTACTGTTCAAGCTGTTCATGACCTGTCTTGCAAAATATAAAAAGTATCTTTTAAAAGTTCATCGACTTTTCTAGCTTAGCCGATTATCTACTAAAATAATGATATGCCTATGACATATCCATGGTAGAAAGAGAGAATCTATGCTTGATATCTTCAAGCTAAATGGCTTGTATTTTAGCAAGCAGCTCTATTAAATGTTAGGAGGAAATTATGAATTTTGAACAATTTTCGTTTGTATTCCTTGTGACAGGAACCATATCTGCTCCAAGGTGGCTTTCGCTCTTGGGCAAATGAGGGTCTCCGTGTCAAAGAGCTAAAATCTGAGACCGCACTTACCATTATCAATGAGGTACATGCTACACCTTAAATTCTGGTTTTGCTATCACTTTTGGAGCAAAGATTCTTACGAAATTTTGCTTTTTGCACATATCATAATTGAAGTTCGCACAAATTACAAAATGGATTCATTGCCTAAAAAAGGTTCAAATAATTCGAATCCAAGATGTTATTGTTCCTTGCACTTTTAATAAGCATGGTCTCATATCAAAATTATATTGTATATTGCTACAAATTTAACTTTTCGTTCTCAAAATCAATGCATAAGTGCTTGTATTGATCGTCCTTTTGTCTTTCATCTTTCTGAATCATTGTCTTATTTGGGGTAGTCGTAGAAATTTTTTGTTCAAATATGATAAGTAATCAGTCAATCCTTTGACCTTTCTTTCTGTCTTGTGCATTTGATTGCATCCGGGAAATAGTTGATCTAACCTTTTATTCTTGAGCTTTGTAACTAACGGACAAACACCTTTGCCTTACTGTCATATCATGAACCAATACGAGCATATTTCCATAATAAGAAATAATTGACGAACAGGAGCATTGTGCGCTGACATTCCAAAAGAAAATTTGTGCAACAAGAGTTTGTACACAAGTTATATAATGCTGTAAAAGCAAATAACTCTTAATTTTCCAAGAAGCAATCAGTCGTTGGAATTTGACGGAAGCTTTAATTCTGGCTTGCAAATATGGTGAACTAGAGTTATGGTTCTACAAACTATGAGAATACACAATTTTCCATTTGTTTTTTGTGTTTTATGGTTTTTAGGATCTGAAGTTGCTATTGATGACGTATTTTTTTACCTTCGTAGCGTCTATAAAAACTAACGCGATATTGGGGTCTCATCAGGAAACTCAAGCAATCTTGGAGGAAATAAATCCAACTCCATTGAAACTTATTGGATATGGAATTGTAAGGATCCACTCTAGCATGACTGTTTGTCTGAATCCTTGCTTTCTTCCTACTTCCTGTTTCTGTTCTCTCTTTCATATATTTTTGAGTTGCATATCTCTAATTGGATTGAGATGAATAAACTAGATAAGTTAGGTTACCTTTGAAGATCTCGTAAATGTCCACGCCCTTTCAAACTTTCTTATATTTCTGTCAGTTCTTACATATATTCATTCATGCAACTCGTCGTATCTCTGTTTTTGGAGTCCGAATGAACATAAAATGCCACCGTTGGAGGATAAAAACTTCTGTATTTATTTAGCTATAAAACCCCAGTTTACTAAGATAGTTTAATATCGGAAACTGGTTCGAACAGAAGTTGAAGTGAATTTCAGAGTTCGAACTTCTATTTGCCAATGCAACTGATTTATGTGAATTGTGCTGTGGACAGGTCCTTGCCGCTGCAGCTTATTCGTTATTTGGTAATATTTTCTTTTTAGTTCTTGTTACTGGAACATACTTTACGAATTTGTATTTGTTGAGGTGGTGGCCGAGATTTTGAAGGCACGAGTGAAGTGATTAAGAGTCAATAAAAGAACTTAACCACCTATTTGTAACTAACTAGTGTTAGGAGAGTTAGTTAGGCCCAAACTAATTCTTGTGTTGACTTGTGGATAGGCAAGAAAACACGTGCAATAAATAGAGGACCTACGGTAAACTCATTTTTCTTCTAAACAATAAAAGTTCTCTAATTTCTTCAATGTGCTTCAATCTCTCAATCACCGTGAAATTGTTTTCATTGTTATTACTTGGTAAATTTGTATCAACGCATAAGAGAAATTATTGTAACAGTATTCTATTATTAGCACAGATGAAGTAAAAATAATATTTTTGCAGAATGGGAAAAGACTCTGCAATTCATTGCTGTTATTGGTCTTGGCCAGGCGATCAGTCTCAAAACTCTAATTTCTAATAAGAAATCTTCTAGCATTCTCTATATTCAAAATAAGGTAAATGTACTCAGATATTGAGTAAGCTGATAATTCTACTGCTCTCATTTTTTACTCTTATATCAAACTGCCAGACCATACTCGGGAGAGTTGGTTCTTACCAGGACGCCGAAGACGTTAAGAAGGACGTCCGGTAAAAGCTTTACTTCATTACACATCAATCAAGTCATGAAATAACATTGTGTTGCTGTCATATCTCGTAGGTTTCTGCTAACTCCAGCTAGACTTGGAGGTCAGACCATTTCTTGGGTTGCTGGCAAATTAGAAACGAACCGTAATGGGCTCCCTACATCACCATCATCATCCGACGTCCAAAGCAGGGTGTTGCAAGCTGCTGCAAAGCATGAATCGGGACCTGAAGAAACACAAGACTCATCTCCGATCACAGCTTCTGGCAACGTGGAGGTTAATGCATCTGAAGCATAGAAGTCAAGATTCATGAAGCTGGAGTGGAGCCCATTTGTGTTCTGCTTGAGTTAAATTATAGGGATGGTACTTGATGATCCAATATTAACTTTTTTTTGTAGAGTTTGTTCAAGATTATGAGAAAATTATGTAGTCTCATTTGTACCAAATAGCATGATGTACTTGTGTTGCATGTAATATCAATTATATTATAAAAATTAAAAAAATTTGATTTTCTCAACAATTTGAATCATTTTGTTATTTATCTGAGTTTAATTTCTTATCATATTAGACGACTTATAAGAACTTATATAACTTACTCTCAAGATTGTTTTCCAAATTAAAATTCAAACAGTTGATTTTATGTTATATAATAAATTGTAATGAACATAATATATAGAACAAAATGAAATGAAACAATTTTTTTAAAAAAATTATATATTCAAACACCACGTATAAAGCATAATAACCTAAAAATCAACCAAATTATGGATTTTATCAATGTATAAATCATAATCTACAAAAGCGAAGCATACTAAAGAAAAATAATTATCAATTTAAAATCACTATGACTAACTAATAAAAACAATATTAAAACAAATGAAATAGTAATTTTGAAGTATTTAACATGTATTAATTTTCTTTTTGTTATTATTGAATTTGGTTTTTATAATATTATTTTTTGATGAAACTGTTTAACATTGTTAGATGATAATATTGTTCGTTGATTTTGTCATTTCATACGATCGACTCTTCAAAAGTAGCGTTATTATTTTTGCTTATAATATTGAATTTTTTGTTGTTGTTGTTATTAGAATAAGCAAATTTTTTATTTAGACACTTATTAGTTGTACGAGATAAATTAGCATTTTTTGAGAAATAATTACTTATGAATCATTATTTTATTTTATATAAAATATAATAATCATTTTTTTTAAAAATGACTTTTATTATATTTGTCAATCATAATTAGTAATAAACGGAAATATATACATTTTTATATGAATTAGATTAATTTTAATATCTATATTATTTTTGAACTATGATTGACTGAATTTAATTTTGCACAGAATAATTACATAAAAATATTAATTTCTTTTATTTTTTTAATTCTTTAGTTAATTTTTGT
This sequence comes from Primulina tabacum, assembly GCF_025594145.1. Classification (NCBI taxonomy): domain Eukaryota; kingdom Viridiplantae; phylum Streptophyta; class Magnoliopsida; order Lamiales; family Gesneriaceae; genus Primulina; species Primulina tabacum. Next base: position 38,735,097 of record NC_134561.1, on the reverse strand, counting down.
ATGATATAGTATGATATATTACAATAATATTTTAAAACTAATATTTTTTAATTAATATTAGTTAAAATTAGTATGTTTTAAAGTTGTATAATTATTATTTTCATATATTATTTAAAAATGTGATTGAACCAATTAATATTATTAATATTTGCTTAATAATAATAATAATAATAATAATAATAAAACTAAATGTGTTTTTAGTATTTATTTATTATTCGTTAAATAATATTATTTAATATTATTATCATATAATATCATCCCACTACAGAAATAATAAATACTAATATTCTTTAGTAAATGCAACAATCACCTTACAACACGTTGCACTTATTTGGGGTTAAATATTCATGGCATGCCCATCATTGGTGTAAGCGTACGACAAACATACGTTACAACAGCGCTACGCAACTTGGTTAGGTTTTATGCCTACATCTTATCAGATTAAAAGTGCACACTTTTATCTGACCGTTTTGCGAGATCACTGCCTAAATAATATGATTACTGATCACAACACTGAAGATGATGTGGCACAATATTCCCGCTGTGTGGCATTAATTGTCATTGGTGGTTGTATATATTCGTTTATTCTTAATTATGATTGACAAATATAGTAAAAGTCATTTTTAAAAAAATGATTATTATACTGCATATAAATATGCTATTTTAAAATTAGTACTTTTTGCCAAACAAAATAATGATTCATTATTAATTATTTCTCAAAAAATACTAATTTATTTTGTACAACTGTCTAAATAAATTTTTTTATTGTTCTAATAATAATAAGAACACTAAATACAAAATAATTTCAATATTATCAACAAAAATAATAACACTACCTTTTAAGAGTCGCTCATATGAAATGACAAAATCAACTTACAATATTATCACCTAACAATGTTAAACATTCTTATCAAAAAATAATATGATAAATCCAAATTATTTCAATAATAACAAAACTAAAATTAATATCTGTAACATACTTCAAAATTACTGATGTTCGATAAACCAACGCAACGTAGTCGAAAAACATAACCAGAACAAGAATATGTGAAAACCTTTAAGCGTTTTGCGCAAACGAATCGGAGGAAAGCGCAATTTATAGGGGAAATAGTCACGGATTCATTTTAAAAAGTTAGAATCCGGAACAGTTTTAACCGGATTGCCTTATTTTTATAAATCTTTCACTTTTGCAATAGTTTACTAAATACTTTTTAAATTTATATTATTTTTTAAAAAAAGCCCAATAAAATGAATTGTTTTTTCAAAGTTTCTTTTTGAAGTTCCCAAGCCTATTAGATAACACAATTTGAAATATTTTATAATTGATAATTAATATGTAATTAAATTATTGTAATGCATAACAAATTCTTTTTCAAATTTCAGTTTTAAAATTGAATTTCTTGAAAATATAAATTTCACTTTTAATTTCAAATTTAAATCTAAATATCTTGAAAGAATAAATAACATTCAAAGATTTGACATCAGTTCTATCACATGATTTAATATATTGGTTCCATCACACGGTTCATACCAACGAGGTTGTGCTGAATATAATTTGATTGAAAACAATTATTTTTAAAAATATAATTCTAAAAAACGAAATATATATTATTAATCTCAAAATAGGTGAACTGCAATAAATGATTGAAAACAATTAATTTTATGCGATTTTTATTGATATTTTTGTAATAAAGAATGATATATATTTTTTTTTAAAAAATTCACATGTGAATTGAAGAAATTTGAAAATATAAACTTCAATTATTGTTTGAATTGATTATATCAATTCTTTTATTAGTTTAAATATGAATTTAATTCATTTTTATATCAATTTAAATGTAATATATGAATTATGTGTTTTTTATGTTCTTTATTCAAATTGAAACTGAACTCAATTGAAAACATAAACTATTTTTAAATCATTCAAAAATACATTTAGCGCTTAGACTCTAATTAGTTCGTTGATACGATCTACCAGCATATGGAAACTACATAAATTCAAATTTAAAATGTTTTTTTCATTATCAAAATTTTATTATTGTTTTTTCCATACATTTATTTTTTGATTTAAGTGTATTATTTATATATTTTTTATTTTATATTGTTCATACGCACACACACATATATATAAACAAAGTTTTTTTTCCATATCTGAAAAGTTTTTCGTCAAAAATAATATGTTATAAAAAAAATATATCATTATTAATGTATTCACATACCGCATTAATATTTGAAACAAATAGAAAATAAATACGTAATTAAATGTGAATTGTTTGCAAATTATTTTTTAAAATTCAAACTTAAATTTAATGTTTTTTGATATTATAAACTACATTTAAGTATTTGCATTGATTATATCATTCTATTTAATTTCGATTATGGTTTTAAGTTGTGTGTTACTTTTATAAAATTTATGTTTATTACTCTCTACCATACTAAAAAAATATAAAAGCTTTTATATTATTATGTTTTCAATTTTGTTAAAAGAGTGTCAGAAATTGTTGTTGTTATTATTATGTATAGAACTTTAAAATATGTATTTTAATAGAATTTTAATATAAATATTTTTAACATATCCAAAAAATAATTATTTTTTTAATCAAAATTTATTCATATAATAAATAACAAAAAATGCGAATTTTTAAAAAATGTTTATTTATTCTTTAAAATTTTGATAAACAAAATTATATAATTTTTAAAAAAATATTTTTATATTCTTTTTATTTATAGCAGTTCCATTTAATCAAGATAATAAGTCAATTTAACGGCAAAATATTGTTATCATCGTTTGAGAGTTATTTCAAATGACATTAATATTTTGATATAATAATTTTTTGATAATAATATTTAAAATTTAAATATATTCATTATATTAAATAAATAAGTTTAATCATTATTCAAACACTAATACTTACTAATTTTAATCATTAATTATATAAAATAACACTCTGTGCATCGCACGGGTGAAATACTAGTATGTAAAGAAATGCACATTCAAAAAAGATTATATGGTAAATATCAATTAAACTCATATAATAATTATTAAATATATATTTTAAACTATTGGTATGATTTTCACCATTAAAATTTGAAATATAACAAAAGAAATAAACTTTCATAAAAAAACGTTATTTTTGTATCTATTGAATTAATTAGTTTGATTTCAAAATAATTAAATAAAGAAATTAAATATCATATGTAAAAATTCTGATACTTTGACAAATACTAATCAATGATCATTATAATTATATTTATTATAAAGATTATATCATATATTGTTTTTACAATAAAAAATAACATATAGTCTTTTTATTGCTCGTTAAATCTCTTTTCATGAATTACACATTCAAAGTTTTGATTGATAATTGATTTTACAAACAATACATGTAATTTTTTAGTTATACAATTTAATAAAATAATTACGCCTATAACATATATATTCGTTATAGATAACTTTTTTCATATTTTTTGAAATCGTACTATCTTTTAAAATTAAAATTAAACTCTTTACTTTCAATTCTTTGTTAAAAAACTCATAAAGTATGTTAGTTATTCTACTATTGCACATATATTTATAAATTCTTCATATATCTTTTTGTGATACTATAATTTACTATTTAATTAGAAATTGCACTAAAAATATAATTACAAAATTACAATAAAATCATTGGAAAAAAATGTAGAGAGAAAATTAAAATGATAAAACATTTAAATGTAGTATAAAGATGAGTTATTTGATAAAATTAATATAGGAGTTACATTCTATTCTTGATGTGTGTATAAAAAATTAATTTTGTCATTGCACAATTTGAAAACAATACACTTTCTCCACACTTTCATAGGTATATAGTGTAATATCCCAATCTTTTAGCATTTTATTGTTTATAATATTATTTTTGGTTGGGTGTTTAGGAAATATGTTTATTGGAATGATTATTATATGGTCATTGTTTATGGTTATTGTTTTGGAATCATGTTCATAGTTGGTGATGATTAGGGAAGTGAATGGGTATAATAGAAAGTTGATTTTGAGTCAAATAGGAAATTGAAGTGCAGAAACGGTATGAAAAATGTGGCAGTAGTTGTGGTTTTTAATATAATGTTTTGTATATTGATGCAATTGATATGAGGCCACTTCCATTATAAAGATAAGATATAAGACTATAACTTTCATGTTTTGAGTTTTGTTCAAACCATTAGGGAAGACGAGCCAAAAGTGGCCCGAAGTGTGTCGTGTGTTTCGTTGTTCCTGCACTGACACATGTTGGGAGAATGGGCATAACTTTTTACTTAAACCTCCAAATGACCTGAAATTTGGGGAGATTCAAGAAAAGACAGCTACAACTTTCATGTTTACCACTTTGGCTAATTCGGAAGAAAAAGTGCAGTTTTGGCCCTTGGACCGAGGATACACGGACCCCACACGGACCCCTACACGGGGTCCGGGTCTGGCCATGCAAAATGAGTGATTTCCCGAGTGTACACGGACCTATACACGGAGGGGGGCACGGGGTCCGTGTCTAGGACATAGAAAACACGTTTTTGATGGATTTTGATGGCTTATAACTTGATTCTAGAGGCCTCTATCATAATCTATCTTCCTCCCATTCCCTTGCATCGGTTCTTACTTCTTTTCCCTTCAAAGTTTTCTCTCCCAATTATATCTTCCACTCCAAGTCAAGGATTTTAGTTGTATTCTTAGTGGTTTCCACTTTTTCCTCCAAGCTACAAGGTAAGGATTATAGTATTGGAGTTGGAAGGGTTTTTACTATTAAGGTTATGTGAGGGTTAAGTTGAATTGATGGATTCTTTGGATTAATGTTAATGATTCATAGTTATTATTGTGTTTATTGTTGTAGGAATCCTTTGAGATCATCATAGCCACCATATTGTTGATTGGTTGTAAGTAGAAGCTTTTCCTTCTAATGCTCACATGATATATGTATATAAGACATGTTTATTGATGTCTAACTCCTTCCATTGTTAGATTATTGATGTATGTATGTATTATTTGTTCATTGAGCCAAGAATATCATTGAATTCATTGATAAGGAGCTAGTACTCTATTGTTGCTTACCAAGTGTTTGCTAAAATGTCCCAATGAAGTTTCCTATGATTAAAGCCAAGGAATGATAGTAATTCATGCATGTCATTGGCCAATCACATGATTATGAGTATCTCTCACAGTTTTGATATATTTATATATCAAAGAGATACTATCCACAGGTCATAGGTCACAGAACTATCATTTCCTTTCCTTTAATTCATGCCATGTTATACCATCTATATTGCCTTGATTATATATTGTTCATTGAAGATGGTATTGTTCGATTTTCATTGCCATTTCCATAGCCATGTTTCAAGCCAAGCCATGTATATGTATTTGTTATGTACAGCTTTCTGCTTACTGAGTTTTATATCATTCCAGTTAATGTCATGTGATGCAGGTGATAAAAAGAATTGAAGTGGAAGTCATATAGCAAGTTGAAGGGGAAGACTTTTGAACTTTTGTTTTGTAACCATTATTTTGGTGAACATTGAAAGTTTAAAATATCATGTATTTGGTAACTTGAATCTTGTGAGAAAATGTGGGGTGATTTTTGAAAATATGTTGATGATGGTTTTGTAAATAGTTATGGTTAAAAGTTTGAAATGTTTTTGGTGCAAATTATATTCTTTCCTTTAAATTGTAATGCTTCCGCGTATGTTATTTATTTAAATTTATTGTCATGGGAGTGGAGTTGTTTCAATTGGTATCAGAGCGAAGGTTCTTCGGACCATATATGACTTCTTCTACCTTGGACAATCCGGTATGTTTTCGATCCTGCATCTATTAATTTTAACATTGAGAGTTGATTCCATTTCATTGCCATTGATGTATCCTTTCTTCCTATCTATGTTAAAGTAAGCATTTGTGTAGGATATGCCTCCCAAGAGAAAGAATATTGAAGGGGATGATAGGACCCCTGATAAGACTGCAAAGGTGGTAGATGAATTCAGTAAGTTATTGAAGGAGCAAGCAAAGGTCCATGGCGAACAAATTCAACAGCTATTGAGCATGCATACCTCGAGCCAGGGTCGTGGTAGAGGAAGAGCCCAAAGTACAACTGAAAGTTCTGTTGAGGGTGCTTATGATCGTTTCAGACATATGAACCCTCCTGATTTTATTGGAGGCACTGATCCCTTAGTGGCTCTTGAATGGATCAAATCGTTGGAAGCCATATTCGATTATTTGAAGTTCACTGACCAAGAAAAGGTAAGTTGTGCTGTGTTTATGTTGGTCGAAGCTTCTCGTATCTGGTGGGAAGCCACCAAGGTGACAGTTAATGTTCAAGAATTAAAGTGGAACGAGTTTAAAGATTTATTCTACGCCAAATATTTCTCGAGCGAAGTAAAAGCCAAGAAGGTGAAGGAATTTCTGGAATTGAGGCAGGATGCTTTGTCTGTTACTGAATATACGTTGAAGTTTGAAGAAGGATGTGTTTTTGTTCCTTTTATTGCTGAGAACGATAAGGATAAAGGTGAACACTTCCTTCGTGGATTGAAGCCAGAGATTCGAAGAGATGTGCATATGTCCAAGGTGGTCACATACCAGGATATTGTTGAGAGGGCCTTGCTAGCCGAGCACGATGAGCAAGAGATCGAGAAAGAGAGGCAATTAAGAAGACAAGCTTTCCAAGCTAGAGGACAAGGTGCAAGTGCAAATGTTCGTGGTGGCCACAAAGGTAAGGGTAAGATAGAGCAGCGCTCTAAACCTCATGTGCCTTCTTCTGATACCGAATGACAGGTATGTCCTAAGCGTGGAAAGCCACACAAGGGTGAGTGTTTGGTGGGTAATGGACGATGTTTTAGATGCAAGGAGATGGGGCACACGGCATTGAAATGTCCTCTCTCCTCAGGCAAAGGAAAAGTCCAAGGCAAAATTTTTGCTATGACGAAGGAAAGTGTTAATCCTGATTCTTTTGTGATATCAGGTAATATTTTAATCTACGGCAAAGAAGCAATTACATTGATTGACACTGGTGCAACCCATTCTTTTATGTCTGAAGTGTTTATGCATTCTATATCTGTTGAACCTACTGTTATGCCATTACACTTCAATATTGTGTTGCCCTCTGGGGATGAAATTCGTGCCACTAATATTATCAAGGCATGTCCCGTACAAGTGGGTAATAGATTATTGTTTGCTGATCTTATTGTTATTCCAATTGTTGCATTCGATGTTATTTTGGGGATGGATTGGTTATCTGCGTATCGTGCGGTAATTGATTGCGTGAGAAAAACAGTGAAGTTTTTAGCTGATGACCATGATAGTGATGTGTTTGTGGGTCTAGGCTCTTCGATGGGTATTCCTATTATTTCTTGCCTTCAAGCTAATAAGTTGTTGCACAAAGGTTGTATGGGTTTTCTAGCTTCAGTGGTTGATGTGCGAAAGGAAAGTAATTTGCAATTACAGGATATTGATGTGGTTCAGGATTATCCTGACGTTTTTGCTGATGATGTGCCTGGATTACCACCTGATCAAGAGGTGGAGTTTGTTATTGATTTAATTCCAGGTACAGCTCCAATTTCCAAGGCTCCATACAGAATGGCTCCTACTGAAATGAAAGAATTGAAGACTCAATTGCAGGAGCTATTAGATAAAGGTTTTATCCGACCTAGTTCCTCACCGTGGGGAGCTCTAGTTTTGTTCGTAAAGAAGAAAGATGGATCATTGCGATTATGTATTGACTATCGAGAACTCAACAAGGTAACAGTGAAGAACAAATATCCTTTGCCACGTATTGATGATCTCTTTGATCAATTGCAAGGAGCAAAAATATTTTCGAAGATTGACCTTCGGTCCGGTTACCATCAACTGAAGGTGAAAAAGGAGGACATACCAAATACTGCATTTAGAACAAGGTATGGCCATTATGAATTTCTGGTGATGTCGTTTGGGCTAACCAATGCTCCTTCGATTTTTATGGATTTGATGAATCGTGTCTTTAAGCCGTATTTGGATACTTTTGTCATTGTTTTCATTGATGACGTCTTGATCTACTCAAAGACACGAGATCTTCATCGTGAGCATTTGAGGATTGTGTTGCAGCTATTGAGGGATAAGCAATTGTATGCCAAGTTAAAGAAATGTGAGTTCTGGTTGGAGCAGGTGGCATTTTTGGGCCACATCGTTTCGAAAGAAGAAATATCTGTTGATCCATCCAAAGTTGAGTCCATAAAGCAATGGTCCATTCCAAAGACAGTTTCAGAGGTAAGAAGTTTTCTTGGTTTGGCAGGATATTACAGACGTTTCATAGCGGACTTTTCGAAGATAGCTTTGCCATTAACGAGTTTGACTAGGAAGGCAACAAAGTTCGAATGGACCATTGAGTGTCAACGAGCATTTCAAACATTGAAAGATAAGTTAACGTCGGCCCCTGTATTAGTACTTCCTTGTGGTACTCAAGATTTTGTTGTATATACAGATGCTTCAAAGCAGGGGTTAGGTGCAGTACTGATGCAGCGTGGGAAAGTGATAGCATATGCTTCTCGTCAGTTGAAGGAATACGAGAAGAATTATCCCACTCATGATTTGGAGTTGGCGGCGGTGGTTTTTGCTTTAAAGATTTGGCGGCACTATCTATATGGTGAGAAATGTGAAATATTTACAGATCACAAAAGTTTGAGTTATTTGTTTTCGCAGAAGGAATTGAATATGCGGCAGCGAAGATGGTTGGAACTTGTAAAGGATTATGATTGCACCATTAGCTATCATCCTGGTAAAGCTAATGTGGTTGCGGATGCTTTGAGTCGCAAATCGAGTTCATTATTGGGTTCCATGATTTCTAAACCTTTATTGTTTGATTTGCAAAGAAATGAGATAACTTTGGTATCTTCAGGTACAGTTGCTCGATTATCTGCACTGGTTCTCCACTCAACCTTATTTGATCGAATTTTAAAGGAACAACAGCTGGACACTCAGTTATTAGAGTTGAAGAGAAAAAGTGATCTGACTAGAGTTTCAGAGTTTGGGTTGAATCGTGATGGTTTATTGACCTTTCGAGGTAAGATATGTGTCCCTATGGGTGATGGCATTCGAAAAGATGTACTTCTTGAAGCTCATACAGCGCCTTATTCTGTACATCCCGGTAGTACCAAGATGTACCAAGATCTTCGACGTCTTTACTGGTGGCCAGGTATGAAGAAAGATATCATGTTATTTGTTTCTGAATGTCTAACATGTCAGCAGGTTAAGATTGAGCACCATAAAACCCGCGGGATTGTTGCAATCCTTGCCTATACCGCAATGGAAGTGGGAGCACATAACTATGGATTTTGTTGTTGGGTTACCGAGGACGCAGAAAGGCTTCAATTCTATTTGGGTGATCGTGGATCGATTGACCAAGTCATCTCATTTTCTTCCTGTCAAGACGACGTATTCTATGAACCAATATGCTGAGGCTTATATTCAGGAAATTGTGAGACTTCATGGAATACCGGTATCGATAGTTTCAGATCGTGATCCAAGGTTTACATCAGAATTTTGGAAGAGTTTGCATAGAGCCTTGGGAACGAAATTGGCTTTTAGTACCGCCTACCATCCTCAAAGCGACGGTCAATCAGAAAGGGTTATCCAAATTCTTGAAGATATGCTAAGGGCTTGTAGGATTGATTTCCCGGGAAGTTGGGATTCCAAGTTGCCTTTGGTGGAGTTCACGTATAATAACAGCTACCAGTCTTCTATAGGCATGGCACCTTATGAAGCTTTATATGGAAGAAAGTGCCGATCTCCTTTGTTTTGGGAAGAGGTAGGTGAAAGGAAGATGTTGGGCCTGGAGTTGGTTCAACAAACAGCAGATGTTGTGGCATTGATCCAAGAAAGAATGAGGACCGCTCAGTCTCGACAGAAGAGTTATGCCGATGTTCGACGACGACCTTTAGCATTCGAGGTTGGTGATCATGTATTTATTAAGATAGCTCCTCTCAAGGGAGTTATGCGATTTGGCAAGAAAGGTAAGTTAAGTCCTCGATATATTGGGCCATTTGAAATTCTTGATAAGATTGGAGATCAAGCCTATCGTCTTACATTGCCACCGGACTTGGATCGAGTTCACAACGTATTTCATGTTTCTATGCTACGTAAGTACCTTCCCAATCCATCGCATGTTCTTCGACATGAATCATTAGACCTTTTGCCTAATTTAAGCTACGAGGAAATGCCGGTTCAAATTCTTGATCGCAAAGTTAAAGTGTTGAGAAACAAAAAAATTGGCCTTGTCAAAGTTCTTTGGAGGAATCAAGTAATTGAAGAGGCCACGTGGGAACCGGAAGTGGAGATGAAACATCGTTATCCGAATTTATTTGACGGTAAACAAATTTCGGGGACGAAATTTTTATAAGGAGGGGAGATTGTAATATCCCAATCTTTTAGCATTTTATTGTTTATAATATTATTTTTGGTTGGGTGTTTAGGAAATATGTTTATTGGAATGATTATTATATGGTCATTGTTTATGGTTATTGTTTTGGAATCATGTTCATAGTTGGTGATGATTAGGGAAGTGAATGGGTATAATAGAAAGTTGATTTTGAGTCAAATAGGAAATTGAAGTGCAGAAACGGTATGAAAAATGTGGCAGTAGTTGTGGTTTTTAATATAATGTTTTGTATATTGATGCAATTGATATGAGGCCACTTCCATTATAAAGATAAGATATAAGACTATAACTTTCATGTTTTGAGTTTTGTTCAAACCATTAGGGAAGACGAGCCAAAAGTGGCCCGAAGTGTGTCGTGTGTTTCGTTGTTCCTGCACTGACACATGTTGGGAGAATGGGCATAACTTTTTACTTAAACCTCCAAATGACCTGAAATTTGGGGAGATTCAAGAAAAGACAGCTACAACTTTCATGTTTACCACTTTGGCTAATTCGGAAGAAAAAGTGCAGTTTTGGCCCTTGGACCGAGGGTACACGGACCCCACACGGACCCCTACACGGGGTCCGGGTCTGGCCATGCAAAATGAGTGATTTCCCGAGTGTACACGGACCTATACACGGAGGGGGGCACGGGGTCCGTGTCTAGGACATAGAAAACACGTTTTTGATGGATTTTGATGGCTTATAACTTGATTCTAGAGGCTTCTATCATAATCTATCTTCCTCCCATTCCCTTGCATCGGTTCTTACTTCTTTTCCCTTCAAAGTTTTCTCTCCCAATTATATCTTCCACTCCAAGTCAAGGATTTTAGTTGTATTCTTAGTGGTTTCCACTTTTTCCTCCAAGCTACAAGGTAAGGATTATAGTATTGGAGTTGGAAGGGTTTTTACTATTAAGGTTATGTGAGGGTTAAGTTGAATTGATGGATTCTTTGGATTAATGTTAATGATTCATAGTTATTATTGTGTTTATTGTTGTAGGAATCCTTTGAGATCATCATAGCCACCATATTGTTGATTGGTTGTAAGTAGAAGCTTTTCCTTCTAATGCTCACATGATATATATGTATATAAGACATGTTTATTGATGTCTAACTCCTTCCATTGTTAGATTATTGATGTATGTATGTATTATTTGTTCATTGAGCCAAGAATATCATTGAATTCATTGATAAGGAGCTAGTACTCTATTGTTGCTTACCAAGTGTTTGCTAAAATGTCCCAATGAAGTTTCCTATGATTAAAGCCAAGGAATGATAGTAATTCATGCATGTCATTGGCCAATCACATGATTATGAGTATCTCTCACAGTTTTGATATATTTATATATCAAAGAGATACTATCCACAGGTCATAGGTCACAGAACTATCATTTCCTTTCCTTTAATTCATGCCATGTTATACCATCTATATTGCCTTGATTATATATTGTTCATTGAAGATGGTATTGTTCGATTTTCATTGCCATTTCCATAGCCATGTTTCAAGCCAAGCCATGTATATGTATTTGTTATGTACAACTTTCTGCTTACTGAGTTTTATATCATTCCAGTTAATGTCATGTGATGCAGGTGATAAAAAGAATTGAAGTGGAAGTCATATAGCAAGTTGAAGGGGAAGACTTTTGAACTTTTGTTTTGTAACCATTATTTTGGTGAACATTGAAAGTTTAAAATATCATGTATTTGGTAACTTGAATCTTGTGAGAAAATGTGGGGTGATTTTTGAAAATATGTTGATGATGGTTTTGTAAATAGTTATGGTTAAAAGTTTGAAATGTTTTTGGTGCAAATTATATTCTTTCTTTTAAATTGTAATGCTTCCGCGTATGTTATTTATTTAAATTTATTGTCATGGGAGTGGAGTTGTTTCAATTGGTATCAGAGCGAAGGTTCTTCGGACCATATATGACTTCTTCTACCTTGGACAATCCGGTATGTTTTCGATCCTGCATCTATTAATTTTAACATTGAGAGTTGATTCCATTTCATTGCCATTGATGTATCCTTTCTTCCTATCTATGTTAAAGTAAGCATTTGTGTAGGATATGCCTCCCAAGAGAAAGAATATTGAAGGGGATGATAGGACCCCTGATAAGACTGCAAAGGTGGTAGATGAATTCAGTAAGTTATTGAAGGAGCAAGCAAAGGTCCATGGCGAACAAATTCAACAGCTATTGAGCATGCATACCTCGAGCCAGGGTCGTGGTAGAGGAAGAGCCCAAAGTACAACTGAAAGTTCTGTTGAGGGTGCTTATGATCGTTTCAGACATATGAACCCTCCTGATTTTATTGGAGGCACTGATCCCTTAGTGGCTCTTGAATGGATCAAATCGTTGGAAGCCATATTCGATTATTTGAAGTTCACTGACCAAGAAAAGGTAAGTTGTGCTGTGTTTATGTTGGTCGAAGCTTCTCGTATCTGGTGGGAAGCCACCAAGGTGACAGTTAATGTTCAAGAATTAAAGTGGAACGAGTTTAAAGATTTATTCTACGCCAAATATTTCTCGAGCGAAGTAAAAGCCAAGAAGGTGAAGGAATTTCTGGAATTGAGGCAGGATGCTTTGTCTGTTACTGAATATACGTTGAAGTTTGAAGAAGGATGTGTTTTTGTTCCTTTTATTGCTGAGAACGATAAGGATAAAGGTGAACACTTCCTTCGTGGATTGAAGCCAGAGATTCGAAGAGATGTGCATATGTCCAAGGTGGTCACATACCAGGATATTGTTGAGAGGGCCTTGCTAGCCGAGCACGATGAGCAAGAGATCGAGAAAGAGAGGCAATTAAGAAGACAAGCTTTCCAAGCTAGAGGACAAGGTGCAAGTGCAAATGTTCGTGGTGGCCACAAAGGTAAGGGTAAGATAGAGCAGCGCTCTAAACCTCATGTGCCTTCTTCTGATACCGAATGACAGGTATGTCCTAAGCGTGGAAAGCCACACAAGGGTGAGTGTTTGGTGGGTAATGGACGATGTTTTAGATGCAAGGAGATGGGGCACACGGCATTGAAATGTCCTCTCTCCTCAGGCAAAGGAAAAGTCCAAGGCAAAATTTTTGCTATGACGAAGGAAAGTGTTAATCCTGATTCTTTTGTGATATCAGGTAATATTTTAATCTACGGCAAAGAAGCAATTACATTGATTGACACTGGTGCAACCCATTCTTTTATGTCTGAAGTGTTTATGCATTCTATATCTGTTGAACCTACTGTTATGCCATTACACTTCAATATTGTGTTGCCCTCTGGGGATGAAATTCGTGCCACTAATATTATCAAGGCATGTCCCGTACAAGTGGGTAATAGATTATTGTTTGCTGATCTTATTGTTATTCCAATTGTTGCATTCGATGTTATTTTGGGGATGGATTGGTTATCTGCGTATCGTGCGGTAATTGATTGCGTGAGAAAAACAGTGAAGTTTTTAGCTGATGACCATGATAGTGATGTGTTTGTGGGTCTAGGCTCTTCGATGGGTATTCCTATTATTTCTTGCCTTCAAGCTAATAAGTTGTTGCACAAAGGTTGTATGGGTTTTCTAGCTTCAGTGGTTGATGTGCGAAAGGAAAGTAATTTGCAATTACAGGATATTGATGTGGTTCAGGATTATCCTGACGTTTTTGCTGATGATGTGCCTGGATTACCACCTGATCAAGAGGTGGAGTTTGTTATTGATTTAATTCCAGGTACAGCTCCAATTTCCAAGGCTCCATACAGAATGGCTCCTACTGAAATGAAAGAATTGAAGACTCAATTGCAGGAGCTATTAGATAAAGGTTTTATCCGACCTAGTTCCTCACCGTGTGGAGCTCCAGTTTTGTTCGTAAAGAAGAAAGATGGATCATTGCGATTATGTATTGACTATCGAGAACTCAACAAGGTAACAGTGAAGAACAAATATCCTTTGCCACGTATTGATGATCTCTTTGATCAATTGCAAGGAGCAAAAATATTTTCGAAGATTGACCTTCGGTCCGGTTACCATCAACTGAAGGTGAAAAAGGAGGACATACCAAATACTGCATTTAGAACAAGGTATGGCCATTATGAATTTCTGGTGATGTCGTTTGGACTAACCAATGCTCCTTCGGTTTTTATGGATTTGATGAATCGTGTCTTTAAGCCGTATTTGGATACTTTTGTCATTGTTTTCATTGATGACGTCTTGATCTACTCAAAGACACGAGATCTTCATCGTGAGCATTTGAGGATTGTGTTGCAGCTATTGAGGGATAAGCAATTGTATGCCAAGTTAAAGAAATGTGAGTTCTGGTTGGAGCAGGTGGCATTTTTGGGCCACATCGTTTCGAAAGAAGGAATATCTGTTGATCCATCCAAAGTTGAGTCCATAAAGCAATGGTCCATTCCAAAGACAGGTTCAGAGGTAAGAAGTTTTCTTGGTTTGGCAGGATATTACAGACGTTTCATAGCGGACTTTTCGAAGATAGCTTTGCCATTAACGAGTTTGACAAGGAAGGCAACAAAGTTCGAATGGACCATTGAGTGTCAACGAGCATTTCAAACATTGAAAGATAAGTTAACGTCGGCCCCTGTATTAGTACTTCCTTGTGGTACTCAAGATTTTGTTGTATATACAGATGCTTCAAAGCAGGGGTTAGGTGCAGTACTGATGCAGCGTGGGAAAGTGATAGCATATGCTTCTCGTCAGTTGAAGGAATACGAGAAGAATTATCCCACTCATGATTTGGAGTTGGCGGCGGTGGTTTTTGCTTTAAAGATTTGGCGGCACTATCTATATGGTGAGAAATGTGAAATATTTACAGATCACAAAAGTTTGAGTTATTTGTTTTCGCAGAAGGAATTGAATATGCGGCAGCGAAGATGGTTGGAACTTGTAAAGGATTATGATTGCACCATTAGCTATCATCCTGGTAAAGCTAATGTGGTTGCGGATGCTTTGAGTCGCAAATCGAGTTCATTATTGGGTTCCATGATTTCTAAACCTTTATTGTTTGATTTGCAAAGAAATGAGATAACTTTGGTATCTTCAGGTACAGTTGCTCGATTATCTGCACTGGTTCTCCACTCAACCTTATTTGATCGAATTTTAAAGGAACAACAGCTGGACACTCAGTTATTAGAGTTGAAGAGAAAAAGTGATCTGACTAGAGTTTCAGAGTTTGGGTTGAATCGTGATGGTTTATTGACCTTTCGAGGTAAGATATGTGTCCCTATGGGTGATGGCATTCGAAAAGATGTACTTCTTGAAGCTCATACAGCGCCTTATTCTGTACATCCCGGTAGTACCAAGATGTACCAAGATCTTCGACGTCTTTACTGGTGGCCAGGTATGAAGAAAGATATCATGTTATTTGTTTCTGAATGTCTAACATGTCAGCAGGTTAAGATTGAGCACCAGAAACCCGCGGGATTGTTGCAATCCTTGCCTATACCGCAATGGAAGTGGGAGCACATAACTATGGATTTTGTTGTTGGGTTACCGAGGACGCAGAAAGGCTTCAATTCTATTTGGGTGATCGTGGATCGATTGACCAAGTCATCTCATTTTCTTCCTGTCAAGACGACGTATTCTATGAACCAATATGCTGAGGCTTATATTCAGGAAATTGTGAGACTTCATGGAATACCGGTATCGATAGTTTCAGATCGTGATCCAAGGTTTACATCAGAATTTTGGAAGAGTTTGCATAGAGCCTTGGGAACGAAATTGGCTTTTAGTACCGCCTACCATCCTCAAAGCGACGGTCAATCAGAAAGGGTTATCCAAATTCTTGAAGATATGCTAAGGGCTTGTAGGATTGATTTCCCGGGAAGTTGGGATTCCAAGTTGCCTTTGGTGGAGTTCACGTATAATAACAGCTACCAGTCTTCTATAGGCATGGCACCTTATGAAGCTTTATATGGAAGAAAGTGCCGATCTCCTTTGTTTTGGGAAGAGGTAGGTGAAAGGAAGATGTTGGGCCTGGAGTTGGTTCAACAAACAGCAGATGTTGTGGCATTGATCCAAGAAAGAATGAGGACCGCTCAGTCTCGACAGAAGAGTTATGCCGATGTTCGACGACGACCTTTAGCATTCGAGGTTGGTGATCATGTATTTATTAAGATAGCTCCTCTCAAGGGAGTTATGCGATTTGGCAAGAAAGGTAAGTTAAGTCCTCGATATATTGGGCCATTTGAAATTCTTGATAAGATTGGAGATCAAGCCTATCGTCTTACATTGCCACCGGACTTGGATCGAGTTCACAACGTATTTCATGTTTCTATGCTACGTAAGTACCTTCCCAATCCATCGCATGTTCTTCGACATGAATCATTAGACCTTTTGCCTAATTTAAGCTACGAGGAAATGCCGGTTCAAATTCTTGATCGCAAAGTTAAAGTGTTGAGAAACAAAAAAATTGGCCTTGTCAAAGTTCTTTGGAGGAATCAAGTAATTGAAGAGGCCACGTGGGAACCGGAAGTGGAGATGAAACATCGTTATCCGAATTTATTTGACGGTAAACAAATTTCGGGGACGAAATTTTTATAAGGAGGGGAGATTGTAATATCCCAATCTTTTAGCATTTTATTGTTTATAATATTATTTTTGGTTGGGTGTTTAGGAAATATGTTTATTGGAATGATTATTATATGGTCATTGTTTATGGTTATTGTTTTGGAATCATGTTCATAGTTGGTGATGATTAGGGAAGTGAATGGGTATAATAGAAAGTTGATTTTGAGTCAAATAGGAAATTGAAGTGCAGAAACGGTATGAAAAATGTGGCAGTAGTTGTGGTTTTTAATATAATGTTTTGTATATTGATGCAATTGATATGAGGCCACTTCCATTATAAAGATAAGATATAAGACTATAACTTTCATGTTTTGAGTTTTGTTCAAACCATTAGGGAAGACGAGCCAAAAGTGGCCCGAAGTGTGTCGTGTGTTTCGTTGTTCCTGCACTGACACATGTTGGGAGAATGGGCATAACTTTTTACTTAAACCTCCAAATGACCTGAAATTTGGGGAGATTCAAGAAAAGACAGCTACAACTTTCATGTTTACCACTTTGGCTAATTCGGAAGAAAAAGTGCAGTTTTGGCCCTTGGACCGAGGGTACACGGACCCCACACGGACCCCTACACGGGGTCCGGGTCTGGCCATGCAAAATGAGTGATTTCCCGAGTGTACACGGACCTATACACGGAGGGGGGCACGGGGTCCGTGTCTAGGACATAGAAAACACGTTTTTGATGGATTTTGATGGCTTATAACTTGATTCTAGAGGCTTCTATCATAATCTATCTTCCTCCCATTCCCTTGCATCGGTTCTTACTTCTTTTCCCTTCAAAGTTTTCTCTCCCAATTATATCTTCCACTCCAAGTCAAGGATTTTAGTTGTATTCTTAGTGGTTTCCACTTTTTCCTCCAAGCTACAAGGTAAGGATTATAGTATTGGAGTTGGAAGGGTTTTTACTATTAAGGTTATGTGAAGGGTTAAGTTGAATTGATGGATTCTTTGGATTAATGTTAATGATTCATAGTTATTATTGTGTTTATTGTTGTAGGAATCCTTTGAGATCATCATAGCCACCATATTGTTGATTGGTTGTAAGTAGAAGCTTTTCCTTCTAATGCTCACATGATATATATGTATATAAGACATGTTTATTGATGTCTAACTCCTTCCATTGTTAGATTATTGATGTATGTATGTATTATTTGTTCATTGAGCCAAGAATATCATTGAATTCATTGATAAGGAGCTAGTACTCTATTGTTGCTTACCAAGTGTTTGCTAAAATGTCCCAATGAAGTTTCCTATGATTAAAGCCAAGGAATGATAGTAATTCATGCATGTCGTTGGCCAATCACATGATTATGAGTATCTCTCACAGTTTTGATATATTTATATATCAAAGAGATACTATCCACAGGTCACAGGTCATAGGTCACAGAACTATCATTTCCTTTCCTTTAATTCATGTCATGTTATACCATCTATATTGCCTTGATTATATATTGTTCATTGAAGATGGTATTGTTCGATTTTCATTGCCATTTCCATAGCCATGTTTCAAGCCAAGCCATGTATATGTATTTGTTATGTACAGCTTTCTGCTTACTGAGTTTTATATCATTCCAGTTAATGTCATGTGATGCAGGTGATAAAAAGAATTGAAGTGGAAGTCATATAGCAAGTTGAAGGGGAAGACTTTTGAACTTTTGTTCTGTAACCATTATTTTGGTGAACATTGAAAGTTTAAAATATCATGTATTTGGTAACTTGAATCTTGTGAGAAAATGTGGGGTGATTTTTGAAAATATGTTGATGATGGTTTTGTAAATAGTTATGGTTAAAAGTTTGAAATGTTTTTGGTGCAAATTATATTCTTTCCTTTAAATTGTAATGCTTCCGCGTATGTTATTTATTTAAATTTATTGTCATGGAAGTGGGGTTGTTTCATGTAGATGGAGCCGGGATAATCCGAAAAATGATATACCTTTTCATTATATTAATTGTAACCACAAATAAATGTAAATTGCTTCTTTGGGCTCTTTGCCGCTGTTTGCTATGTTTTTAGTTCAAGAATGCCGAAAGCTGTCGTTAGAACTTAGATGGGAGCTCTCTCAGTGGGAGGAACATTGGTAGATATTAAATTTTTATTTTTATAGAAAACTTATACTACAAATATAAAATTTATTAGTTTAAGATAGCAAATTCCCGGAATAATCTTCGTTTTCACATGGAACCAGATCAGTGAAACACAAACATTCTGCATTCTACATGCTACATTTTTATTCACGTTTAATTCTAGCACCTGTTACTGATTACAAACATGCACGCGGGAAAAAAACATGTGAAAAAAATAAACATGTCAAAAAAATAAAGAAAACAACGGCAAATGCATGAAAAAAGACTACTAATCTTGATAAAAAAGCACAAGGGTACTGCCGCGGTTTCAGCGGTATTTACGATAGTTGGGGCAGTACATAAAGCTTTCAGCATATGCCACGAGGTTCTCTGGTTGCGGGAGACGAGTAGCCAAACCTTAATGGCAAAAAAAAAAGAAAATATTCAAACGTAACAGATTACACAACTATAGTATTATTGCATGTTTTCGTATATGAGATTAAGATGTCCCCCTACCAAGTTCGTATGCTTTAGCAGCTACTTCGGCTGCAATCTGGGCTGAAATCTTTCTGATGTTTGCAAATGGTGGATACACAAGTCCTTTATCTAAGTTCTCTTGGCTGACTTGCGAAGCTAATGCTTCCGCTGTTTCAAGAAAACAAGTCGACAGGAAAGATGAAAAATGATCAGAAAGAAATGTCAGAGCCAAGCCCTTGTGTTGTATTCTTTGCAAGTTGTTCGTTCCTTACAATGCCGCGGTTTGCCTTCTTTATTGACAAAGTTTAACATTAAATAAACTTACAAGCTACCAAGAGCATGTCATCATGAACTCGTATTGCGCCAGAAATTATCAAACCCAAACCGAATCCAGGGAAGATGTATGCATTATTTGCCTAAAAGATGATAAAATTCATGCTTAAGTCTGTTCAAAAAATGGGAGCCGAAACAAATGAACTCTACTGGAAGTTAATAAGACTCAACCTGCCCAGATGCATAAGAAGTCCCGTTATATTCAACAGTGGCAAATGGGCTGCCACTGGCGAAAATGGCTCTGCCCTGAAGATACCAAAATGAACAATGATTAAATTGATGGCATCAGAGGTATGTTGGTAAAGATGAGAGCTGGCCCGTAAAAGTACCTCACTCCATCTATAAGCTTCTTCAGCTGTACATTCGGACTGCGAAGTCGGGTTGGAGAGAGCAAGAATAATGGGTTTCTGAACGTAAAAGTACGGTCTTTGAGCATGTGTGAGCGCAAGTTTTATTCGAGGACAACAAATAAATAAATTCACTTAAGATATCGTACCTCATTGAAGGATGCCATTGCCTGGATCACTTCTTTTGTGAACGTTCTTCCTGCTCCAGAAGATCCAATTAAAACTGTTGGTTTAATGACCTGTGCAAAGGAGATAGGTAAGATTGGCACGTCCACCCAGCTCATTTTTTTGCACTCAATTACAACATCAAGTTCACACCTTTACAGCATCTAACAAGCTTTCGACAGGTTCATGTTCATGAGCCCAGGGCCTCTTAAAATGTTGAAGCAACTCCAAACGAGACTTAACGATCAACCCCTTGAAAAGAACAGAAAATTAGGGATCTGATATTCAGAGATGGAAGAAATAATTAGATCTGCTTGTTGACAAAGACCATGAAATTTGATTACTTTTGAGTCTACAAGCCAAATCTTCTTGCGAGTCTGTTCCAGTGGGGCACCAGTCTGCATAGAAATGAGAGAACAATAATCACAAGACTTCTCATGATTTAGCTCGAAAATGCAGATGCTTATCGTCCTTTAACCTGTTTCGACATTTCAAGAGCAATGAGTTCTGCAATACCAGTGCCAGCCTGCAATTAGAGCGCATCAAAAGACAGAGGATCATGTATATTTCACTGGATATATAAAAAGACTATGCAGTGATAAAAGTACAAGTGGAAGAAACATATTACACATAGTATCAATCCACGTACTACATTTCATACTACTCAAGCACAAGAAGACAACAGAAAATAGAGAAAAATGATGACAAAAGGCACCTCTCCAGCTCCGAGGAACAAGAAAGTATGTTCAGCTAAAGTGCGCCCAACTAATTTCAACGAAGCAATAAGACCGGCAAGGACCACAGATGCCGTACCCTGACACAAATAAAACCGTATGAGCTAAGCAATGGATGACAGCAATACTTGAACTAAGGCCAAAACATATTCTCAAAAGAGATGTAAAGACTAATTAGTACAGTAAAGTTACCTGAATATCATCATTAAAAACGAGATGGGTACTTCTATACTTCGCAAGGAGATCAAAAGCGTTGTGATTCGCAAAGTCTTCAAACTAAATGGTTTCCAACATGGAAAACATGGTTAAGAATCAGAATCGCAGAACAAACTGGCAAACACCAAACCCTTGGGGCAAAAAATGACTCACTTGTATAAGGACTTTTTCTCCGTAATTTTGCTTCACCGCAATCATAAACTCATGCAGAAGTTCGGAATATTCCTGAAAATGCCAATAATTATAGTTTAAAGATCTTTAGAGGAAAAATATGACTTTTTTTCGGATTAGTAATAGGTATTTAACCTGTCCAGTTGCTCTTCTCCGTCTGAGTCCAATATAAAATTCATCATTTAACAACTCCTCGTTGTTTGTCCCCACGTCAATGGTCACAGGCAAGCACTGGGATGAATAACAATTATGAACAACTTTAGCTTTGGCATAAGCAAAATAGCTACAGCAAATAAGACATCGAATTTATGGATCAATGATGAATCATAAGTTGGTTAAGATGTTCCATTTTTTGAGAAACAATTAATTTATTAGCAACTAATAGGTAAAATATTAGAAAGGCTAATGATGGCATATATTAAACATGATGTTATGAAACAGAGATTTAGGAAAATAGAAAAGCTAGTCAAGGAAAAATTTACAGCAGACGGACGGATGCCACCAAGAGCTGAATATAAAGAAAGCTTTCCCACAGGTATGCCCATTCCCTGGCAATAAAATTTGATTCTAAAAAACATTAAAAACCATTCTTGATTATTTCATGCAAGATAGAAAACACCAAGGTACACAATTCTAGAACTTTTCTTGGGAATACCATAAAAGAAACAAAATATACATGTACCTGGCAGCCAAGGTCTCCAAGTCCCAAAATCCTCTCACCATCTGTCAGCACGATGACTTGAATTTTCTTCTGCGGCCAATTTCTCAATACCTCAATAATTCTTCCCCTGAAAAATACTACTAATCATCAGTTTAATAGGTGATAAACAAAACGTGTAGTATCACTGGAAAGAAACGTACTTTTCTTTGAGACTAATAAAGAGGCCCTGAGGTTGCCTGAATATGCACCCATACTTTTGGCATGCTTCACCTACAGTTGGAGTATAGACGACTGGGAGCAACTCTTCGACATTGTCGATGAGAAGTTTGTAGAACAGTTTTTCATTTCTCTCCTGAAGATGAACACAAATACAAATATAAGTATATCAATGCTACACGGTAAAAAATAACAATGCTCGTCATGGTTCTAGAAACAAAGACTTTAATTGGTTTTTAATATGTTGGAAGTTTCATAGATGCAGCTAATTTTGATGACCATAGAGACGCAATGAGAACTAAGCTAAAAGAGAAATTTCAATAAAATAACAGTGTAATTGTTTACCTGGAGATCCATCATAGCCATGTACCTCTGTAGAGGTACCTGGTACTGACGCATGTTGTGCATCATTTTTTTCACCTATTCAGTACAATATCAAAAATTTTAACAATACCCCATGAAGTAAATGATTAAAAACTAAATCATCTGATTGAAAATTCAGAAATTGAGGAGTCAATTGCAGTAACCTGAAGGTCTTGGCTGATGACAACTGGAGGAAGAAGACCACGTAAAAAGTGGGCATCCCTCTCTTTCTCGGTGAATGCAAGACCCTTGTTATGGTGGGGGTCACGCAACAATTGATAACCACTGAGAAAGAGAAATAGATATACTACTATTGGATGAAGAAAGAAAATTTGAGACCGAAATAGATATACTACTATTGGATGAAGAAAGAAGATTTTAGATCGCATATCAATTAAACATAAATAATTAATTTAGTATCTCAGATGATACGGCAAAACACAAGATTAATCAAGCATCAAAATTCTTGCCACCAAAACTAAGTTATCTTTAAATGCAAATCGCCTTTTAACTATATTGCCTAACCTTTACAAAGCTTAGCAAATACTCTGATCCTTGGTTCAGGAAGCATTAAAGACACCGTGGTATTACAGAATGTGATACTAAACCTGGACATACGTCATCTCACAATGCATGGGATTTAAATATGATCGAGTACTAGAACCCTTCGAAATCGATAATCATCATACGACTACCTATGCAGTCTTATTTGACATTTTGTTGGTCAGTTTCTACACAAATAGGCAAGCATCCCCGGCCATAGACCTCGACCAGTACAGCAATGCGTGACAGTAATAACATCATAACATTTTACAGAAAGAATTGAACTACATGGAAGGGGAGACATGTTTTTCATAATTTCCGTAAAATTGCAAGCAAGAAAATACAGCAACTTCCCAATCAACTCCAGAGCCACTAGCCGACAAGATAAGTAAAGGAACACAAACAACACGGTTCCAAGATATAAAATAAATTAACATTGTATATTAAAAGTAAAATACATAAGCTGGAAAACAAATCAAAAATCTATCCATAAACAGGAACACAAAAGTATAACGCCTGAAAGGAACGTGTGCGAATAGTTTTTTACCTGGCAACAGTGACAGTCCAGGGGGTGATGTACTGATCCTCGGTGGCGCTATCCTCACCGTAGACATCTTCAACTCCGCCACCGACGGTGGTACTTGTTTCTTCCTCAATCACTGATAACTGTGACGCTACCGATGGTGAAGGAGGATCATTCTCCCGGATCTCCTTCTCCAACAAAACGCTCAGGTTTCGATCACCCGGAGAGCCATTTGAGCTCAGAGAAGCCACCACCACTGCAGGTGGAGAAAATTTCTTTGTTTGTGTGGACTGTACCAAGCTTTTCGATACCCCAGAAAGAGGATTGTTCTGCATAACACCAAGATAATAAGCAACAGACTAAACAAACAAAGAATTAAAAATGGGGTCTTTATAAAAAAAAAAAAATCTGTTGAGGAATTACACGTGGATTTCCTGAAAACACAGAAAGATTTGAGCTTTCCTGAAATTACAAAAAAGATTTGAGCTTTCGTAAATTTTCTTGAAACGGGTAATTTACAAACTGATATTTATAGAAAGGCTGTGCTTATTTTTTCAGTCTGGGATCAAAATCAAGAAAATTGAAGTAGTGTGAAGCATGAAACATGGGATATTAAAACTGAACGCGCACACATTAAAAAGGAAAACAATATCCGTCGAGATTGACAAAAACTAAGAAAATACCAGAAAAGTGCTTCCATTCAACGAGAACATGTTGGCCAAGATTCACGAAAGAGAGAAAGATAGAGAAAAGAGGAAAAAGAAAGAAGAAAAATGAAAAGAGTGAGCTCAAGAATTCCTTTCCTTCTCCCCTTCCTTTCCTTTCTCCTCTCTCTATCTCTATCTCTATCTCATTAGCTCGGTCCGCTTTTTAACAGGTAATTACACTCTTTGCATGTTTCTATCAAGATTCAATCAGGACACAACTCAGACCCTCGGGCCTAACGTCTCATTTCAATATTTTAGGCAAAAAAAAATCATATAGTTCATATTATTATCTTAAAATATATGCTGACGAGCCTAATTGATTTATCTTATCAAAGTAATTTATATTTTGTAAATTATTATGTTAATTTAAAAATTTACACACTACACATCAAAGATAGCGACGATAAGTTCACACATTATTATTAAAAAAAAAAAAAAAAAAAAACTAAACTCAAATTCTTATATCATATAATACCAAATTACAATTGCTCTCTCAAAATGACTCCCAACAATAAGAATATTATTGTTCACATTTCTTGACATTAACATAATATTAGTAGAATCTTTATGGTAAGGTAATATTTATTACTACTGATACAATCATTATTTTTCAAAAAATGTTGGATTTGAGGAATCAGAATTTAAAAGCTTGTTGTAATGATATTTTCTTATATATAAAAAATGACTGATTTTCCTATATCATTGGAATAAAATATTTATAAGGGGATGAGGATGGTATGTTTCAGCATCATTGCCTAAAATGTGTTTGGCTTATTTTTCGAAAAGGGTTTTTAATGTAATAAAATACTATTTGAGATATGAAAAAGGGTGTCACGTTCAATTATTATCAATTGTGTAGTTTTGTGCAATTATTAGTGCATATAATGGGCAATAACTATAGCATGAATATTTTCTAGACTTTATAATATGAGGACATAATTCAAAATGGGGGGTAGTGGATGACTCCCTCTACATTTGGCTCCCATTCATCCACGTCCACTATATGCAAGAATCTATCATGTTTTGCATGTTCAAATTCTAGCCCCTAAAAAAAAAACAAATTAATATTCTGAGTACAGTATACAGGTATGGATGTAAATGAAGCAAATCGTTTGTGAGATATTCGAAGCTCGATTCGATAAAAGATCGTTTGAGCTTGTTTAATGAGGCTCGTTAAGATAAACGAACCAAGTTCAAGCTCTACAATATTCGTCTCGTTAGCTTGTGAACATGTTTGTTAGTAAATTTACAAGTAATATCTTAATAAAAAATAATAATTTTGATATTTAATTTATTGATTTAACACATTAATTATAAAATATATAAAAAAATCTATTAAATTTATTTATTATAATAAATTGATAAATTTTAATAAAAATATTATATTTTTTTCTAAATGTATAAATTATTTTTTAATGAATTTAATGAATATTTAAATGTATAATTCATATTTATTGAGCTCGTTTAGGTTCGATAAAACCTTGAATAAGCTCGTGAATCATGAATATATTCGTTAAATAAAGTTCGAGCTCGGCTCGATTATAAACAAGCCAAGTTCAAACATTCAAAAGTTCGACTCGACTCGACTCGATTATATCCTTATATATAGGATTGCAACCGGGTCGGGTACAACCTCACCATTTCCCAATTCAACCCGGTCCAATCCTTCAGGTTGTCCAGTAGTTGATGGGACAGGTGGAAGAATCTTTTAACAAGTGTACTTTTGATTCATTTTGTCTGAAGCCCAAATATTTGGCCCAATATTGTATCTCCAAACCTTGTATGTTTTGTAATAAAAATTGACCTGCCATCTTTTTTTATTTTATTTTATTTTTATTAAAAAAGAATCCCTTTTCCTTGTAGAAAATCGTGCTTTTATTTTTATCTCTAAAATAAAAATAAATGAAAAAAATTTCCCATTCCCTGTGTGTGAAGAGGGAGAGATGGAGGTAAATGATGAATTTGAGATAATGGATATGGAAGACGATGAATTTGAGTTTACATTATCTGAGGTAACTTCAGTCAGAGTTGCTTAATTTTCATTTGCTAATCTGAAAGATTTCATTTTTACACGCCTTTTAGTCAGTGGCTGCAAACCATTTAGTGGTTTTCCATTTTCATTGATTTCGATGCTAATCCAATTAATAACTCTGTTTCCGTTCTCTGAAATGTTAGCAATCTGCATCAATGGCTGATTGAAGAGTTTTTGGTTTGTTTTTTGGTCTATGATTTTGTGGGTTTTAAGAAAGAAAAAAGGATTCTTGATATCTTATTTGATGGGTATATAAAGCAAGAAAACTACTCGTTCATTGATGATTACTTGAGCAAATCTATTAATTTTGTGATTCTGTGACAAATTTTATATAGGAATTCTTATAATAAGCTTAGCTGACGATTTTATTTAAGTTGGCAATAGTCTTACTTTTTTACACTCCGATTGGTTTTGTATATAAACTCGTTGTACAGATTGAATTCAAAAAAATACAGAGAAATATTTTCTCCCAGATTATCCTCTCATCTCTTAACATGGTATCATTAGGAATAACACTTTCCAGCTTTGTCTCCTTGTCAACTCATCGGAGTTGATTAAATTGCCTGATGGCTCAATCACTAAGCCTGATTACTCCGATCTGAATCTGCTGCAATCTTGGATTCGAAATAACAATGTGGTTATTTCTTGGATCGTCAATGCAGTTTCTAAAGAAAATTTTGAAAGTATCGTGCTTTCCTTGTCCTTTGATTCTGTGTCATATATTTACCGTAAAGATTTGAATGATTGGTGATTTTTCAGTTTACCGATAAAGATTTGATCTTTATAGGTTTTGGCGGGGATAAATTATCGGTTAGTTTTCAGTTTACCGTTAAAGAATTGATCTTTACTCGGTTTTGGCGGGGATAAATTATCGGTGATTGTTCAGATAACCGTTAAAGATTTTATCTTTACACCGTTTTGGCGGGGATAAATTATCAATGATTTTTCAGTATACCGTTAAAAATTTGATCTTTACTCGGTTTTGGCATGGATAAATTATTGGTGAATTTTCAGTTTTAATCTCTTACCATGTTATGGTTTCGATGCTACTTCAAGTAATAGTTTTTGACTGCTGTGAAATGTTAACAAACTACTTTAATGCCTAATTGCCTGTATGAAATAGTTTTTGATGTGTTTTTCTGGTTTATGATTATCTGGTTTTTCGGGATTTGTTTTTTTGTGAAATAAATGTCCTGCGTTTTTGTTATATATGCCTGAATCCGGATAATTTTTACAATGATACTGGAAGTTGTCGATCCAATACTTTAATTGAGGTGGACGTTAAATATAATCTGGAGTTGACATAACTGCACAAGAAATTTGATTTTTTTTTTTTTATTTGAGAAGGGTGTTCCTGACTTGCTCACCTCCTACTGCATCCCCCCTTAAAACACTGGCACCCTTCACATATCGAATATTTGTTTCTTGTTGTTGAATTTTCTCAATGATGACGGCTTTTCATTTTCTTGAATTAGATCATGGAAATGGAGAACTTATTTAAAGAAATGTGTGAAAAATTTATCAGTCAAAGTTTCTGCCAAGAGCTTGCCACCAAATTTAGGTATGCTTTATTCTTCGGTAATGTCTTATTTTATTCTGGATGGTTCACAGTGTATGCCCTGGACATTTTTAGTTAGGTCTTTTGGTTTTAGAAGTTTTTCTTGCACTCCAATTCATCCTAACAACAGCAAGGAGACTGCACACTTGCACTAAATTATGGTGCTGTTCATTTTATGCAGTCATTCAGTTTACCGTTCAGAAAAATTTCCAGTAAAATGGGAGCAGGTGTTTGTTCTAAACTCTTTGTTTATAATTTTTGTTGTTATAATATCTAATCGTTTTTGCTCAGGCTGTTAATATTTTTATATTCAGGTGCGAAGCTGGTTTCAAGATAAACAGAGTACTTTGGCAGTCAAAGCTACTCCGTCCTTTTCTCTGGATAAAACTTTGGCTTCTCCTAGGGCTTTTCCAGTTAAAAGAAGAGGTAAAGTTCGCCTTCTTTTACTGCAAAATATACGGTTTGTGATCGTAGAAATGAAAAAAAGAAGTCATTTTTTTATGATCTGTTACATCCAGAGCTGGAAGATGTACAAGGTGAAGTGTTAACAAAAAAAGTAAGATACATAACAAAATCAAGTATTTTTAACAGTATTTGATTAATTCTTTCATTTCAAGTGTTCTGTTAATATAAGAAATGGATGTTATTTAGAGTAGGTGTCGTGCGTGTCAATAGTTCACATGTGATTGCTTGGGCTATAATAGCTTATGCAATTTCTTGCCAGTATCGACAATTTCTATCAGTGAAGCAGCTGTGGAGCTACCAAACTTGATGTTTGAAGCTAGATCAGCAAAGGATTATGCTTGGTGAGCATCCATTTAATTAAATCCGGTTCTGCTTAATCCTCCTCTGATCTTTTAATATTCTTTAAACAACTCAGCATCGTTAAAATATTGTCTTGCTGATTTTTTTTTTGTATGATTTGTAGAAGTTAATTTTTGATATTTTGCGACTTTGTTACATCATTATGGCAACTTGACACAGCATCCTTTCCCCGTTTCTTAGGTTCGACGTTGCGTACTTCCTCAATTTCAGAGTTCTCAACTCCGGGGAGCTTGTAAGATTCTTTCACTTTTCTTTCGTTTTGTTTTCCATTTACCCGCCTTGATTTTCCCTTGGATTTCCGTCTTATATTTGAATTCGTCATGGAGGGGGGGATCTGTTCTTGTGAAAGCATAACTGTTTTTTTTTTTTTTTCTGATTTCATTGTTTAATTTCTACTTTTTCCTCCATGTTTCTTGGTTTCCATTCCTATGACAAAATCGTTGGTAGTAAAGCTATTCTAAGTATTCCCTGTCAACATGACAGATGGTTCGTGTGAGATTTGCTGGTTTTGACAGAGAGGAAGACGAATGGGTAAGCGCTGACAGGGCAATAAGGGAGCGCTCGATTCCTTTAGTTCCTACCGAATGCGACAGTGTTAATGTCGGGGATCAAGTTCTCTGCTACAGGGTACTGCTCTTCTCTTACCCTTCAAGTTGTGCCTCGAAACAGGCTTTTTAACTTCGACCTTTTAATGTCGATTCCCAGGTCAACGAATATCATGCACTTTATGTCGATGCTCATGTCACCGGAGTCGAAAGGAGATCACATGACGAGAGCTGCTGCACATGCGTCTTTAGCGTTCGCTACGAGTATGACAACGTCGAGGTATTAAATCTTTTTTCCCCTAATAATTCAAATATGGATATTTTTAGTGTTAGAAATTTTTAAGGAATGTTAAAAACCTGAGATTCGCAATTTGTAGTAGTGTGTGTGTATATATATATATATGTATGTATGTATGTATATGTTTGGTGCGGATGATAACGTATCGATAGATTAATCATTTCTACGAAGGATTAGTGTCATATACTATTATCTATATTATATATCATACATCATCTCATTTACGAGCCAAACGATGTGTATAATGTTTTATTGTTTTTGTGTATAGGAGAAGGTTGGATGTAATAATCTGTGTCGCAGGCCAACACAAACCTTATCGAAGGAAAGCAAGGCGTCGGGCTTCTCCATTGTGTCATGATTTTTGTTTGAGGAGAAAAATAAGGTTTCGGAGGACAGAAATGTCATGTAATAATCTACAGTATCTGTACTACATTATTAAACTTGAGACTCATATATTATATTATTAACGAATTTTGGTGTCATTGTCTGTTTTTTTTATACGATGTCAAATCTATATTTATTTGATTTAACTTTTATTATTCGAGAAAAAAGTTTATTATAGTAAATTTATCATCATATTATTATTATTATTATAAAAACTAAAATCATATAAAAATAATCTATATAATTTTTTATTTTAAAACTTTTCACAAAAATCTTGTTTGCGTATGGGACACTAGTTATAGTGTTTATTAACTTTAAAAATTTAAACAATTCATGTCGAAGAAAATATAAAAAAAATTTTTGAGATGGTATCACGAGTCGGATCGTATTTTGTGAGTCAGATATTTTATTTGGGTCATCTATGAAAAATTATTAGTTTTTATGCTAAAAGTATTATTTTTTACTGTGAATATCGGTAGTGTTGACCCGTCTCACAGATAAAGATTCGTGAGACCGTCTCACAAGAGACCTACTCACTCGTTCAGAAATGGTTGTTGTGGACTGTCAAAGGAATGGATTTTAAGTTTCTGAATCGTTCTCGACGGCCACGAACTATTATTGCTAACAACAAAAATGGATATCCCCATGGATTCAGGAACAACGTTGTATCGGGTATCGAACGTTTATTGTTTTAATAATTATATTACATACAAAACGGCGAGAAGCCCGTCTAGCTCAGTTGGTAGAGCGCAAGGCTCTTAACCTTGTGGTCGTGGGTTCTCGAGCCCCACGGTGGGCGCTGATGTTTTTTCAACCCTGTATCGTTGCTGGGCTCGAACTAAAGCCCAGCTTCAGTTGTGGGCTTCTCCTGGCTGATGTCAGAGTATTGGGCCATGTACAAATCCGGACTCCACTTTTTCTCCCTTGGGCCCAGTCCTGGATTTTTTTCATTTTATTTTATTATATTTTTTGGCTGAAAATCAACATTAAAACATTGAAATGCTTTTATTACCTTAATGACCTCCAAAAGTAGGCAACATTCAGATGCCATGGGGCATCATGTTGTATATTCTAGACTTTTCATTATGAAAGTAGCAACTATTAATTCTCAGTTTGTGGTCGATAATAGAGATTGCTTATTATCCATATTCAACAACTCTTTTTCAAGTTGTTTCTCTTATCTCCCCCCATCTTCAGCTTTTAATTATTGAGTATATCTAATGTGAGATGTTCTCACGAATCTTTATATGTGAGACAGGTCAACCCTAACGATATTTGCAATAAAAATTAATAATCTTAGCATAAAAAGCAATATATTTTCATTGATGATCCAAATAAGAGATCCGTATCACAAAATACGACCCGTGAGATCGTCTCACATAATTTTTTGCTTTAACTAATTGAATCATACAATCCTTTTGTGAAAATCAATTCTAAACGCGCGGATTCGATCTTATTTTTAATCAAAGTCCTCTTATTTGTTTATCATATTTCGTCGATATTTGACTGTTTTTAATCTTAGAAGAGTTTTGCATTGCAAAACAATAATTTTGATATAAAAAATAATAAACATTTTTCAATGTACTGTCAAGTAATAGATTCGTCTCACAAAATTTATTTCATATAACGATTTCATAAGAGTGTTTGTATCAATTTTTCATCTGATGTGATACAATTGCGCCTTAAATATAGACGTTACTCATTTTGGCTCATTGGATCTACACTTTGGGATGCTACTCATTTTCAAAAGCACATACCATGTGTCATGAATCCTATGGTCGGTACAGTTCTAAAAAGTGTAGTGTTTAGGAACTGACCATGTCAAAGTATATATTTTTTAATATTCAAAAGTTTAATGGAGAATTATTTATGTTTCAAAGTTAATAAAAGTGATACTTTTATTTCAATAATTGAGCAATCCACTCCACCCATGGCTTTCTTGTTTTTTGGAGAGTTCTAGCTATTTGTTAAGAATTGAACTTGGACATAACTCAATCCCAAAAGCTAACTCAAGAGAGAAAGATTGTCCAAACTCATATATACAACTCTCAAGTATTTTATTCAACTGATGTGAGACAACTAACAAAGCTCCCATCTTGAACTAACTTTTGGTGTTGAGTTAGATCCAAGTCTCAATCTTAACATTATTAATACATACTTTTCATTTTGATGTGAAAACCTTAATTGATGAACAAAGTTTATTTGCCATAATGTGTCTATGTAATAAGTGCAAGTACTTGGAAAATTACCATAAAAAACTTTAATGTTTTGTTTGGAAAAAAATGGCAAAATGAATTGGTCATCGGTTTATCAAAGACAAAAGCCACGAAAGTTTTAATAGACAAAAACTTGATTTAAATTCGATTTTTTTATATAAAATAATATATCAAAAATTCAAATATATTATATTTATACTTACTATATTATATAAAGCGTTAAACCACCAACTACAACATCTAAACTTGTGATGTGATTCATGTTTGGAAGGTAATTATCAACGTATATTCGTGTTTTCATCCAACTGGCTTTGAGATTTTTTTTATCCGATTAGAGATATTTTTATTAAACAATTATTTTTATCCTATCTTAATTTTTCGTCTCGTATAAATAATATTTTTAGAGTAATATATAGATTTTTATAGTAATATATAGTAATAAATTGGCATTTTCAAATAATAATCATACGATTTAACGGATCCATATATGTGTTTTTAGTATAAAAGCTGATACTTTTCATAAGTTTCGTCAGATGAAAGATCTACCTCACAAAATTGATCGGTAAATGACTTCATGGGAAATTTTGTAAATAATCAATCGATGGCCAGACGAGATATGTTGCAATATTTAAAAAAACATTATTCAACTATATTATGCTAAAAATAATTTTTTAAAAAAATTATATACAGAGGCACATGCAAATGATGTTATTATTTGTAGATTATGTCTAATGTATTTTTATATTTCAAATAATCCATTGTTCTATGATTTTTTGTTTATAAAATAAAGATTTTATAAACCTATTTGGTTTATGTGATCATGACCTCAAACAATATAATTTATATTAAATAATAAGGCATCAAGATCTTAAAATAATTACCCAAAAACGCTTTATAGATGAACAAAAATATCTCACTTCTTTCATTAAATATTTCTATAAGAACCTATAATAATTAAATGATTAACAAATCCATAACTCAAAGTTTTTTTTAAAAATAATTAATTACGTCAAAAATATATGCACGTGAAGTATCGCGCACGTGTAGCTTGCTAGTACAGAATGAGTATAATTAAAATATATGAAATCTGAAATTTAATTGAGAAGAGTTACGTACCACTCGATATGATATTTTGATTCTTGGAATATGCATGGAGGGTCCCTTAGAGAAGATCATTTTTGACATGATTTAGCTTTAATAAAAGTATCTTTACATTATACATATAAAATTGGACCTCCAATCCACTTAAAAAGCTTCTGGATTTTAGAAATTAATGTTGAATTTAAGATATATTGGTAAACTTTCATCTTTCAAATCTTGTTCTTTAATAAGATTCTAAAACATAGTTCACACCATATTATAATGATTAGGTCTCTTGTGAGACGGTCTCACGAATCTTTATCTGTGAGACGGGTCAATCCTACCGATATTCACAATAAAAAGTAATATTTTTTCATGGATGATTCAAATAAGATATTTGTTTCACAAAATATGACCCGTGAGACCGTCTCACACAAGTTTTTTCCTATTATAATTTAAAATTATCCAATTCTTACTTCTAAGTACAATAATATGTTGAAATGGAGTATTTCTTGAAATTCGATGTTCAACATTATCTCCTATTGATTCTATAATATCTCAATTGTCACGTTTTGATGATCAAGTTAGTTACCATACCATATTGTAAGTTGTAACTTGTGAAAACAAAATATGATATAATAGAAGTTGCCTCCAAAATATCGATGGGATAATATATAAATATTATATATATATATATATATATTTCTTGTATATGTAAATTAATATAAACAAGTGGCTAATTTATAATTTTGAAATATGTAACTTTTGTCATTTAATCACACCATGGAACGAGGTATAAATAATTTCTCGAAGGAAGTGATCGACCACCTTAAATAAATTCAATCGAATTTATATTTAGATTATATATCCGATTTATTTAATGAGATATACTTTATATTCAATATATTCCTATTTCCGACTTATTTAGACTGCATTTCTTTTTTTTATTTTTCTTAATTATATAGTCCAATTTTCATATTTAGTGTTTTCTTTCCAACTCTTTTATCAAAAGATGCGATAATAATGGATGCAACAAAGTTGGAAATTTTAAGAAAATGGTTTCAAATAAGGGACGAAGACAGGTTCAAAAGATGACAAGTGTTCATTAATTATTGTCACGCCCCAGCCCAACTTTGTACAAATGCACTCGTACAATGAGCTCATATAACAATTACCATATGCACGTCTTCAATTGCTATAATAATCTATTTTAATAATTACGAACTTTTAATTATAATTTTCAAAAAAGTGAGATGAGTGTATCAAAATGATTTTCTTAATTTTCCACATTTTCACCTAACAAATTACCTAAATATGTGGCTTTGAATTCTTCCTTTGCGTGCATTTCGATCCCGGAAGATGATAGATAGAAGGTTGTATATATGGGCGAGATGCACCTATTAATACAGGCCTAACACGCAATATGTTTTAACTATAAATATTTATAATTCAAATAAATATAGAAATTACATTAATCGTATCAAAAAGGAAAAAAAAAATAATTCTCCAATATACAAGGAAAAATATAGCACTATTATTTTATTTATATCTGTTAGCCTTAAAAATATAATTTTGGCCCACAAATAAGAAGTGAATTGTGTCCCCTAGCCTTAACTTCATCGGTTGAATTACAGAAAGGTGAAAGATTGATTAATTCATGGATTCATAACTGCTCATAATTTCACGTACAACATTTGGGGAAACTAGGCGAACTGACCTTCACTGCATATCGAGGAAGTTGATCCATGAAGAATTGATCGTGGAAGATGGAAGTTGAAACATGATTCATGATTAATGATCATGGAATACGGGCCAAATTGCTTGGAGGAACGCGAAAAAGAGAGACAGAACCATCATAAGACAGTCTACATGCAACTTATCGATCAACAACTCAAGCAAAAATGTTCTGCATAATTTCTTCAATTTAATTTAGTCATAATAGTTCGCTAATCTCCAGCTTTTATCTAATGTTCCATCAGTTTTAGCTTATATTCCTTCAGTTTTTTTCAATTCTAGTTGTAAAAATGTTGAATCAATTTATGACAACAATATTAAATTTGATGTTGTTCATGAATTTTCTTTCAATTCGCCGATCAGTGTCCTAGTTTTTGGTAGTTTACTGGGTGAATTATTATTACTTATCGAATCGAGATTCAAATAGTTTGATCGTAGAAGTCAGATTTAACATATTTGGCACGAGAACAAATTTTCGTGATAAAAAAATTAGCATGCCCAGTGGGATAATGTCGTCAAGAAAGCAAGTAAATACTGAGAATGACAAAATAATGCTGTAAAGTCTAGTAAGTTCATAAACCACTAGAAAAGAATGTGCTTCGTGTATGCTTGGTAAGAAAGACACGGTTTCTGAATTTTCAAGTTCATATAATAATCTTTCACAAAATAAGATGTGAATTTCTCAATCAACTTCTGCCGAGAAAATATTGAAGGAATTAGACAATGAATACAACTAGGGAATTAAGTTCCCCGCATCAACTGAATGCACGAATAAATCCTTGAGAATATAAAAAATTTGCTGATCTTAATTCTTGATGTTTATTTGATGGTGTTTATAGAGATGAAATGCAGATTCTCCCTTATGTCCTAAACTTGCTAGTTATTGCTTCAATAAATTAGGTTAATTTACCACTAAAGGACGTGAGAAAATAAACCTAAGATCTTAGATGGAAGCTTAATTTCATTGAATAAAAAAATCCAAATTGTTACACTAATGTATGGTTCTATGTATCATATTTGTGGCAAAGCATAGTATATATACACATATGATTAAGGCCAAGAATTAAATTTTTTAATAATATATTACTTTTAATAAACAAAGGCAACAAGGAATTTAATAATAGGATATTTTCAAATAAAATATGATTATATTTCTGGTCATGTTATTGCATGGTCACTTTACCATAGTGGAATATCGTGGAAACATCGAGCATTCTCCCCAAGGCCAAACTGTCCATGGACCAAATGAAATTAAGAGTCCCGCCCTACCTTGAAATATATTTTGAAATTTCAATAATTAGATATATTCATTAAGAATGTGGTCTTTTTTTGTATTTTTTAGACGAAGATGTTAGAACTTGAGGTTTTAAATTCGAGATCTCATTTCTCTATTGAGACGTTGGTGCCTACTTAAAACTCAGAGATCTCTTTTTTTTTTTATTGAGACGTTGGTGTCAGTGCGCCAGATGCGAGTTGTTGGGAACAATAATTGTCCTTGTTTGGTAGAGCGATCGAACCGTGGTGCTTGAGCTGCTGTAAGGTTTAAAAGATTTGAATTGCACCATTACCACGGTCCTGCACGAGTACTTTGGTGCTTCAAACCGTGCAAATTTTTTCCGGGATCAATGTCTTAATAAGGAGAGCAGAAGTCCACCTCAATTAAAATTTCTTATCTTATATCTTTTTATTTATATTTTTGTAAAGAACATGAAATGTCTATATTTCTTAAACAAATACGAAGGATATATAGTACATATCAAGAATATATATTTCAGATATAAAAAAAAATATCTGTGATAATATTCTTTTATATAGACATATATTGATTTCAAAATCTTATTGTAGTACTGTTCATCGCCAGGGGAAAGTAGTTTTGTTTGCATAATTGCATGGCCATGCTTTGACTTGTAAGTACTAACTAGCTATTTTAATCTTTAATTACACCATTTGGGAAGTGTTAATCTTCTCAGATTAAGAACCGAAATACGCCCTTGAATTCTGCTGCTTCAAATCATTGTAGAATTTGGCGATGAATTCTTCAGCAGCTTCATCCACATGATTGTCTTCTTCAATCTCCCTTAGTGGATATGGAGAGTCTGTGACCCTCAGCTGTCTCACCACCGGGCTCGGCCCGAACCCCGGTAAAGCAGGCGAGGAGGTGGCGCTGGTGAATATCTCCAGAGCCTCCGCTACTAGATCTTCGTTGAGGGGGGGCGGCTCCGGCGCAGCCGCCTTGGAGTGTTTGCGCTTGTTGAGGTGGAAGCTGGGTAGGTGGAAGGTGGGGTGAGCAGGGGTGTTGCTGCAGCTGAACTCGTACTCGTTCAGAGGGGTGGGGAAGGAGAGGTGGCGGTGGTGGGTGGGGTCGGCGGAGGAGGAGGAGGAGTGGTGGTGGAACATGAGTTTATGTATGGCTTCCAGTTTGCCAGCGATCTTGCCACGCTTCAGCATAAGGTTGAGATCGGCGAGTATCTTCCCCTTGGATATGCCTTTTCTAAGCATGAAATATGCCACTCGAAGTATTTTCCAGAATTTCTTCGCTATAATTGGCATATTTTTCTCCATTTTTCTGGTAATCATTTTGACTTCCTCTTGGGTTTTTGGTATGTGATTCTGTAAAGAAAGCAGAGAGAGTTTTGAACAGTAGAAAATCTGGAAAGAAAATTTGTATTGTTTTGATCAAGTGAAGGCAAAGAGACATGGTTTTTATAGAGTTGATGGAGCTAAAGGGAAACACGTTGTTTCACCATGCTTTTTAAGTTTTGATAATTTGCTTCCATGTTGCACCGAAACTTCAAACTCCTTTTTATTTAGTTTTTTGTTTACTGCATTAATAACATATGAGAAACTTGTAACAAAATTTTATTTGATATATAAAATAGAAGAAATTATAATTTAATCGGTTATGTCTGTTTGTTTATTTGCGATTTGACATGTATCATTCGGATTTTTGGTAATTTAGTTTAGTTATTTTCATTGGTAATGTTGATGCATGCAAAATTAGCGACACAGTCAACTTTACGTCGGAAATATGACAAAAGTTGAGACAAAGATCGATAGCTGACCGGTCATGAATGAAATTTGACAACATAGAAGATCTATAATTGAATTTCTCTCTTTAAATTAACAATTTTGGTGCATTTCTCCGACCTGACATCAATATTGCATGTGACGCTCACATGCGCCGGGTCATATTTAACAACAGTCGTGATGAAAAACTACTAAAATTGTCAAATATTGGAAAATAAAAGACTGAAATCAATTTTAACTATATTGAAAATTAAAATTACAGACACACAAATATATAGAAGGAAAATTGCAATTTTTTCTCTCTTAAAATGATAACTAGAATGAGTAATTGAGGATTAACCTCATACGAAAATCACTGGAAAATATTACTTTAATAAAGGTTATTACAATAACTTGGTCTATGAATTTACCTATTCTTTGTGAAAGTTGGGGGCACAATTAATTAGTTGGTCAAATTCCTAACTTTGTTCTAATTATAACTCACGTTCCTAATTCTAATTATTGGGTAAATCAAGAATTTGAACAATTCAATTTCTTTCTCCAAATATCCTCTTTCCTTTAATAGCGTGGGGTTCATGAATCCAATATTTCTTTATAATGAAGATTTTATGTATATTCACATCGGCCAAAGCTTTTTCATGACCATATTTTATTTTTACATCTTGATCGAACCCTCGTTTAATTAAATTATAACGATTTGTGATGTCATGATTAAAAGGAAAAAAAAAATGTTGGTCATGTATAAATGATTCTTTATGATTTATATTATCTATGTTATCATATTGCATTGAAAAAAAGAGTAAAAAAATTACCAAAAAACAAATACAATGAATTAAAACTGAAATTTGAGAACATAGCAAAAAAAAAATGCAAAGAGCCAAATATACCGGACCAAAAATACAATTTTCGTAACCTGAAAATAAATTACAAGCAATAATATTTGTTTCATTTTTTTATTTTAAATTTTTCGTTAATCCATTCATATTATAACATTAATTTCTTGGGTGTCATATTATAAAAAAAAATGTTGTCTTAATGATATTCACAAACTTATTATTGGTTTTATTTAAATATATAGTTCATTTCTCGCAATAAAAAAAATAATTTCTCATTGGCTGATTTAGAGCCAAATTATAGTGTCATTCCTCCAAAAAGGTTTACTTAACCACGGAGGTTTCTCATTTCACATGCCACAAATTAGGGTAAAATTGTATGATAATGCAACGCATTATTCGCCAAGTACGTTGACCAATGTATCGATCTCTTCACTTTCAAGAAAATGCATGTAGACAACTCTTTTTAATTTTTTATTGTAAAATTTAAACTAATTGAAATGTCCATAATTTCCCAACCTTCTCAATTATCTCGTCATTAGGGATCATTCAGTAATTAATCTAATTTCTAAATGCGTACGTCCTCTATTAACACATAAAGTTTCGGTTTTACGACTGATCGACGACCCTAGTCGACTACCCCGACTAGCTTGAGCTTTGATAGTTTGATCGAGCAACACTTGCATGAATGCATGCTTTAGGGTTAATTCATTAAAAGCACCTCTATGTATTTATAATGAGGATATTAAATTTTTATTCCAAGAAATTTCTCATATGCTTCGTTCCGTGCTAAACCGAAAAACCTCGCAATAAACATGTTTTTTGGGATCAAAATAAAAATTATTCTGATTCAAATTTAATTTAATTTGTCTTCAATTACAATATTCGATAATATTAATTTATCATGCATATAATATACATATTTTTTTAATAATCTCGTGTATTATTAAATATAAATTTAGAATCAAGCCATAATTAAAATGTTTCTCTTAGCTTTTGTGCATGCATGTTCTTTTTGAAGCTTTTGACAACTTTTAAGAACTCGAAATATTTTTCTTATACTTGCTAGCTTTTTACCAACAGTTGTCGGAATTAAAGATATTTTGACTGTCTTAATTATTTTCGATCAAGTTGCGAAATTTGGGATTAAGCTGTCGAAATGAGTGCTAATTGTTGTTAATATTTTAATTAAAGGGAAAGCAGAGTTCAGACCATATATTAATCAGCCGTTTGTATTTGTATTACGCGTGCATAACAGCTGTTTTTAGAGTTAAAAATGTCGGCGGAGCTGTAACCAAAGGTGTCATTAAAATGGCTAAAAATTAATTAAACCCATGTGATTATTACTGAAACGTCTCGCTCATTTTCAAAATTCTACTAGACATTTTTTTTAATTGAATAAAAGATTCGCAATCTCGAAATAACATTTAAAAATGATCTTAAATATTTGACAATAAAAATAACGCAGTTTTAAAATTTCTAAACTACTCCAAAATCAAACGAAAGCGTAAACGTGTAAAAATCGTAATATCATCAACATATAAAAATGTGCAACTCCTCTAAAAAACGTGAATCAATATGCAGAAAAATAATGGTCCTCGGGTCGTGTCACCGCGCATCCCGCCTGCCTACTCAGTCTTCGGCACCTCCGGTCCCCTGATCAAAATGCTCACCTGCACCACACACGCCTAGTGAGTCTAAAGACACAACACACCTGTACCAGTAATAACAAGTACATATACGTAGCACACATCAGTGAAAAATAGCATAATCAAAATACATTTCATGAGCTTAAAAACATGAACATAAGCGTGTCGTGTAAAATCGTAACGTGTCAAAACATGTCTCATCATGTTATCATATCGTATGCGTAACTGTGACCTGTCAAAACATGATAATAGCATGTATCATTGTATCAGCATATACGTGTTAAAATCTTAATTTGAATTCCGTTCATTAGCTGTGACTTTCGTATCATCATGTCATCATGTCAGTCGATGGATCCATCTACGTGTAACCGCGGTACCCGGCGGTGGGGGACATCAGCGACACTCTCATCCGTCAACTGAGCCCGAGCCTATCATGTCATCATATCATGTCAATGGAAATACGATCGTCGGGCTCCCTCTGGGCCTTCTCTCGTAAACGGGCTCCCTCTGGGGCCTTTTCCCTCACGATATCTCCAATCATATCATCGTGTCATCGTGTTAGTCACAACTAAATCACTTCCTTCAAAATGTGTCATCATATTCATCACTTAATAAAAGCATGCATATACGTAATTTTTCTTTTAAACCAAGCATGCACCGTATTTATCATAATTGCGTAAAACTTTTAAACATGATGCATAAACATTTAAAATATCATAAATTTGTGCTCAGGGCGCTGTCAGGACCAAAATCTCACCCCGGGTGCAAAATGACCATTTTGCCCCTGGAAACCCAAAAATTATCGTTTAACCCCTGGACCTCTAAAATTTACCCGAAGCTTATCAAACTCCTTAAAATGTCCCAAAACATTTCTAAAAGCATTCCTAGACGTAAACTCAAGCCCATAATACACCTAACCGATTCATTTTAAAACTTGGATCGGGGTCCCGGTTTTAACCCGAATCGCCTCGAAACTTAATCAAATTTTTCCCAAATTCTTCCCATATCTTAAAAAACACTAAAAAGTCCCTAATACTATAATACCGCCCCAAAAATCTTCGGCTGAAAATCCCACAAGAGCCAAAACTCTCGGCCCCCTATCCTATATTCACTTTGCAACACGGCCCCCAATCACATAACCTTTCGGTCCCCTCCAATCTCCCCACCTGTCCAGCATTTTAATCTCATTCTTAAGGCTCTAAGAGACCTCCTAAACCAAGCTTAGCCGAAACATAAAGTTGTCGAGCAACCCAACGTAGAAATGATCGCTTACACCATGGGAACCGAAGACCCTATTCCCTTGGCTCGCAAGTTTCGATCCTAGCAACCCGATGGAACCAACCATTAACCAAGCTCAAGTAGACCACCCTCAGATCCCTCTAGAGCCACAAGAGTCACAACCACGGCTCCATACAACCCATAGCGCCACCCACACGATCGCTGGCACGCCCGAAGCTCGGCCGAAACGAAATCACCTAGAACCCGACAGCTACCTGCTCTCATACTCGACTCTAGCATCAAGTTCCTTAAACCGAGACATGGTTCAACCCTCTAGCATCAGCAACCCACAGCCCCTTGCACAGAAATATATGAAACGTGAACAACCATCACAATAATGCAATAATTTCATGGAAAATCGAAAGGTTCTTCATGTACTAGGATAGATCAAAACTTTTCATGCATAAATACAACCACCAGCATATAAAACATGTGTGATGCGTAAATAAGTGATACAATGCGTGCCTTAGGTAGTTGATGAACGAAACGAGACCAAGGGGACACCGGGGAAACTTTTCTTTGCAAGAATGGTGAAGAAATCCACTCCTTTCAGCTGCTAGGGGTGAAGCCGAGGGGAGGGGTTCTGAAAACGATGGTGTCGGCTGGTGGAAACATTAGGTTTAGGTTAAAGTGTGTTTAGGTGGTTAATTATATAGTAAACTAATGGATAATGGGCCCTAATTATGTAATTAAAAGTTTAGAAAAATAATTAAGTCCTATAAGATTAAAAGTAAGCCCATAAAAAACCAAACGCACTCCCGAAAAATATTTCGTGATGAAAATATTTTGAAAATATTAGCCGAACCATTAAAAAGTCCCCCGACTCGATAAAATTTGCGTACCGTTAAAAATTAAAAGCCTGCGGGTAAAAATTCCCATTTTCGAAAAATACACTTAAAAATGCTTTAAGTTAATTTATAAAAATAAATCATATAATAAAATAATTTTCCTGAAAATTCTCCGGTCTCCGATCCTCGTTCGAGCGTGAAATGCATCTAAAAACCCTAATGCGTGAACTTTAAAAATTTCATGAGTTAAATCGTATCATGTATGAATTATGCATAAAATGCATAAAAATAATTAAAAACAATTTAATAAAATGAACAAGCATTTAATGCTTTAAAACAATTTAATAACTTGCATGCATGTGGTTCACATGGACCTTCAGATTTTCGGGACGTTACAATTACAAACTTTCTTGTTTTAAAGTTTGTTGTTGCATGTAATTAACAAATTAATGACCTAAAAACTTCTTTTACGTGTTAATTTCATTGCTAAAACGCTCGACGTAAGATTATCGCGAACTAAATCTACCGGTTAGTTTGTACATTTTGTAAATTTAATTTCCATTTTTTTTTGTTGAATGTGTTTTTTTTAATCAGTACACTTTGCATTAAAATGATTAATTTATGTCGAAAATAATTATTTGAATGAGTTTATATGTAGATTTAATTCTAAACTGAGAGTTTTAGCTCATTGTTTTCACAGGATTTCATCTATTTAGTTTTATTCATTTTTCTTTAGAAAAGTTGAAATTAAAACTCCTAAATTCATATGTAATCAAGGAAATATCAGAATTTAGAAAAAAATTTATGTTTTGGAATTTTTATAGAAATTCCCTACATTATGAAAAATAAAAGGCAAAAACTTGTGTGAGACGGTCTCACGGATCGTATTTTGTGTGACAGGTCTCTTATTTGGGTCATCAATGAAAAAAGTATTATTTTTTATGCTAAGAGTATTAATTTTTATTGTGAATATCGATATGGTTGATCCGTCTAACAGATAAAGATTCGTGAGACCGTCTCATAAGAGACCCACTCAGAATAAAAATACAGATATATATCACTAGGGACAGAGGAAATCTAGCAAAAACAACAACAATAATAATTTGCATGTTTCTCTTTTAGGTGTCCTGAAATTTCCTGAGTAATAGCTAATTTTTAGAAACTAAAATAAAGTATTCATACAAACCTAAAGCATTCCAAGTACACCTGAACCAATATATGTATGTATACATGTACTCATACAAACTAAATAGAAAATTTGAGAGTACATTAAATATATAACTTTGAACTTTTTATTTCGGTTTGTGAAAATGGATATATCTGTACATCATAATCCAACATTCGACTCAAGTTATACGAAAAAATAGAGTTATAAATCGCTATGTTATTCATCATATATATTGATTTATCATCACTATATTATATATTTTTCGTGATCTCATCCTGCGAGCTAGCAAAATTGTGTTCATTGCAATCGACAAGTTCATTGAAATATGTTTATATGTATTGCTATTTTATGAGAGTGAGTCTCCTGTGAAACGGTCTCATGAATCTTTATCTGTGAGACGGGTCAACCTTACCGATATTAACAATAAAAAGTAATACTCTTAGCATAAAAAAATAATATTTTTCCATGGATGACCCAAATAAGAGATCTGTCTCACAAAATACGATCCGTGAGACCGTCTTACACAAGTTTTCGCCAATTATGATCTAAATTTTTAAAAAAATTACTTGTACATTATTTATTTGTTGAATGTTGGAAGGAAATTTCAGTTTTGAAAAAGTAATTTGGAGGCTCCATAGTTTTGGCTTTGGGGATTCTCCCTTGGGAACACTCCAAACACGAACCACTTTTCTTCCCACGTTAGGTTTTACTCATTATTGTTTGATATTTAATTTATTAATTTATTTTGTATTTTTTAAAGGAAAAAA
The DNA here is from genome assembly GCF_025594145.1 of Primulina tabacum. Classification (NCBI taxonomy): domain Eukaryota; kingdom Viridiplantae; phylum Streptophyta; class Magnoliopsida; order Lamiales; family Gesneriaceae; genus Primulina; species Primulina tabacum. The sequence continues at coordinate 38,690,445 of NC_134561.1, read as the reverse complement.
GAAGGGACACGTGTCCAAGGTAACCTCTCATACGAAGTAAAGCTAACCTACGAGAAAACCAATAAAACGAATATGTTTCTTTCTTTCACTGTCAAAAAAAAAAAAAAACATTAGGGGATTGCTTGTTTTCTTCAATAAGTTTAAATTTGAAAATTAAATATTTAAATAAAACATTTCCACATTTTTGTACTTTGTTATTAGTTTCAATTTATTTATTAAATATTTAAACAAACTATTTATTTTCCCAACTATAAAATACTCAAACTTAACATTTAAATTTTTTTCATAATGTATTATATATATATATATATATATATTAAACGTGTAATGCAAGGTTTATTCATTAGCAAAAGTATTTGACTTAGAATTTGCATAATTAGCACAACAAAAATAAAGTGATTTCACCAAACGAACTAGATCTGCAAGGAAACGTTATTTGCAAATAAAATGGTTTTAAAAAGTGAAAAATTAAAGTTGGAAAAAGCTAAAGAAAGTGATGGAGCAGGCAGCTATTCCCAGAGGAGGCGGAGCCACATGCCGGATGACCCAATTTTTTTTAAAAAAAATATATATGTAAATTTTGTATAAATTTGAAATAATATGATATTAGCCCGGATAGATTAATTTAAAATATTAAAGGATTTTAAAATTTAAAATTTCAGCCCGGGCGGAGCCATATTTCTGGCTCCGCTAATTCCCCTCATATTTCTTTTAAAGCAATCAATTCATTAACAAGTTTCAAAAACTAGCTAGTTTTACTCTTCTTCTTCTTCTTCTCTTTTTTACCCCATATGCATTACTTCATATTTTGAACTATATAATTTAACGCAAAAACCCTATACTCCATCGTGTTATATTTGATATGACGAATATTCATTGTAAATAACGATCAGGTAACGTTCACATATAAAATGTACAATTTCTTCACATTACATATGTGAATGACACTTCACAACAGCGTTATATATCAAAAGTATATTAAACAAATCGTGTTATAATCATTTCTTAAACGAACACTTATTATACACTACAAGAAATATTGCATACAACGACGCACATACGACAACAGTTTTTGTGAAAAACCGTTGTCGTATGTTTTTAACAACGGTTTTAGCGAAAACCGTTGTCTTTTGGGGGTCAAAGACAACTGTTTTATCACTTCACAACACTTAAAATTTTTCTCTATTACATGATTTTATCACTTCACACAACACTTAAAATTTTTCTCACTACATCATAACACTTAAAATTTTTCTCTCTTACACGATTTTACTACTTCACAGCACTTAACATTTTTCTCTCTTACACAATTTTAGTTTCGATTGTTAGTTTTTTTTAGATTTATTAAATTATTAAAAGAATTTTTTTATTTATTTTTCGAAACAAATTAGCGACGAAAATCTTAATTATAGACCGTCGCTATAAATAGCGACGGGCTTGATTGCTAACCGTCGCTAATTTTAGCGACGGTTTTGAATAAAACCGTCGCAAATTCTACCTACCACAACGGATAAAAACAGTTGTCGTTGAACGGATTTTCAACAATACCCTCAGTTACAACAGTTTAAAAAGGCTGACAACGGATTTTATCCGTTGTCGTATGCCGTTTTTGTTGTAGTGATATTTGATTATTTTAACAACACACTTATTAAATTTTATGATGAAAACATGATTAAATATTTGTATACATGCAATCACATATATTTGTCTACTATAATGTAATGTTGTCTATGATTTGCTTAAATAATAGTAGAAACTCACTATGATATTGACAACATGTTATTTTTCTATTTAATTAAATGATGACTCAACATGAAAACCCAACACCTCCTCTAATTTCTCTTCGGCTAATCAATAATTGGAGTAATAATAAATGTAGAAACCAAATAAAGTAAGCTTTCGTGTAACTTAAGGTGTACTACGGACAAACCTCAAAGTACAACTTCTTGTGTCCTCTTTGGCTATAAATACCAATCTTCGAACAAATAAACATACATTCTCTCAACCATCAAATTCCCAACTCCGACACCAAAAATCAAGAAGAAGAAAAATCAAGAAAAAGGGATTCAAAAGTTATCATTCAAGAAAATAAATTAAAATGGAGCAAAACATGCCAATTATAGCAAAGAAAGTTTGGAAAATTATTCGAGTGGCATATTTCATGTTGAGGAAAGGAATATCAAAGGGAAAGATATTGGCCGATCTCAACTTCATGTTGAAGCGTGGAAAGATCGCCGGAAAGTTGGAAGCCATCCACAATCTCATGTTCCACCACCACTCCTCCACCGCTTTCTCCACTCACCACCGCCATCTCTCCTTCCCCACCCCGCTGAACGAGTACGAGTTCAGCTGCAGCAACACCCCTGCTCACCCTACCTTCCACCTACCCAGCTTCCACCTCAACGGCAAGCGTAAACAATCCAAGCTGGCAGCCCCACTCCTCGACGGAGATCTTGTCGCGGAGGCTCTGGAGATGATGAGAACCGCGTCTGAGTCGCCCGTGTTACCAGGGTTCGGACCGAGCCCGATGGTGAGGCAGCTGAGGGTGACAGACTCTCCATTCCCATTGAGGGAGATCGAAGAAGACAACCATGTGGACGAAGCTGCCGACGATTTCATCAACAAATTCTACAACGATTTGAAGCGGCAAAGTTACTAATGCAACGATCAATATGTTTCAGTTGTGATTTTGCAAAGTGGACAAGAATAAATGAAAATATACTTGTATACTACGTACGATGTTTTGAGTGTAGGGAAGAGTGACTTCGTAGGATATATGTTTAGTGTGTGTACAAATGCTGAATATTATGGGTGAAGTTAAAATGCTGTATTTACAATTTTCTGGCTTGAAATTTTGGAGTGGTTGCAATTGCTTAAATTATTTATTTTATGGAACACAAAGTGGTGCAAGCATGGACGTAGTCAGAAAATATTTTCATCCTGGGCTGAATGAATCAATAAACAACATAAAATGATATAAATCAAATATTTAAAAATTCCTTCACGTGAAATTTCCAACCAGTAGGAAACTAGCAGCTCTCATCCTCTTGTTTCCATTTCGGGGGGACGGCTGTGAAAGAAAACCATCGGGTAAATTGCCTAAAAATTAAAAATACAAGGCTAAAATTTTTTTTAAAAAAAAGAAAATTCAATTCATATTCCTAATTAGACCCAAAAAAGTAGACTGGGCTGGAGCCCACCCCAGCCTTTGGGGTGGCTTCGTCCCTAGGTGCAAGCTACATAATATTGAATATTGTGGATTCGATGATATATTTTCAAAAAATCTATCTATATATAAAAACACAGTTTCTGCCAAATATAAAAATATCTCGTCAAATTGATTAGTTAAAAAAGGAAATACAAGTGATAGATTTTAATTTATTAATTTCGGTTCAATCTGCTGACTTGAGCCTTTTATGATTCAGAGTAAATGATTTGTCTTTCACATTGTTAAATAGATTAAATCCGAGAAAATATATTTTTTCAATAATAAATCAATAAATTATGTCTTTGGGCTGCCTTATTTGAATTAAAGAAAGAACGTGTATAAAACTGAATCACCCATCCATACTCAATGGAATTTTCTTAATTATTGGGCAAAAAAAAAGTTGGTTCTAAGTTGCCACTGATGCCCTGGAAGATGTTGCCAAATTTGTTGTATTGGATAAATCTTCCGCCTTGGCTCAAAGTCGCTAGGATATGATCGATCGGCTGCGATGGAGGAGGTGGTTCCGCCTCCGACATCACTGTGTCCCCCGGCTGAGATCTGACCTCCATCTCCGTCGGGTCTTATTTGTCATTTGACAAAAAAAAATCAAACTCAAAACTCGGTAATTTATTATTACCAGTATTTGATGTATGCGATGCACGAAATGTTATTTTATGTCATTAATGATTAAAATTAGTAAATATTAATGTTTTTTCGAATAATTATTTAAAATTATTGATATAATATAATGAATATACTTAAATTTTAAATATTATTATAAAAAATTGTTATATCAAAATATTAATATCATTTAAAATAACGCTCAAATGATGATAACAATATTTTATCGTTAAATTGAATTATTATATTGGTTAAATGAAAATGCTATAAATAAAAAGAATATAAAAATATTTAAAAATCTTATATTATTTTGTTTATCAAAATTTTAAAGAATAAATAAATATTTTTTAAAAATTCAAATTTTTTATCATTTATTATATGAATAATTTTGAATTAAAAAAATAATTATTTTTTGGACATGTTAAAAATATTTCAAAATTTAAACATGTAACATTTATTTTCTAAAAACTTATTATTTTTCCATTAATTAATCATTTAGAAACAATTGGAGTACTAAATTTAAATTCATAAACACATGAAATATAATTATCTTATTTAGCATAGTAATTAATTTCAATTTAAATTTATAAACACATGAAACATAATTATCTTATTTAACATAGTAATTAATTTCATCCCATCCCACGGATTAGATACTAATTATATTTAAATCACGGGTTTGCTTGGGGTTTTTACTTGTATATGATAATTCAGAAATTTATGAACAGTTGGCAAAATATATTAGTCTTTTTTCACTTGTTACTGCTATTCCTACTCCATCCACTATTTCCTACATATTTTCACAAAATTAGCGCGCGTCCGTCTAGTTTTCATGCAACCAAAAAAAAAAGGAGTAAAATCGTATGTAATAACAAATATTTTAGATACGAGGTAGTGATTAAGCATGTCTGAAAATGAGGGAAAAAAAGAGACTCAAATAAAAAGTTTGAGCAGATTCATAACTTAAGTAGTAGAATCCGAACGAGAAGATAAGAACATGCTAAATCCCACAAAGTACACATGATCAAACAACAGAGGATTTCTTGGGCGATAAACGGAGAACTAAACGAATAGTAAAACATTTGTAGAATCTTTAACCATTTTTAAAATTTTTGCAAGTCATGGATCAGCAGCAGCCAGTAAGCTCAAACAAACGACCAGTTGACGAACATAAAACAGATGCAATTCGCGGTTTCATCATCATTCAGAACTTTCCAAGCCACGGCTCTCTCATACGACACCGGCCTGCTCATGCTCGACAAACAGATGCCACCTTGAAGAGATGTAAAACCCTGAAATTAATTCGCACCAAACTTTTTAAAAATTGCATTTGAATTCTCGAGTTCCAATTTAAATGATCAGATACATGGACTGAATGTGCTGAATTAATTGATGATGTTTTGGTTCGAGGAAATCGCAATGACCTGATTCATTATGTGTGGAAACTCAGAGACCAGGTTTTTCCGACCGTGATCGTCGAAAATCTTATCCAAAGATATGTCTTGAAGTGCAACCAAGGTTGTCTCGAGCATGTCAAGACCAGCCTGGTTTGCAAATGTAAAAACTGGCATCGCCTGCAGCAGTTTCACTCGTTTCATGTTACAAGATTCAAAAGAACTAAAATATTGTATGGTTCAATCATAGATCCAAAAATTCATACGTGGGAGACTTGAACAAACTACACTCAAAATTTAATATTTTCATTCATTTTTGAGGGGACAGTTATAAAACAGAGGAATTGAAAAATTACCTTGATGGAGCAGCACATAATGGCATCCGAGTGATGCCATAGAGCTTTAAGAATAGATTCACTCCCTTCCCCGTTACAATTTAGAAGCTCGACTCCCATATAGCTCCTGCCAAATTATGAAGGACATTTCTTTAGCTACAGCAGTGAAATTACACTACAGGTTTTGTGTTCAACTGTATCGTTATACTACAAAATACGAGCACATATCTGGCGTACCTATAACTTTGGCAGATCCAGCGAGTAAGCATATGTGCTTCGGGAGTACCAAGATGTGATCGAAGACCAGCAGGACCTAGGTGAGATGGAGAGAGAGCTAATGCCACCCTTTGAACAGAAGATATGATGCTGCGAATATATTGTCGAGCCATCGAGGCAACGTTGTCTTGCATGTGGCTTTCGAATGCAAACTCAAATGCAATTGTCATGACAGATCTTGTAGAGCCACTTGTGACACCAAGGTCGTTTGAGGGTTTGTAGCCTGCCGTCCCAGTTTCAAGAGCAGACGCGAGGTCCAGAGTGCGGTTTGGACTCGAAGTTTCCTATGTAGCATGTAAGGAAGAAATCAAGAACCGAAGCCCAATAAACATAATGATTCGGATACTTAAGATGTTAATGATTAAAGTACAGAGATGACAGAAGTTAGTCATGAACACTAACCTTGACAGAATCAAGAGGAATGATGCGAAAACCAGAAGGCAAGAGAGGAGCATCATCTGCAAAAGAGGCGTCTATAGGGGCGAATATGAGTTCAGCACATGTCCCAACAGCGTTTTCATCCATTCCACTGCACATCTGCCAAACCCCAGGAAATGAAAAATGGGGAGAAAATGGAAAAATGATGCAAGAAACATTTTCAAATGCATTTTCCCCAGGGCTCTTAGGCCTGGTATTTGGACTCGCTCCCATGATAAATACATTTCTATTTCTCGAAAATAGTCGACCATTATTGAACAAAAGAAATAGTCAAAATTAAAATATAATTCTCATTCTTCTCAAATATAGCAAAATCATATAAATCCAGGCAGTTATTTTCTCGTAATTCCAACAGAGTAGAGGACAAAAAATTTACCTGCAAGAGAAACATGTCCCTAGGCAGCATCGCATCTTCAGGAGAATGGCCAACACCTTCCAATTTGATTACCTCCAGTAGCTATTAAGCAGAAGAAGATGGAGATAATTTGCATTGGAAAGTGACTAAGAGGTGATTCCAAGTTAGATTACCCCATACCATATTATAGAAGCATTGAATTTAATTGGCTAAAGGAAAGATAAGGTGTCTATATGGGTGAACAAAATGATTCATGAAACTTGCCTCTTCGTGCTCAATAGTCTGAGCCAAAGGAAGGATAACTTGACCCCCAAAGTTACCAATTCGGGGCCCTAACAAAGTACAGGGACCCATTTTGATGGCAGCAGCTGAGTAAGCATCGATGTTGTTGTCAGCCCACTCTGATCTATGCTCACGCAGAAACCTTAGTAGTATTGCGGGAGGCACATTCTGTACCAAGAAAAGATATGACATGATGACAGAATATCACGAAGAATGTATATTTTTTCAAGTTTTGAGGTATGTTCTTTTTTATTATTACTTCGCTAAAAAAATAAAACAATGCCCAAAAAGACAAGGAAATGCAAACTGACCTGCAGGAGCATGGATGCTTTGGCGCATAGCACAGCATTGCAAATGGAAGTATATCCATTGTTGAATGAGACATTTAAGCCCATCAACTTGTCTGGATTGGTGTTTACGAGGATAATAACATCATCCATGCCATCATTTCCAATCATTGACCACCCTTCATCACTAAATCCATTAAGAGCCTCATTGAAACCCCTGAGAACGGCCAAAAACATTTTTAAAACTCGACGAGATAATATATAAAACAAAAATGACACCAAAAGAAGTGTAACATGTTCACACCGGATCAACCGATGGCTAAGGGCTCGTAGAGCTGCTGGACGCCTTCCCATGTTGGTGGTATTAGGCTGTGAAACATCCTGAGATATCTGTCTGAGATGGCGAAGAGCCTGCATTTGGGGAAATGTTAGGAGAAACAAAAGGAAACAACACCGTGACATAAAGCATCAACATTTGCCCTGGTGATATTCAAGGGTCATCCTTAATTAAAGAAAGAAGCATAAAGATTGTTACAGCCATAGTTGTCTTCTGAGCAAGCACTGTTGATGATTCATAGAGTGGCCGCAACACTTCTGGAACACTCCACGCCTGCAAAGCAAAACATTGGTATCGATAGAATTGAATAGCAGACAACCGCATCGTTAGAAAGTGAAATTTCTCCATATCAAACCATATCGATTGCAATTGTTCGGAAAGGCTAATCATTTTCCAGAAAAATCTTAAAACGCAAATGTTTCTGTCCGTTATTCAACACACACACACAATATGGACTTGTTTCTTGACACGTTAGACGTGCTCTTAATAACAATATATTCACTTCATGACACAGGTCATACCATGTCGAACATGGGATAGCTATTAGTCAATATACCTCTAAATTCATGTGGTCGACAATGTGGATAATTGAACCTCCACCCTCATAAGGCCTAACAAGATAACCACTGGGAAACATTTCCGCTCTCACAAAGTTCTGCACCGGTGGCATGGTTGGACCATTTTGAGTATTGCTAAGTGATCTTTCACTGACCTGATCATTGCGAAACAAAAACAAGTCCAATCATCATCAAGCTGATATAAAAAAAATTCAAGATTTAAAGAGAGAGAAAAACATACAATGCATTAAAAGTTCACGTACCACTAGACTACCATCGTCCATGACTGAAGTATAGCGCAACAACCAAAAGTCACGACCTGGTGCCAAAGTTGTCGGTGCATATAGCTACACTTTCCAATTTCAAAAGCACGTTGTTGCATATAAATAAGGAAAAGAATATGCAAGTAACTTTGACAACATTTACAAACCTGCATGTACAAGAGTTCTATGGTTCCACCGTTAGCAGTAGGCAGCACGTTGAGAACATCCACAGCCCTGCAATAGCGAAACCACATAGGCCGATCCTTCAGGATTTCAACGACCTGCACCAAACAACATACACAATTTTACTTTACAATTAACCGAAGAAACATTAGATGGAAACACACTGAGAGAACATGAGCGGAGGAAACTTACCCTGGTGGGCTCTAGACCAACCAGGCCGCAGGCTCTTGCCGCAACACCAGTGCAACCATGAGAAATAGCAACGATTCCAATGGAATCCGGACCAGGCTATTCCAGGTAAACCAAATTTCAACAGGCGGAACGGGTAATATCCAACAAAATTTGCCACAGAAGTTAGAACACACAAAAAGACTATATGACTCATCATACTGTACCTTCATTCCAGGCATTTGGACCCACTCTACGGCAGTTCCAGTGGCCTTTGAAAGAAACTCTGTTAAAGTCTCTTCTGCAATGGACAAAAGCCTAGAAACAACACGAAAAGCAAACATAACTCAATAGAGCCACTCATAAACACACAACACAAGGTAAATGAATGATAGAGCATGATAACAAACACAAATACACAATCTATTCTCGTCCTTCAAGAAAATAAATATATAGTTCAGGAGTAATGCAATATATTTGAGAGGCAATAGGAAAAATCATGTGTGACTTTTCAATGCAATAAATATAACCTATAACTTCTCACCCCGCAGGACTTGCATCCCTTGGCGGATGTTGAGGTGTCAAGTGGTGGTGTTGACCACTCGTCACCACTGATTCACAGCTTGTGTCTTTCGTAGCAAGTGCATTCTACAATGGAATTAAAAAGAAAAAATAAAACCCTTAAATTTCCTCCAGAGTCCAGAAACAACTTCTAGTTATCCAAAATTACACCAAATGAAGCTGTAGATCATGAAAAGAGCTCAGACTGATAAAGGGATGTTTCACGATTCTCACACTTGGTGTATGCTGGCGAAAATAGCTGTTCTCATACACCAATTGTGACACTTGTTTCTGCAGCCTATCGTTCTCCTCCATTAAGAGCTTATTCATGGCGGAAAGCTTCCTATTCACAGATTGAAGCCTTGAAGCCTCTTTCCTTTGCTTTTCTCTACACCTGTGTTTCCAAGCGAAGATCAAACAAATATAAGTTAAGGTCCCCAATTTATGAAAAAACTTCCATTAAACATTCCACAAATCACAAACCAAAGAATTGACCAGAAAAAGGAACACTATAATCCACCACTCCATCCTTAACTTTATAAGAGATTGAAACATTTATTGATATTTCACTAAGGTACTACAAAAGATTCAAACTTTACACCTTAAACATAAAATTGGACACCTCATAATCTATAGAAAGAATCACAACGGGTTAAAAAGCAGACTAAAGCAAAAAATTAGGGCTCAACTTAGCCAACAATTCTGTCAAAATAGAATGACAATACCTCCTATTCTGAAACCACACTTTGATTTGCTTAGGCTCGATGTTGGATAAAATAGGGCACTCACGAATCAGCTGCTGGCGGCGCATTGAGCTGGGCTTGGGACAGTCGTGATACAGCCTTTCAAGGGCTTCAACCTGTTCAGGTGTATAACGCACGTACTTACCATTATCCATAACTCCTTCACCGCATGTGGCGGTCCTCGCCCTGTTATTATCCTTGCAAGACATAGCCATATTTCAAAATTTCCCTCTACGAACAACCCAAGAAAACCTTCCCTCTAAAATATAAACCAAGAAACTATCACACAAACTGCCCTTTTCTTCGCTTTAAAATAGCTCAAAATCTTGTAGGCTACTGGAAAAACCGATATTTTCAACATATAAGACATACATTTTCAGCCTTCGAACATAATCCCAACTTTGTTTTGGACAATAAATATTATAGTCGTACTACAAAGTAGAGGCCAAGTTGAGAATGTTTCTGATTCAGAGGCAGATTGCAAACTATATATTAATATAAATGAACACAGAAATCAAGAATCTTGATGTGTAACGGACGAACAGATTCCTGAACTGAAGCGGTACAACTTCACGGCAGCAAACACGAGAAAACAAAATCCCAGGAATCAACAAAGCTCCAGAAAACAAACCAAAAACAGTTTTATACGCAACATTTCTTCAATACACCAAGCATGCCTCCAATCCCACAATTTTCTCTTCATAATACAGATTAAGAACCAGAAAAAAGGAGCCAAATACTCCACCCAAAAGGAGGAAATTAATCTAAAGATTGTAGCTTTAGGCTTTTAAGCATAAACCCAAAGAAAGCAAAAGAAGCAAACCAAACATAACATCTCATCTGTTTCCAAGAATCCTCCTCTGAAAATCAAATTTATCTTCGGCTTAACGGAAATCCCACATGAATGTACCCGTATCTACAGCCACATATTACACAGACATTAGGAAAATGGATCTGGAAATGAATTAAAAACAAAAAAAGGAGGAGTTGGTAAAGAAAAATGGAAAGGGAAAGGAGACTGCTTAGTGGAGCACTCTGTTCCCGACTATTTTTATTTTCATTTTTTAATTAATGTCATTTGTACATGTGCTCGTTTGCATTTAATTTTTAACCAATCCCTTCATTAATTTAATCTTGAAATGAACTAGATAAGTAAAATTATAAAGATATCTCCATAATAAGTTTGATAAAATCTGAAGGGGAAGTCCAACGTAGTTCATTTGTCCGACATCCGTGCAATTGAAGAAAAGAAAATAACAAGAAACCTTACCAAGACTCTTGTCAGGACTACATATCTTGTCCTTATCAAATGGTCAGCAAATGGAATGATTATTATCCTAGTACGTTTGCCATTTTACCTAGTAGACTCATACACCACGCCCTTATTTTTAAAAAAGTCCAACTTCCCACTTACCAATATTTTATTTTTACCACAAATCGAATTATTTAAAATTATATATAAAATGGAGGGAAAATGTTGATTTCAAGAATATATACGAGAAGAAATGAGTGCGGTGGCAGAGAACACCATGATTAATATTTTGCATGCGCCTCACTATTTTATTTACTGTACTTCCAATTCAGACAAGTCTTCTTTGGTTTCCGCAGATTCTTTACTCTCGGCATGCAACATCAGTCATTTTATATTTACATTTTATAATAATAAAAGAGTCCGAGAAGATACAGATGCACGTAAAGCCCTTTTTGTAGACAAAAATCCATACCAAATCTGATATATAGCTTCAAGTTCCGCACCAATATGCCTGCCTAATCATGCTAGCCTTAGCTCCCAAAGCAACCACGCTGTATAGCCTTAGTTGCTCGATAAATATCCAACAATTATATACACCAGCCCACAGTTACCCTCTGCCCTTTCTCCGATAGTATCATGGTTCATTTTACATACTTCACTCCAAACCACACATGACATCATAGCAAACAATGCTAGTTACCACTTCTTGCAATTTCTTAGATAGAAAAGACACACCATTCATAAAAGAGACCGAACGAAGCACGCGCAAATGGCCCCAGAACTCAGAATTTTTCCAAGAATATCTAACCCATGGATAGAAATACAAACAGTAGCTGGTGGTAGTAGTGGGCAAATGCCATTAATTGGAACATGTCTCACCATCAAGTAACCGCGGTTGGCATGTAGTCAAGAGACGCTCTCCATATATAAGAAAATTCTGACTTTTGGTGGTATATGTCATCGCCAAAGAGTCTTCCACCAATGATGAATTGAATTTGGATGACAAGATTGGAATGTCGGAGGAATCATGCAGTTTAGTTTTAATAAGTAAAGTATTCAGTGAATCACTGAATACATACCATTCGAATTTCCCACGTCCAAACATCTAGCATCCTCACAGTCCTTCCGATTCAAGTTAATCGCACAAATATTCTCAGATTCAAAGGAAGAGAAGAATTGGCGTACCTAATTAGTTTCATTCCATGTGCCCGAGGGAGTAATGAAGCAATCCACTTTCATGCGAGGATCTCGAATACAATCGGAGCAGCTCTTATTCATTGGCATAACTTGTTACAGTAGGTGCTCAACAAGTCAACTTGTGACTCGAATTTTCATAGATGAAGCATGCATTATCGATATTTCACATGGTGTTTTGGTGAAAATAACTCAATTTTATTCTAATTAATTTTCTTCCTTCAACACCCTTCTTTCCATAATTTTTCAACAAACCAACCAGATAATTACAAATTATTTAATGCTTAACATAGTTATAAATATTTATCTATTTACATTTTTTTTTATTTCATTCAAATTAAATTAATTATATATTATCAACAAATTATAATAATAAATACTAATTATATATAAATATAACTTCATGCAACACGCGTGCCTAAGCTGATGTATTATCATATTATTATAAGAGTAGGTCTTTCATAAGACAGTCTCACGGATTTTTATTCGCGAGACGGATCAATCATATCCATATTTACGATAAAAAATAATATATTTGACATAAAAAGTAATACATTTTCGTGGGTGGCTCATATAGAATATACGTTTCACAAAATTGACTTCTGAAACCGTCTCACGGAAATTTTTGTGTTATTTATAAATAAGAGACTTCTAGTATCTAAATTTGATATTGTGATGTGTTTTTTAATAAACAAAATATTCTCTTTCTCAAATTAAATAGCATTCTATTTTTATTTTATAAAAAAATCATAAAAATATGTATCTACAATAATCATATCCTAATAAATTATATTTTATCTTTATATATATTTTTGAATTTTAAAGTAAGCATTTCAACATAAAATAAACAAATTATTATCAAAATACATTTTTAAAGTTTTCTATAGAGGATACCATGTTGGGTTAAATTTGTCTTCCATGTGTAATTGATATTTAAGTTAAATAACAAAGTTCTTGTGAAAAATAAATCTTCTAGTGAACATCCATAAATTTCTGGGCTATTTTGATGGACAATAGTAACTTCTCATTTCAAACTTACAAATATTAGAAGAGCTATGGAACAAGGGGTACACCAATAGAACCAACATCAGAGCCACAGTTTAATTTTTAATAATTTATGTAAACGGAGCTTATCTGAACAAAATGTAGCACGGTTTAGAACATCAAATATAGTAAGATTTTGTTCCGTTGAATGAATAAAACGTATTTAAGGATGTAAAAAAAGGAAATAATAATAAATATTCTTTTCTTTCCGGTAAACTAATTAATTTAAGTTTGGACATATGTGTTGGATATTAAGTGGGGTTTAGGATGATAGGGTCGAATGGTGGATTAAGGGGAAATTCAAACATATGCGGTCGGTTATATTTTTAAAAAATAATAACGGTTTTAGATGTAGAATTAGTTATACAGTTTAGAACAGTCTCGGACTGTTGTCGTCGGTTTGCTGTTTGAATTTCCCCCTAATCCACCTTCATATATAGATTCTAAAGTACTATTGCTTTTTCCTGAATCGATTTGAGAAGACACAAAATTAACTCGTGAGATATCTCACAAAATTTTTTCGCTGAATGTTATTATATCACAAAAACTCTTATTATAACCATCTAAGATAAATACAATACTAGCTCAATCAGGCCACAAGCCTAACTTTTTTAATTTTTGCACATATCCGTCGTTAATTGGTTCTAATGTTACGGTTCTATTTATGGGCTATCCATAGTTAGTTCTTAATAAATTCGACATGGGAAGCTTAAAATATCTATTCGGACAAATACTTTAGACATGATTTCAATACGGTACGACACAAAAACTAATGTGATATATATGATTTCACGGATTAATTTTGTGAAATGTAACGATGTGTATTTGATGATATATTAAAGCTGTGACGTGAATTTACGTATGTTTTTTAAGAATAACAGACAAAATATGAAAATTTTGGTCCCCCACTCAGAAATCGCCACCCGAAATCTTCTTCTCTACCCAGGAAGGCGACAGAACAGGGCTCATTTTACATTCCAAGTACTGATCATTCCCTTCTGATCTATCCAACTTTATTTTCTCCCCAGGATGATGCACTTTTACTCGCCACACTTTCAGAGTTTGGTCCAAGCTACCACTGTATACCAGCAAATCTCTGCCAATCTCATCGCCTTCCATGGCAGCAGCCAAGCACTTCACTGGTCCATGATGCCCGTCTACCACCGCAACACATGAATGCAACGAGTTCCCATCTTCACGCTTCCAAATTCGTATCGTTGCGTCCTCGGAACCACTGAGGATCAGATCCTCGATTGTTACTAAACACAGAACTGCAAAATGATGGCCTTGCAAGAATCCCAAGTGATTGTATCTTCCGGAGATTCTTTCCTTCTCCCAGAAATTTATCAGCCCATCAGACGAGCCGGAGTAGAGGAAACAGTTTGCGTGGGACATGCTCAAGGCTAAGGCGTTGACAGGAGAAGGCTGGAACTTGAGCTTCATTGTGAGAATATGTGAGCTTTCCCCGGAAACCCTTCTCCAGATCTTCACTGTTCCATCGGAGGAACAGGTGAAAACACAGCCATCTTCTTGGTTGATCACAATTGCGTTCACTGGGCCGTCATGCGCGATAAACGAATCGATGCATCGTCTCTCCGTGATTTGCCATACTTTAACCGTTCGATCCCAAGAACCTGTGAACAAAAGCCTCTCCATGTTGCTGTATGCAAGACATGAAATAGGGTTCTTGTGTTGATGACCGCTTTTCTTTGGAAATTTGAAGAAATATCTTCCGGGCAAGGTAGCGATCTTCTTCGACCGAAAGTTTTCCGCAGACGGCACATCCCACGCTCGAATTCTGCAGTCACCGTGCGAGGTGAAAAGAAACCTACCCCACCCTGAAATGGCTCGAATATCGCCGCTCGAAGCCTTGATATACCCCACTTCTGAGCAATCAAGCAGCTTCCAGACATGGATTCTGCAGCTACCAGATCCAGTAAAGATGAAATCTTTTGTTACATACACAGAGTAGATGTTACCTTCACTGCGATGCAGTGATGCTAAGCAATGGTACAGAAGCGGTGGAGACGGGGAAGCATTCATCGGAGACCGAGTCCATTGTGTTTCAGGACTCGTCGGCCAAAGCCTGAAGGATGCCGCGGAAGCACAAGAAGTTCTTGCTGACACAGGCTGAGGATCGCCTTCGTCGTCGTCATGCAAAACCGATAATCTTCTAGGCAGATTTACGCTTCTTCTTGCTTCATGAATTTTTAACTTACAGGGACTCTTTTCATCTGTAAACTCCATGGATCTTGAGTTGAAAATGGTTGATGAAACGAGAAAGGCATTATATTTTAAATTTTTGACAAAAAAATACAAGTTGGAAGATCACATAATACAGTTTTAATATTAAATGTCAGAATTTAAGCTATCAGTAGAGCTGTACATCGAAAAAGACTATCAACCTTATTGCTTCCTTCTTACATTTATGGGCACACTCAGTTGTCAGCTCTGCAACTACAAATTAATAATTAATAACAAGAGAGAGTGGTCCAAAATAATATACATATATATATATATATATATGATCAATAATTATTGGTATTATAGTAAGGTTGGTGATTGAAGGTTTCACATTATTTCAAGTGGAGTTATGATTTGATCAACCTCTTTTCCTCCATTAATTCTTTTAAATGGGAATATATAACATAAAAACTGTATCTATATATATATTTATATGTGTGTGTTGAAATGGTTCGCTAGTTGTTATGTGCAATAATTATCCTCTGCTTAGTAGAACGATCGAATCATGATGTTTGAGCTGTTTTGCGGTTTAAAAAATTTGAGTTGCACCATTACCACTAGATATATCTTTTGGTAAAGCGTTAAGCACTCGATCTTACAATTGGTATGAGAGCCAAGATCACGTGTTCGATTCCCATTGATTGCAAGGAGTGCAATTATTGGGAGGAAGATTGCTAGGTAGGTGCAATAATTAGTCGCTGCTTGGTAAAACGATCTAACCATAATGCTTGAATAAAATTGCCAACAATTTATCGTGACAGGCCAACTCGCATGAATAAAATATTGCTAGATTTTCTTCTTTAGATTAAATATTTTACGGTAGTTCATTAAAACAATATTTTAAAAAGTAAATATAAATTTCATGTATCCATAATTTCTTCACCACGGTAACTCCATTCATGAGATTTCCACTCAGGAAGTTGTTGGATGACCACCTGTATTTACATTAAAAAAAATAAATCTTTTTTGAAATTAAATTATTATTAAATGATTAATTAATTATAAGTTTCGAGAAGTGAAATGACGAACCAGCCCTCTGGAATCTGATCCTCCGACCGTGGTCTGGCAAGCAAGTCTCCAATTCTTTGGTTTCTACGAAGCAAAATGCGAACTTGGTCATTAGTAGTAAGAAGTTCGATAATCGCACATTGAACCCTGAATTTCTAGTGAAATACCTTTTTAAGCTTTTCTTTCTCTTTTCCTGTCCGAGGGCTCAATAGCTCTCTTCCCTCGACTACCTACTGTCAAAAGAATCTTATTTATTTTGAATTTTTAAAAAAAAATTCTTATTTGAGAACAAAAAACAAGTAGTGTGAGTATAATTTATTTGTTTTGGTTATCGATCGAATCGAATTTTAAATATCGTAAGAGACAAAAACTTGAATGAGACGGTCTGATGGGTCGTATTTTGTGAGACGGATCTTTTACTCGTGTCATCCATGAAAAAGTATTAATTTTTACACTACCGTCTCAAATATAAAGATTTGTGAGGTCGTCTCACAAAAAACCTACTCTAAAATTAATTAGTCTAACATTAATTACCTCAACCATGCAGGAGGCACAGGTTCCTCCTCCAGCACAATTCAACAATGGCCTAGCCTGTAATTAATTAACATTAATAATGAAACAAAAGTCTATAAGATAAGAGTTCAATTCACCAAATAATTATCATATTTATTTATTAAAGCATTAAAACTATACAGTAAAATTATTATTATTATTATTATTATTGAATAAAAGACAAATTACCAAAAAGGGCTCTACATACATATGGTCCGTACAAATCAATGTTGTTATCCAGCATGATGTCCCTTAGCTTCTGCCCACCAGAAGCTGTCCGATAATGCACATCCAGAGACCCGTCAGGAAGCAAAACAGACTACCAAAAAAAAGGTTTTCCAAGAAATAAATCAATCAAACCTGTAATAATAATTAATATAAAATTTGGTTATTACATATTATAACTTACGCTGACAAATGCTAAGCTGATACCCGGGCTGGCTTCTTGGTCATCAAGGGGAGTGATTCCGGATTCGGCGTCGGCTCGAATTCGGAATCTTTTTAGAGCGGTGAAGCTGAGGTGGTTGGGGGGATTTAGTATTTTGAAAAGGCTGTTGATACTAGGAAGTGATGGTGAAGACAATGTGTGTGTGTTGAGGTGAAGGGATCCCATGTTTTGTGTGTGTGTGTGTGTGTTTGTGTGTGTGTGATGGTTTACATAAGTTGAATCTATGGTTCTAATTCATCTTATCTCATTGTGTATGGTGGTATGGTCTCTAATTCATATTTTTTGCAGCATGGACATATTTGTATTTTTTTTTTAAAGTTTTTCTGGTGTTATTATAATGGGGTATTATGTTATATAAATTGTAACGACGAGATGTGATGTATTACTGATTTATATGTAAATTTGATAATTTCGGCAAAATTTAATTTAAGTTGTATTTGGATGAATGTTGTTGAAGTTAAAGATTTTAAATTCATGATAACAAATAATAAATTTATTGGTTTGTTAGATAATGGTTTTAATTTATGTTTCAATTTGGGAAAATTATTCACAAGGTGGAGAAATATAATGATAACTGATATGTATGTGGGTTCGAAGTGGAATTTTATTAAATTTTGGGTTAAAAGTGCAAAATGCAACTGAAAGGAAAAAAAAACCCCTAGAAGGAGGGCTTGAAGTGGTTAACAGCCACACGCTCTAACCAACTGAGCTATTCCAGCTCGTTGTGATGTTTATTGTATAATTATATATTTAACTACATTAAATTATATATTCGAAATTTAACATCTCAGAAAAATATTCGTTACATTTTTTTATTAGCTTGCGAATATAATCAAGAATTTCGGACCAAAAAAGATTGACATGGTAACCACTAACCACATACTCAGCAACATACGGAAAAACAAACAAAATCAATTTTTGGTAGATGAGATGCGAACTTTTATCAACGAGAAGATTAAAAAAAAAAAAAAAAAGATATTTCATCGTCCCCTGCTACATTTCTGCGCATTAAAAAACCTAAACCATCGAAACAATTTTCGTAACCGAATTCGCAATGTCCCTTTCAATGATATGTTTTCTTCTCGTTAAAGCAATCTGTTGTTACTCGAACATATCTGTCCTATTGTCAGGGTAACAAAGCTTAAGAAAACGTAAAAGATTTTTCTGGTGTTGAGATGCAAAGCTCCATATCAGTCATCCAAACTGTAAACTTCACAGAAAGTTTTTTTTTCATACATATATTCCTCAGATGTTTTCTGTCCAAATCCAAGTTCTGACAATTCTTGTTTTGCCATTAAATTCCTGCAAAGTAGCACCATATGTTTATTTAAAAAATTCAAGAAGATGAACATGTACTCATTTTTTTGGGAGATTAGATAACATCATAATGATTGCTTCTAATGGAATAAATCCCACAATATAAATACATTTTCCCCGTCATAAACCCAAGAATGCAACAATAAAAAAATATGGAAAATAATTGAAGTTGGATATCAAACTGAGATTTGCGCCAATTCAAATCCCACAGCATGTTGACCTCGAATGCCAATCCCCAGTCATAAAAAACTTGACTACAAGTAAAACTTCAATAAGTTGACCAGAGGGAATTCCATATGTGACTTACAGCTTGAATTGCTAAGGGTAAGGTTCAGTTATCTCATCGTCAGTTGCTTGTAATCAAAATACCGAGTCTTTAAAAACCAAAATAACATAATGCACTTACTTTTCCATGCGACATTCCAAGTACCTCTTAGAGAAGTTTCTGCAGTTTTCAGATTTGTGGCCTGAAGACTTCAGACATTTGATGTAGTCTTTTTTCTCCTACAACAAAAGAAATGTGTCAAATGAGCATACATAAAGCAGCCACCCAACGCCTGCAAGTCTAAATGTATACATCTTAATCATACCAGGTCACATAGCAACATATGATCCAAAGGGAAAACTCCTTTTTCGGGCGGCACAGGTCTTGCCCCTCTGTTCCCACCAAATGCTCCCCCTGCATGTTTGAGAACAACAAATACAAGTTGTGATATACAACAAACAGGCGAAGCACAAGCTAGATATTCTACTTTCAAACATTTGAATAGTTTTTTCGAATGAAGTTATTCATTTCGAATACCCCAACACATTGACCTGCAACTTCTACTCACGAATGTTACCATGAGTCTCATTATTAGAAACGGATACAGAAACATGATGGGCGTTATTAGAAGATTAGTTAAAGAAATAAACAAAGTATCCCTACATTGAAATCTAAGTCCAAACCCAGATTATTTGACATATTTAAACTCAAATCTTTTAAGTCTCGACACTGGAATTTCAATTGATAATGTAACAACAATCTTCCAGCCACGGAAAAGAAACTTAATGAATCAAACAAGAAGCTTTCTCCTTTCATAATTTGTGGTTAAAAACCAATAATATTTACTCTTCAGCTAATAACAATCAATCAATGACTTCATAAGATAGATGGCCAATTACAAATGAAACAATGGGTGTTTAAAATTTGAAGCAAACATGTACTCCCTTAATGTACAAGAACATTTAATATCAAACATTTGACTAAACCTTAGAAGGGAGTACCTGCACTCATTTTTCAACTCTCTCCGCAAGCTTGGTGGGATAACACCCAACTTCGTCCCAATTGTTTAGGATATTTCTGGTTCAGTTCCTATTCTTACGTGTGAGGCGAAATAATCCCTGCCGTTCTAAAATTTTTCGCAAAATAGTCCAGGCATTAGCTGTAACGTTATAATAAAAACAGAATATGCAACAGGAATATCAAGTGAACTAATAATCCCCAAATTGGTCAAATAAATGACTTAATATTTCATATTATTCAGTTCATTCCTCCTCCAATTTCTCTCTTCTCCAAATTGATAGGCATTTCGAAGATCACTTCGGACATTACGGCACATTTCAGTTTATTTTATGTATCATATTTCCGTGCTTTCTTAGCTTCTTTTTTTGTGTACATGAACCACCTTATTTACTTCTTTATAATTAACATTTCAATACCTAATTCATTTTAATCACGAAAGCAACCAAATTTCAAGAGGCCTGAAGGTTTGGGTTTGCGATTGCCATGGTGGCGCAAATGGTTGTGATGTAGCTCATTATTCTGTATTTTGGTCGAAAATCACGAGGGAAAAAATCAAATTCGAGAGGAAGGGAAAAAAAGGATTTTTTGTGACGAAACAGAGTAACTCAGACAAAACCAAACGCGAGAGGAAAAACTTATCATACCTCTAAGTGAAATTCAGAGCATGCAAGCGTCTCTCTTCGTTGGACCGATGAATCACAACGAAGCTGCGACCTTGGTGGTAGGCTGATCTTAGCGCTCAGTCGAGTGGAATGAAATTCAGGTTCTGTCGATTTTAGGGGAAATGGGAGCTGATTTCCGTGAAATTAGGTTATTTGATCGACACATTTGGGGATTATCAGATCACGTGATATTCACGTGGGTCAAACGACAAGAAAGAAGCAACTGGAAACTATTATCCCAAGCCCAACAGGTATATTTGGGGGCTTTTCTTCAATCAGGCTCAAGAAATCAAGTTTTTAGTGAAATTACCAATTTAGACAAGATTCAAATTTTCCAATTTTTTCACTTGCAAGCGTTGATGGGTTGACCCGTCGTAGCGGGTGGTAACATTAAAACTTTGATATTTATAAACTTATATCAATTTAAATGTCAATGTTCTAAAATTCGGCCTAGGCAGCCGCCTAGGCGCTAGGCGGAGGCCAGCCGCACCGATAAGGTGCTAGGCGGCCAGCCCAGGCGCTAGGCGGGCCT